>NC_142495.1:20569126-20898376 GCF_965113065.1 Corylus avellana | reverse complement strand
CAAGAATTTTGAATTTTCATGATCGAATTATGATCTTCTGATTCCTTGGATCGATAGAGACGACCGCCGTTGTTGGTTGGTGTACGTGGGAATTATCCTTAACAAACATCAATAAAGATGTCTACATTTACATGGGAATATAGATAAATATTAAATAATGCCCCCAAGAAAGAAACAGAAACAGTAGTAGATCTGTAGATGAATTACAAACACATACATATGCATCATCTGATATTCAAACATTTGTGGTGATCGATCGATGGATACAACAATTAGATTCACAGAAGCATTCAACGTCTGATGGATGCTCGATCTATAAAGACAAACTATACGTCATCGTCCCACCCTTAAACAGCATAACACAGCAATACCCATACCTGGTAAACAAAAAAAAAACATAAAAAAAGGTTAGCTTATATATTGTCTCAATGGTGATTTTCATTGTTATTTCAGAAAGTAAACACTAGCTTGGAATTATGGCTGGCAAAATGGGTTGGTTGGTCGGGTACAAGATGATTCGTTTGATCCTTTAAGGGTAAACCTGAACACGACCACCAGTTTGACAAGTTTTCAACATGTATTTACTATATAAATTAAAAATATATATATAATTTCATAAACGAGTCAAATAGGTCAACCGGTTTATGACCCGAACTCATTTATGCTAAATCCTAACTCTATAATTTTGTATCGGATTTGCGGATCGTGTAAAAACTTGTTAGCCCTACTTGAAATTACATGCATGCACCATTTTTGTATAAAGAAAAGGAAGAAATTAGTTTAATTACGTACCCAACAATCAAGAGGAGTAAAGCTGAAATCCAGAAAAGGTACTGATACCACTTGTGCCTGGGAATACGCTTGATATCATACCCAGGAGGAATGTATTTGCGGCTTACAAATCCAAATTGAGGACGGACTAAAAGAATGAAGCCAAGTAGAAATCCTGACACAAATCCTCCAATGTGAGCTGAATTGTCCACACGAGGAAGAAACCCCACCGCCAGATTTAAGGCAATTATCACTACCAGAGTTACAAGTGCTGCACACTGAACAATATTATAATTACATTTAACACCTTTTCTCACAAACTAATATATATATATAGTACTCAACAAATTAACCAGAAAATGGTACCTTGTTTGCATAGATTGTCCAGTTAGTGAGAAGCTCAGAAAGCATGGCTCCCAATAACCCGAAAAGTGCACCAGATGCACCCACTGATATTGATGATTTAGAATTAAGAGCAGATAACAAGCTTCCACCAAAACCAGAAAGTAGGTACAAGACTCCGATCCTCACTGCCAAATAAGATGAAAACTGATCGATGATCGATATATCATCATTAAACATAACCTGATCATATATATATATATATAAAATAAGTTCTTACCAAATCCAAATTCCTGCTCAAGCCGGATTCCTATGAACAGAAGGCTAAACATGTTAGCAACTAAATGGACAACTCCAACGTGAAGCCACATGCAAGACAAGAGGCGCCATCCTTCATCTTTTTCCACCACTAATTTCTTTTCAAGCCCCCCTAGTTGTATCAGCCTGTATAATGATCAAGTTATATATATATATATATATATATATATATATATATATATATATATAATAATTAGTTTGATTAAGCTAAAATTAAAGGGTTTGCCCAATTTCATATATAATTGTCAAATAGGACGAAATAAAAGAAACCCATTTTCAAATTCTCAAGATATATATACAACAAATGAATTAACGAAAACCCATATAAGAAAAATCTAAAATCTAGAATAAAAAAAAAAAAAAAAAAGAAGAAAAAAAATGTGGATGAAATTAACTTCTTACGTGGTGGTGGAAGGGCCAAGGAGCGGGTTCTCTCTCAAGGGTTGGAAAGAAAATCTGCCCAAGTATGTGCCCAACAGACACCTGCTCTCTCCGGTGTGGGCTGGGCAATCATTGACGTACATGGTGTACGCGAAGATGGTGAAATTAGCAGCAAAAATGAGGGGGACAAGCCAGGAGAACCATGGCTCAGGGGCTGGAGGGTGAAAATATGGTGACGGCGGTGGCGGTGGCCGAGCTTTGAGGGGTCCACACTCAATGTCACACGGCGGTGGAGGCCGCTTCCCCATAGGTGTCAATGGGGGAGGAGAGTAGAGCTAGTGAACACTGCACCGACGCCAATTCGTGGCGGTGATCAGAGATGCGTTATTAATGTGAACCAATTGTTCGAGAGAGAGACAAATAGGGCGGTATGGGAATGGGATGGCAAAGGAGCGGGTCTTGCTGGCTTGACAGTTATGTTAGGTACTTTTCCCGCTAATAAAAGTAGTCAAGTTTACATACATTAATTACCTTTATTCAGTTACTTTTTTTTTCTTTTTTTTTCTTTTTTTTTTTTTGAGCATGCGAGGGGAGGCATATTCTATGTGCCTTATTGAGATTAAAGCTTTGTTTGTTTCGACGGAAAATATTTTCTTTATTTACGAGTGTTTGGTGTAGCTTTAAATATTGGTTAACTTGAAAAAAATTTCAATTGAAGGTCATTCTCCTCCTCAAACTCACTATCAAATGAATTTTGCATGTTTAAAGATGTATAATTATCGGCTCATAAGAACTCTCATAGGAGTCAGTAAGGGCCAAGTAATTGACCTCTCTTCAAGAATGTTTTATCGATCTTCTTGCATCTTAAGTTATTCAAATTTGGAAATTAGTATTTGAAGTTTTGAAGATTTGACAATTTTTATTCCTTCATGCGTAATTTTCAAAGTATTGCACGCTTCCTTGGCAATTTCACACAGAGTTATTCGTGTGAATTCTTTAGGTGTGAGTGGTATAAAGATGGAATTTATTGCCTTCATTCCCATTAATATAAGTGCTACTTTTATCCCTAGTCCATTTAGCCATTGGCCAGTCTAGAGCGTTTTCATTCAAACTCGGCAATAGTCCAAACGTCTATTGATTTAAGATATGCTCTCATATGAATCTTCCAAAAGACATAGTTAGATTCATCCAAGGAGAAAAGAGAATTAGGATCCATAGATTAATACATTTGATGTGGAGTCAAAGATTACACTCAGGAGATTAATCATTCACAAAGTGAACCTTACTCTAATATCATTATTGAATTAGGCTCCTCTGACCATCTCATATGAAAATTAATTAGTTCTAATAAGAGAAGTGAAGACCTTTTATAACATTCGAAAATCACACCCCTCAAGGCACATTTTAAGGACTATCCACGTTAGCTGAATGGCCCTATTGCACCTCAACAACAAAGCTAATTAAATAACTTGTGGCTTTGTTTTCTAAAGACATATTTCTCGTCATTTTAACTATTGGATTTTCTTTTAAATCAACCAATTGTTGATGCCTTTATTCTTGATAACCTGAGTGAATCAACAAGCCTAAAAAATGATTTTGCTCATGACATTTGTGTGCAAATCAAGAAATTAAACGTTAAATATTTAATTGAAATGTAAGGTCAACGACGGAAACAAGGTTCAAATTCAAGATTTTCATTTTGATATCATGTTAAATTACTAATTATATTAAAAGTTTAAGTTAATAAGAAATTGTTAATTTAACCATAGTCATAAAGCTTTCTAGCCTATTAACATGGGACGTGATGAACTCTGCCATGCTTGGACCTTTAAATATCATTGACGTTTTTGTGGTTGTTTTAGTCTGGTTGGCTGCCGAAGAAAAAGATTGGCCTTTTTCCTATTCATCTAATTCTTCCTCTAAAGCCAAGTTGGCCTTCCCATAGGACTTCCCTTTCTCTGACTTTTTGATAAATAATTTATTCAAATTTATTAAAAGGGCAAGTGTAAAAAAAAAAACACTCTTAAATATCCAGTTTCACAAACTTCAAAACTCCTTGTGTTCTTTTCTCTCAAAATACACCACATTAAATACTATGAGCCATTATAATTAGCACACTGTAATGCTTTGGAAAGGTAGTTGGAAGTTGGGAGCACAATCTATCAGGGACAAATCCTCTAGAGGTCCTCCAAAGTTGAAGATCTTCTAGAGTTGTTAGAGAACCCAGCCTTGCAAAGTTCTTTAAATCCTAGCCATTATTTTCAAATTAAGTGGTTCAGATTTTATTATCTCCATATTTATCTAGTGTGAATGCTAAGGTTAATTTTTCTCTAACTACTTGCATATCACATGTAACAAAGATGTCGTTGTATTGAGTAAGAGATCGAGTTTGCTAATTTTGACACTTATATGCACTTACACACAAGTTCTGGTTCAAGTTGAAGCCTTTGATAAGCATCCATTGCTAGAGGCTTTAGGGTTAGTCAATGCTATTTGAAAAAAGAAATTTTACATATATGATATTTGCCCTCAGACAGATCTGCATCCACGCATATTTTCTAAGCAATGTAAAGTTTCATAAACAGAAAAGGAGAGCAAAGGTAGAGGAATGGAACCCCAAAACATGCATACAATGCCTAGAGAAAGCAGCAAGAATGATGGGCATTAAGCCTCTTACAAATTTGCCAAAGGTGGGTTGTAAGCCTGAAACCAAACAACTGGCCGTAAGGCTAGGAAAGACAGCCTTCTCGCAAGGCGGAGAAAAGCTGAGACCTCGTGTGTCGGTTTGAACATCGAAGTTGGGGAGAAAGGAGGAAAAGCTCCGCCCTCTCCCCGGGACTCTCAAAGCGGAGAGGGAGAGTGCTTTCACTAGGAGATAGGAAGCTCACGGGAGAGATGGGGGGATTTCATTGAGGAGAGGGAAAGGAATTTGCCCAAATCTCTAAAACCTTGTGAGTTCATTAGTATGCTTTTGTGTTATATTAATATCTTGTCGAAATAGATTTGGGAATTTATGCAGAGGCAGAAAGGAATAATTGACAAAGAAAAGCGTTTTAGCATGTGAGAGATGCATACTATAAGAAATGAGCTTCTAGCAGGGGCTCTGCCCCTAGATAAGAGAAATAGAAAGAAATATCAATCCTTTTTATTTAAGGCAGTGATATCAAAGAGATCCTTTGTAAAACAAATATTATTCATCTTGATCATTACAATTTAAAGAAGACGAATAATCAACTTCAAGCATTATTTACACGTCTGAAACAAATTAACTATTTTCTCTAAACTACCACGGAGAGGAACTACAAAAGCAAACCTCTTCTATTTTTTTTTTTTTTTTCCTTGATTGACAAGAATATAGAGGGGAATGAAAAGGAAAATTATAGGCTTACAACTATTTGAGATTTGAAAATTGTCGTCATATCGTTCATTTATTCCTTCTCTTCTGGCTAGCAACACAAATCAAGTAATTTGAAAAGAAAAGCCACATAATATACACAGAAAGTTCAATTGGTAAACATGATTACATCTTCATTCTAGTCCGACAAAACATATAATAGTTCACCAAACGGAGGAACCTTATTCTGGACTTTATGATATATAGAACATATGCCAAGTACAATGATGAGTAAAGATGTTTATATCTCACATGATTCTGAGCGGCCAAAAATTGTGTAACGATTGTTTGCCACATTATCATATGCAAAATCCCTTATGAACCTGCAGTGATCCATGGCAATGGATAAATAATATAGCATCTCCGGCTGCTTCGATTAGATTCAAATCTGAAGTGACAAAGAAACCGTAACAGAAACTGGAAAGATAGTACTTACAGAGGTACAAACTGTAGAAAAAATGCTAACTGGGGGAAGGGTAAGTCTATGTATTCCATTATCTTCAGCACAGCTTCTGACTTGATGTATGACCTGAAATCCACCATGGTTTCTCAATTTTCTTCACAAAATATATCTTTAGGTCCATCTCCTATGTTATAAATTATAACCTCTTTTTTACAAGAAAAAACTCTGTAGCAATCCATTTGATGGATGATAAGAGGCAGGACCACTGAAGGAAATTTGGATTATCAGTCGGTTAAGAATCCTCAAAGTTTAGAAACTATTCTTTTCTTCCTATGCATTGCCTTCACTATCAAATGAACTACTATAGAATATTTTATGATTGGTAACTGAATTATGGCAGCTATGCTCAGAAACTTGATTTTGATTTATCAAATTTAAAGACATGTTGAACATGTTATACAAACCTATCCTTTTCAACAAGTACGACACTGGAGATATCATCAGGAGCTCTTCCTGACCTCCTAAGTAAGTTCTTGCCTGCTTCACTTTGCAGAGCTTCAAACCTAATACTCCTGCCAATATTGAGATATACAAGCAAATGAACAGATTTTGAGTGGTAAAACTTAGCCTAAAAATGTCGCAAGGAAACCATATTCATAAAAAGTATGAAAGTGCATTATCTTTTCTTTCCTTGTGGGGAAATCACTCTCTATCTATCTTTTCAGTATAGTTCATACTTTATTAGATACATCTTTAGTAAGAATTTACTTCAAAATGGTTGAAATGGCAAATACTTTAATGAAATTAAGGTTCTTAACTCAACATTTAAATCCAAAGTGCAATAATAAGTCATGGTAATTTGTTATGCATCAGACTTCCTTCATCTCTACCTTACTAGGCAATAACGTGTGCAGCACATAATTATCATACCCAGAGAAGCTCTGCTTATTTTAAGTGATTTTTGTGATATCAATGTTCTTGCTGAAATCCATATCATACTTTCCTTCAGGATGAACCTTAACCAAGATCTTCAGGATGAGCTTTTACATTTTTTTTATTTTTTTTGTTGACATATCCACACAAGGAAAAGGGGAGGGGATTCGAACTAGTGACCCAGAATGAGGCATGATTCACAGCCGATTGAGTTACCCCCTGAGGACTGAGCTTTTACTTGGTGCAAGATGCAGAACAAATCTCATAACAAGGTACTTGTCCAATGCTAAAAACCATCATGATATGATGATTTTGAACCGTTCAGCCTGAAGAATTCCTTCATTCTTATAAATTTTCAAAGTAAAATGGGCCAAACTTCACCAATTCCATCACATTACATATAAATCCACTTATCAAAAGTAGAATCCATTATTTAGCCCCCAAATATTAAATCTTTATGAGCCACAAGACCAAATTTCAGGTGTTAATGATGTTGAGAAACATTTGAGAAGCATTATAATTAGTATTAATTAAAAGAGGACGAAAAGAAACACTGACCCATTTCGATCATTTCGGCGCACAAACCTCACACCCCCATTACATAAGTTGCATACACCTGTCAAACCAAATTTAGCAGACACGTTTACTTGATAAACCAAAGGGAAAACTTGGCAGAATTACTTTTAAAATCTGGCAGCCATTGCCCCCATAACATAATCTGTACAGAATCCCAGGTAGAGAATGTTAGATAAACTGAGCCTTACCATCAAATAACATGATGGGCCTCGTGTCTTGTTCGAAAAAGCTCGAAGTTGCTTCAACCCAGTCGCCGGCATGGCCTCGAGGAGGAGATAGAGTGGCAAACGTAGCGCCTCTTTGTCTAACGTGCGCAGGGCGTGGCACGCATATCCTTGCAGAGCCACCAGGAGCCAGCAGCGCCATGAAAAAGAGTCGGAGACTGTGCGTGAGCTTCAGCTATTGAAATTACGAATTCGGGTAATTGCCAGATTTTTTGTAGACAATCAGCCTTGAAGTTCTTCATAATTACAGGATGTCCCTTCATCCTAAAGTATCAGCCTATGAAGTGTATTGCATGGAATTACGGGAATGGCTTTCTTAGTAATAGTGTGTGAAGTTTTAGGGTGATTAATCAAGGGATGATTAATCAACCCTTTGCTCTGAGTTGACGTGGCTTCATAAATTTGGTGCCACATGGGAATTCAAACGCCACTGGAATTCCAACAATATCAGGGCCCAGACCAAAAACACATGTACATGCAGAGAGGCCTGTTCTGTTTTCTTCTTCTTCATTTTTTATTTTTTTTTTTTTATTTTTTTTTTTTGAGCAATTAGGGTGATTATTATTGTTCCACCGACTATAGTAATATCGGTCCGTCGAGAATTAATGACAAGATAGACGTAGATAATAAAGGGAATGGGATCCTCTTCGGTCCAAAATATTTAGCTCATGATTAAGATTTTTTCTCATAAATCTTAGGGCCACAAATGAAATACGTATCCCACAAATAATAATAATAAAATATTATTTAAAATTAAAAAAATAATTTATTATTTTATTATTTTTAAACTTTAAATAATTTTTTTTTTTATTTTTTTATTATGAGTACAAGTGTCTCATTTGTGGCCCTCAAATAAATCTTAGTTATGAACTGGATACTTTCCAATATTCTATAATGGGCTGGAGAAGATCCGGTTCCATAATAAAAACTGTAGATGTTGTTGATCCTGCCTCATAGGACATTTTATATTAATTAGATGTAAAAAATTTTCATTCAAAAAGTGGAAATCATACCCTAACATTTACTTAATAATAATAATAAAAAAATTAAGAGCCCAATATTGATTTTCTTCTTTCATCTTGTTCAATAGGAAATAAGTGTTCTAAAAAGAGTGGTAGTAGGGATAGTTAGCAAAAAAAATATTGGGAAAAAAAAAATTCTATTTAGCCCATAAATTTTTATTTAATATGGATTTGGTACCTATATCTCATTTGATCCATGACCTAATATCAATGACACACATATCAACCATAAAAATAAAAAATGACCAAATTCAAGAAACAAAAATCATCTTGTTCCTCATCCCAAACCAGCTATCACCATGATCTACTACAGTAATGAAAATTTTGTGGAGCATTTTTCCGGTTGAGATTTCGGAAATCATTACCTTTACGGGTACTTCAATAACTATCGATGGAATTAAAAACTAGGTAATTTTATACAAACAATTGAATAATAACTTTTTACATAACAAAGTAAAAATTAAAGATTTGACTTTCATAATAACTTTTTACATTTTGTGAAATAGTTATTCTCTTTTGGGAACGTCCCCATGTTAGGAAATTAATCATATTTTCTAAAACTCGTGAGATGCGAAAAATAAGAAGAATGCGGAATAACAAAGATAAGCAATCACACACGACACAAAGATTTAAGTGGTTTATGCTTAACAAGCCTACATCTACTGGCGGAGACGACCCGGATAAAATCCACTATCAAAAGATGGAGTACAAAAATAGTAGAGAGAAAATCACTTAGATCCCAAAGCCCCTATACACCCAAATCTCACTATCACACAAGAGAGATTATTTCCAAAATAGAATACAAAGATAGATGTACAAACTCTTCTTTTGATGGAACGGATGGCGGCTGATCTCTATTTTCTTCTCTCACTCTGCAATACCTTTTTTCTTCTAATCACTTGTTTTTGGCTCCTCTAAAAAACCACCAAGAAGAAAACATCCTTGCTGCCCTTGTACCTCCTTCTCTCAAATTCTCTCTTTTTTCTCCTCCCTTTGGTGCTCACAAATACTCACGTTTGGCACACACAAATTCACCTTGTGCTTTGTTCCTTATATAGAAGCTTAACTCTCCTTTTACATGTTGGTCTAGGACTCCTACTATAAGTCAAACAAGGAGTCCAAGTACACATAGCAAAAGGACTCCAAAACCCACATGTAAAGAAGCAAACCGGTTGAACCAAGAACCTCTCCTACTTGAAGAAGGAGACAAATCATTGGGTCCCACCATGACTTTTAATTCAAGTCATACTTAACAATCTCCACCTTGACTTGAATCCCATCAAGTTTACCAAAACGTGTCTCCTCCAGATGTCTCCGCCTCAGCCCCCAAGGGCAATCACACTCCACAAGTGTCCTTCAAGTCCAAGCGCCTCTTGAACTTGAGCATAGGACCTAATTTAGACATTACACCATGCCTCCCTATCAGCCCCGTCGACCATACAGCTTTATCCGATGACTCTTTCTTCCTGTAGACCCATCTGCACCCTTTAGCCTTCTTTCCCTTGGGTAATTTTACCGATTCCCAAGCTTTACCACTCCATAGTGACTCCACCTCTTTCGACATACCATCCTGAGCAGACGATGGATCTCCACTACTAGCTGCTAGAGCAAAAGAAACCATATCCTCAAACTCATACCTCTTTGTTGCTTTTCGATCACGTTTCTCTTTGCTTCTTGTTAAAGAATAAGATTTTTTCCGGTGCTGTAAGTCTCTTAAAGATTCTCTGTCATCACATTCATCCATGAGTGAACACTGTTCATCAAGCTCCACCTCCACGAATTGTTTCTCTTTCTGCACTGTACTTTCAGAAAGCTCATCTAAGTTAACAAACTCAGACTTCTTCGATTCATGCTCTGTAACTTCAGGTTTTGCACTTGACCCATCCTTGTACATAGCACACTCATTAAAAGTCATATTCCGACTTCTAATGATCTTCCGATTTTGATCATCCCAAAATCGATAACCGAATGCCTCATCTCTATATCCAATGAAGAAACACTTACTAGATTTACCATCTAGTTTACTCATAGCATTAGACTCAACATGGACATACGAAGCACAACCAAAAACTTTCAGATGTGAAAGATTTACTTCTTTTTCACTCCAGACTTCTTCCGGTAGTCTATGGCTCAGGGGAATGGAAGACCCCCTATTTATCAGGTATGCAGCAGTGCTCACTGCATCAGCCCAGAAAGTCTTTGGTAACCCAGCATGCAATCTCAAACTCCTGGCACGCTCATTGAGAGTCTTGTTCATGCACTCACCCACGCCATTCTGCTGCGGCGTTCCTAGGATAGTTTTTTCCATTCTAATCTCATTCACTGTGCAAAATTGTTTAAACCCCCTGTCTTCGTATTCTCTTCCCTTGTCTGATCTCAAACACTTTAGCTTCAAGCCCGTTTCAATCTCAACCATGGCCTTCCATTTCTTAAAAGTCTCAAATACATCAGATTTACTTTTCAAGAAATAAACTCATACCTTTCTGTTTAAGTCATCAATAAATGTGAAGTAATACCGCGAGCCTCCAAGAGATGCCACTGGTGCGGGACCCCACAAATTCGTGTGTACCAGCCCCAGCTTTCCATGCTTAGGTGCTTTGCCAACTTCAGCAAAACTCACCTTCTTCTGCTTCCCTAGCATGCAGCCTTCACACAAATCAGACTCAACTGACTTTAACCCCGGTAGTTTCCCTTTTGACATAAGTAAGTTCATCCCTTTTCTCGCTCATGTGCCTAAGCCTTAGGTGCCATAGTTTTGAGTCAGAACCCGTATCTGCAACAGCAACTGTATCCTTGCTGTTTGTCATCATATAGAAAGTACCCGTCTTATGGCCACGAGCCAAAATCCTAGCTCCCTTGCTGACCTTCCACTTTCCACTGTGGAAATAAATTGAATGCCCTTTCTCATCAAGCTGGCCCACTGAAATCAAATTCTTTTTCAGCTCCGGAACATGCCTGACCTTCTGCAGCTTCCATACCGAGTCACTGTGAACTCTAATGCGAACATCGCCTAGGCCCACAACATCCAGCATCATTCCGTCAGCCAAATACGCCTTCCCGAAATCTCCACCAACATAGTTCTCGAGAATTTCACGGATTGCTATCGTATGAAAAGATACTCCTGAGTCTAAGACCCAAGAATCAAGGGAACTGTCAACAGATAGAAGTAGGGCATCATATACTTCTTCTGTCACTATGTTTGCATAATCATTCTCGGTCTCCTTCCGCAGTTCCCTGCAATTCTTCTTGTAGTAGCCAGTCTTGCCACAGTTCCAACACTCAGGTTGTTGGCCGAATTTAAATTTGCTTCTCCCTTTTCTAGAATTTGATCTGCCTTGACAAGAGTTTCTATCTTGTCCTATGCCCCGAGTCTCAAGGCTTAAAGCAGCACCAGAACAAGAGGCTTCACCCGCATCTTTTCTGCGAACCTCTTCACTGAGAATCAAATCCCTGACGTCTTCATAGCTCAGTTTACTCTTTTCTACAGAGTTACTCACAGCCATCCCCACTGCTTCCCAGCTATTTGGCAAAGATGCCAAGACGATCAACGCGCGAACCTCATCATCAAAATTAATTTCCACCAAGGACAATTGATTTGTAATGGTGTTGAACTCATTGAGATGATGTGCCACCGAAGCTCCTTCCGCCATCTTTAGGTTGAACAATTTCTTCATCAGATGCACCTTATTGTTAGCCGACGGCTTCTCATACATGCTTGACAAAGCCGCCATTAGACCTGCTGTGGTCTTCTCCTTTACAAAGTTGTGTGCAACTGATTTTGACAGTGATAACCTGATAACTGCTAGGGCTTTACGATCAAGTAGAGCCCACTCGCTATCATACATGTCGTCAGGATGTTCTTCCAAAAGAGGTTGATGAAGATCCTTCCCATAAAGAATATCTTCAATCTGTACTTTCCAATACTCAAAAGCTTTGCCGTCGAATTTCTCGGTTCCCATCTTTCCTTCTTCACCTGCCATCGCTCCCACTCGAACCAACCTGTCTCTGATACCAGTTGTTAGGAAATTAATCATATTTCCCAAGACTCGTGAGATGCAAAAAATAAGAAAAATGTGGAATAACAAAGATAAGCAATCACACACGACACAAAGATTTAAGTGGTTCGGCTTAACAAGCCTACATCCACTAGCGGAGACGACCCGGATAAAATCCACTATTAAAAGATGGAGTACAAAAATAGTAGAGAGAAAATCACTCAGATCCCAAAGCCCCAATACACCCAAATCTCACTATCACACTAGAGATATTATTCCCAAAATAGAATACAAAAGACAGATGTACAAACTCTTCTTTTGCTGGAACGGATGGCGGCTGATCTCTATTTTCTTCTCTCACTCTGCAATACCTTTTTTCTTCTAATCACTTGTTTTTGGCTCATCCAAAAAACCACCAAGAAGAAAACACCCTTGCTGCCCTTGTACCTCATTCTCTCAAATTCTCTCTTTTTTCTCCTGCCTTCGGTGCTCACAAATACTCACGTTTGGCACACACAAATTCACCTTGTGCTTTGTTCCTTATATAGAAGCTTAACTCTCCTTTTACATGTTAGTCTAGGACTCCTACTATAAGTCAAACAAGGAGTCCAAGTACACATAGGAGAAGGACTCCAAAACCCACATGTAAAGAAGCAAACCAGTTGAACTAAGAACCTCTCCTACTTGAAGAAGGAGACAAACCATTGGGTCCCACCATGACTTTTAATTCAAGTCATACTTAACACCCCATTGCAAGTGGTTATAATTCTTATATTGTTGGCCGAAGTTTAATTTTTTTACTAACTTAATTAGCGGTTGAATGTGAGAGAATTCCCTCAAGTGTCAATTTGAGGGATTTCATGTTTACAGGTGGTTATATGAATAAAAAGTGAAAAAAAAAAAAAAAAAAAAAAAAAAATCCAGGTTTTATCCCGAATTTTACCCCATTACTCAATTGTTTATCTAACATTTCTACCGTCATATAAAAATGCTATCAACAATTTGTTAGCTCACTATCTTAGTCATGTAGTTTGTTGTGAAAATTACAAAGTAGGGTAGAATTTGGACCGTAATGCTATACATCATCTGATTACTCTCATTACCTTTTATCGCCTAAAGTTTATGTGCCGTGTTCCATAGTATATATATACCAAAACAAGTCTCCAAGGAGTAACTCAATCAATTGGAAACCACACCTCATGAACCGAAAGTCACTAATTTCTTCTGTGGACATGTCAATATATATATATAACAACAAACAAAAACATAAGCAAATCCTACGAAAGAGAATACAATTGAAAGAAAAGATACACGGCTTGTCAAACAAAGGCCACACAAAAGTCTACCAAAGGAGATCTTTACCAGGGGTGGAACGACGTGTTGCACTGGGGGGATGAATGTCCCCCCAAATTTTTTGAAATTCTTCATTAAATATATATATTTTATAAATTTATCTCTTAAATTAAAAACTTTGTCCCCTCAAATTTATAAATTCGTCCCCCCAAAATAATATTCTTATCCTCTTTAATTTTTTTTTTTTTTTTAATTCCACCCCAACTAAAATTAGATCATTTATTTGCCCCTAAACAATAGACAGTCTTTCTCTAGTTCGTTTCTAACTAGCAGAACTAAAATTAATTTGGAGTCTTCAACTTTTGTGTAGCATCACATCAAACTTACCTGCTGGCAGCCTGGCATCAGAACACAAAGCACAAAATCAACCTTTCCGTCTTGAAAACAAAAGCTTCTCTCATCTCTCTTCACCTTTCAAAACCACTCTACTTTCTCTAGAACGGAAGAAGTGTGCACTGTGTGAGTCTGTGAGTTTGTGACTGAGCCGTGGATCTCTCTTACAATCTTAGATCCATCATCCATTTGACGAAAAATTAAAGCTTGGAAGTTGGAAGATGGAAGATTGAAGATGCTTGTAAGTTGTAAGCTTGTTTATTTTTTCTGCCAATGTATATCTGCATTTTGCAAGACTGCAACTCAGCAACTCTTTATCTCTACTCTGAAATCTGAATCTGATTTTTTGGTAAACTGAAGTGGTGAAGGCGTGAAGCAGTGAAGCCCAAAGGTCAAAGCCGTGTGTCGGTGTGTGATGACTGCCGACTGGTGAGGGGCATGACCTTCTGCAAAACTCTCATTTTCTGTCTCAGTCTCAAGCATTTGAAAAGACTTAAACTTTAAAGCATAAGCAGGTCAATGACTGAGTGCAATTTTTTTATTTGAATAGGAAGTTTCAAGAAGTTTGTCTTTGACTTTGCTAATTGTTGCCTTGTTGGTGAATGGTGAGTGACTTGCCACTTGCCCACTTTGTTAATTATTGTTTGGTAATGGTGAGTCATGAGTGTCAGAGTGAATCAGTGATCACGTGAAGTTGTTTTCTTTTTTTTTCTTTTTCTTTTTTTGTTTGGTCAGTACCTGTTGTTTTTATTATTTTATTTTTTTTTTAATTTTGTTGTAGGTGAGTTGGTGCCTTTATTTCCCTTAGATTTTTGTGAATTTTGGTAGCAACTCAAAAGATAGTCAACATGGAAAATGCAAATCATTATTGTGTGATCTTAAAAATAAATAAATAAAATAAAATAAAATGGACTTGTTGTGTGAGGATGTGAGCTTAAAAAATTTCTATTGTTTGAGGCTCTAAGCTTAGCCTTCAATTGGAATTTTTAGGTTACATGTTTTATAATAAAGTGTAAATTGTAATGATCTTATAATATTCAATTAGTAGCTAAGAGTGGAGTTGAGTCACATGACTATGGTCCATGGATGAGAATGAGATGCCAAAAATATGTGATATGTGATCAGGTTTTAACATTTTTTTTTTTTTTTTTGATAAATAGGTTTTGACAAATTTAGGTTGCATTGTGGTAAGGCACAACCAGTTTTGGGAAGGCAAGAGCAAGGTATCACGCTGAAAGGTACTTTTTTTTTTGGACCCTAGAGATTATGATTAGTTTATTTTGCTAGTAGTTTATACTATTGAATATTTATGATGCCATGAGATTTCGAATCGAATGAGTATTTTGATATAGAAAAATTATGCAATTTTTTTATTTTAGTTTTCATTGTTAGATTTTGTGGGTTAATTTGATAGGTTTGAATTTATTAATTTATTTGGCATTCCTTCACATGTTAGTGATAATAAGAAATACAATGAAATTCTAAACAAAAATCTTATACTTCTAGATATTTTTCAGGTTAATTCTTGATCCATAATTTTTCTTAAAGTTAAGAGAAATATGGGAAAGTCAAAAACACTTGATTCATTCTTTAAGAAAAAAGATGCGAGTAAATCAGAAGTTAGTACTTGTACACATTTAGAGAAACCTTTAGCAACGGATCTCGAGGCTTTAGTGACTAATGAGCAACCCTCCTAATGTCCAAGAATTCAACCTGAAGAAATGAATGCTACCTTTTTGCAACGTGATCCAAGATTGCGTCCGCAAATATGGGAATTCCCTGTTAACTTACAAGATGACATTCGACATGCTTATATTAGAGTTAAACTATGTCAACCCAAGCTTTCGGAATATCCATATTCAGGAACGGGTAATAATCGTCGCCGATTTCAAGCCTCTTGGTTTGAGACATACTCAACTTGGTTGGAGTACTCAGAATCAAAGGACGCTATATTTTGTCTTCAATGCTATGTTTTTGCTAAGAAACCAACAGGTCGTCCAGGATCAGATGCATTTACAAGGAAATGTTTTAACAATTGGAAAAAGGCAAGCGATGGGATGAATGGTTCTTTAATGAGACATGTGGGGAAAAATCGAAATTCACCACATAATATTGCCGTGAAATGTTGTGAGGATCTAATGAATCAGTCAGGGCATATTGACAAGATAGTTGAAAAGCAAACATTACAAGAAACAAAGAATAATCGGTTGCGGCTCGAAACAAAGAATAATCGGTTGCGGCTCAAAACCTCTATAGATAGTGTTCAATGGCTTGCATTCCAAGCATGTCCCTTTAGAGGTCACGATGAAAGCTTTGGCTCGAAAAATCAAGGTAACTTCATTGAATTGGTAAAACTCCTAGCAAGCTATAATGACGATGTTGCTGGACTTGTCTTGGAAAATGCACCAAAAAATGCTAAATATACATCACACAAAATTCAAAAGGAAATCCTACATATCATTGCAAATAAAGTGCGGGATGCGATTAGAAAAGAAATTGGGGATGCCAAATTTTGCATTCTCTTTGATGAAGCTCGGGATGAATTGAAAAGGGAGCAAATGGCTATTATTTTGAGGTTTGTTGATAAAGATGGTTTTATTAGGGAGAGATTATTTTATATTGTGCATGTTAAAGATACTTCTGCATCAACTTTGAAAAAAGAGATATGTGCTGTTCTTTCTCGTTACAGTCTCCAAATTGAAAATATTCGAGGCCAAGGATATGATGGAGCTAGAAATATGCGTGGTGAATGGAATGGGTTACAAGCTTTATTTGTTAGGGATTGTCCCTATGCATATTATGTGCATTGCATGGCTCATAAACTACAATTAGCTTTAGTTGCAGCATCTAGAGAAGCCAAGCGCATTCATCAATTCTTTATCCAGTTGGCTTCAATTATTAATATTGTTGGGGGTTCTTCTAAACGTCATGATGACTTGCAATCTATTCATGCTGTTGAAATTGAAAATTTGGTTGCTTCTAATGCAATTGAGACCGGAAGGGGGATAAACCAAATTGGCACTTTGCAACGACCTGGAGATACTCGATGGTCATTTCATTATCAATCTGTTTGTAGCATGATAAGAATGTTTGGTGCAACTTGTTCAGTTATCAACAAGATCTCAAATGAGGGAGCTAATTATTCTCAACATGGTGATGCTGAAGTGGCTTACATGATATTAACATCATTTGAATTGATTTTGATATTGTATTTGATGAAAGAAATTATGGGACTCACGAATATGCTTTGCCAAACTTTGCAACAAAAGTCCCTAGACATTTTAAATGCCCTGAGTCAAGTTTCAACTACACAATCACTCATTCAAAACATGAGAGATGATGGGTGGGAGCCTTTGCTTGCTACTGTTAAATCATTTTGTGAAGAAAATGATATTGATATTCCTAATATGAATGCTCATTACACTAGAGCTCGAGGTAGATTTTGTCGTCAAGATGAAGGGTCTCCAACAACAATGGAACATCATTTTAGAGTTGATATATTTACTGCTGCAATAGATTTCCAGTTACAAGAATTGAAAAATAGATTTAATGAGCAAGCTGTGGAACTTCTCATTCTTAGCGTCTCTTTAAGCCCTAAAGATGCATACAAATCATTTAAGATTGATGATATATGTAAGTTAGCTGAGAAGTTTTATCCTCGAGATTTCACCGAGCAAGAAAAATTTTGTTTGAAATTTCAGTTGCAGCATTATAAGCTTGATGTGCCAAAGCATCAAGATTTTCAAAATATGTCTACATTATCTGAGTTATGCAGAGGATTGGCAGTTTCAGAAAAATCAAAGATCTATCCTTTGATTGATAGATTGATTCGCCTAGTGTTGAATCTCCCTGTTTCTACTGCGACTATAGAACGAGCTTTTTCTGCCATGAAACTTGTAAAGACTAGATTGCATACTAGAATGGAAGATGAGTTTCTTGCAGACCATTTGGTAGTTTATATTGAGAAAGAAATTGCTAAGAATTTCACTTCAGAGATGATAATGGATGAATTTTATTACATTAGCGATCGTCGTTGAGCATAATTTGAAGGAGAAACTATGTTCTTTTTTTTTTTTGATCTTTTTTGTACATGTCTATAGCAAAAGAAAGTTCTCTTGATCTTTTCTCTGATGATTCTATAGACATGCAACTTTTGTAATGTCGTACAATTTAATATGAAATTAAATTTAAGAGTTCTCAGTTTTTATTTAGCATAAATACACACCTATAAAGAAAGACTATATATATCTATATATTTATGTATTCTATAAGTTCGTCCCCCTAATCCTAAAATCCTAGTTCCGCCCCTGATCTTTACCACTATCAAGTGGAATAACTAACAATGGGAACATATATGAGGAAAAGCTACAAGACGAGGTAATGGTAGCGACCTCATGAGTTATGTTGTGAGTAAGATGATTTACACTCTTATCGATCGTAGTGACAGTCCAAAGCTGACAAAAGAGTTAAGAAGACAAGAGTATCAAAAATAGTAGGAGCAAGTAGTGATGTGTGGTTTTTGATTACCAAGCATAACAACTAAAGAGCCTCCCTCAAGGCTGCAAGAGCTTTTCTCACAGTTGGATCGCAAAGGGAACCCAATGTAGTAGTGTTTAAAATAATGGACCTTTAAGAATTTTGGGGGAGCTTTCTAGGCCTTGAGGTGAGATAGGCTAACAGATTTTAGGGAAAAATTCATTTTACCTCCCTGAAGTTTCAGTGGTTTTTCAATTTGAACCCCAAAGTTTAAAAATTGGCAATGTACCCCCCTAATGTTTCAAAATTTTTCAATTTAAACCTTCCGTTACTAATTTCCGTCAAATTGGATGGAAATCTATGAAATTACCTAACTACCCTCAGGCTTTTTTAAAAAAAATTCCGTTTAATTTAACAGAAATTAGTAACGGAAGGTTTAAATTGAAATTTTTTGAAATATTATGGGGGTACATTGTCAATTTTTAAACTTCGGAGTTCAAATTGAAAAACCCTTAAAACTTCAGGGGGTAAAGTGATTTTTTCCTTAGATTTTATTGGTTTAGAAAGGGTAAGTGGGTTGGGATTGGAGTCTTTGTGAATTTTGTTGTTTCTGACCATTCAAATGAGAACAAAAGGAGACTGCAGTAAAAAGTTGCGAGTGGTGTGTGGATTCAACTACAATGTTTTAAAATGATGATGATTTTTATCCCATCAAGAATGTCAAGGCCAGAAAAGCTTAAAAGTATCCAAATGCCGAGGTGCCATGCAAAAATTAGTTTTTTGGACGGGACTATACTGCATATAGACTTTTAGACAATGAGGGTATGCTTGGGTGTGTGTTTTAAGAGCTTAAAAGTGCGTTTAATACTCAAAAAATCCGTTTAAAGAAAAAATTCGTTTTATAAAAAAAAATTGACGCTTTTAAGGATTTAAAAAGCAAAAAAAAAAAAATACCAAAACGCACTTTTGACAAAAATTTCATTTAAGCTTTTTGTCAAAAAGTGTTTTTTTGACTTAAAACTTTATTTCTCAAATACAATCATAAACATGCTCTAAAAGTGATGGACATAATTAGTGCTGGTTTGAGATTGTGTTATAGAGTTTAAAAGGTACTTTGAGTACATAAAATGTTGTGCACAAAAATAAAAAAATAAAAAAAGGTCCGTTTGGTAAAAAAAAAAAAAAAAAATTAAAAAGTACTTATTTAACTTTTCTTTTTTTTTTTTGTATAAAAAATACCAAAATGTATTTTTGAAAAAAGCTTAAAATTAAGTAGAGCTTTTTTTTTATTTTAAAAGCTGAAATTCTCAACATAATTCTAAACAAACTCTTGTAGCGTGTTTAAATTGCTTTGAATTTTTATTTTTTTATTTAAAAAAAAAAAGAATTCTTTTGAAAAACTTCATTTTTAAGTTTTTTTTTTTTAAGTGTTTTTTTTTAATCAATTTTTAGAATAAAAAAATCAAACAAGTATTTTTTTTGAGTTTTTTTAACCAAATATACTATTTTTTTATTTAATTTTTTTTTTTTAAGTATTAAAATACTTTTTAAATTCTTTAAGGTAATTTTTTCTCGACAAATATAGCTTCCCTTTGAATGGAGGGGAGACGTGATTGGTGCTTTCATGTATCAACATTAAGGTGGTACTGAATTTGAATTTGTAATTTGCCCATTCAATTGTGCTTTGGATGAACACGTAATTTCAACCAATCAGACGCTCCATATGACATTTGTGCCTTTGATGAACTTCACATTTAATAACTATGTCAACCATACATTTTACCAATAAGATGCATTTTTTTTTTTTTTTTGGCTGGTGACGGAAAATAACTTCACACTTTAATAACTTGGATGAACTCATTCTACAACTTTATTATAAAATAGAGTGCTTTTTTAAAACAAAACAATTATAATTAATTCTCTTCTAAAACAACTCTATGAAGTCTCAAATGTACGAGGGTTAAATTGAATAAGATGCCTTGTTAAGAGAATTTCCACATCGTTGTTTATGAAAGCTTTATTTATTTTATTCATTCTTGATCACTTATAAAAAACATGCTTTATTTTATTTCTGTTAGAGATAATATATGGGTCATAGGGGTGTCAATGCGGGCGGTTAAAAGCGCTAACCGTTATAACCGCTAATCGCTTAACCGCTTAACCGTATTAACCGCTAACTGCTATAACTGCCTATCGGTTAGCGATTATTGGGTTTACTAACCGTAACCGCTAACCGCATTTTTATATAATATATTTTTATAATTATAATTATAAAAATATTTATACATATAACATAATCACTTGATCATTAAATCATAATTTTTTTAAAAAATAATTAAATCACAATTTGAGTATTAATATATTGTCACTATAATTTATATGATTATATCACATGATCAATTGATCATTAAATCATTTGATTATATAATAACAAATTATACATCTATAATATGACATAACTCATAAGTATACCAATTCATACTAATACAACAATTAAATATCTAGAAACTTATTTCTAATGTATATTATAAACTTATAAGTCTATATATGTTATAAGTCTATATAAGTCTATGTATGCATATGAATAATATAAATGTATAATATCAATACTTAATCATATGATTCAATGACAATCCAAATACTTTATTCAAGACTTCAAGTGAATTATATTATTAATGTACAATGATGATATGATTCGTATAATATCAAATTAAGTAATTGACATTAGACTAAACAATGACCAATGTGTTACTTAAAAACACAATTTAAGTATTAATGTATTATCATTATATGTTGTGACAGTTGTCTGAATTCTGAACTTTTTTTTATATGTTGTGTTGAATTTTATTTTATTTTTTATATGTTGCTTTTTTTTAAAAAAAAAAAAAAAAAAAAAAGTTAACCGGTTATGATTTAATATTTAAGGAAATTTTTTTAAAGTATAAGTAAATGTAAATTTTGGGTCAAATATTTTTGACTTTTCAATATGGGCTATTTTTATAGCAATTGGGCCCAAGAAGACACTAAAAATACCAACAACAAAAACATGAGGGAAAAAAAAAGCCCAAAAAGCCCTAAAGAAAGCAAAAAAAAAGGCCTAATTTTGAAAAAGCAGTTAGCGGGCGGTTATCTATTTCACTAACCGCTAACCGTTAACCGCTAAGCAGTTAGTGAAATCTACTAACCATAACCGCCTTGACACCCCTAATGGGTTATCCCACATTGCTTAAGTGATGAGAGGCTTTGGCCATTGACATGTATAAAACCCTCATCGTCTTATCCCACATTGCTAAGGAATGAAACTCATTTCTCATGTGTTCTCTATAAATAGATAAGACACTTATATATTTAAATCATTCAATAAAGGCAATATGTAGCCTATGGGACTTATGTGTGTGGTTGTAGGCATATTGCTGAACCACCTTAATCTTGTGTCTCTTTATTTATTATTCCACTTTATATTTCCGCATTATAAAATCTTTCATGGTATCAGAACTAATAACCCAGAATCTAACAATTGGCGTTAGCCTATTAGCTCTGATATCATGAAAGATTTTATAATGCAGAAATATAAAGCAGAATAATAAATAAAGAAACACAAGATTAAGGTGGTTCGACAATATCCCTACATCCACACACTAAAGTCCTATAGGCTACATATTGCTTTTATTGAATGATTTAAATACATAAGAGTCTTCTTTATTTATAGAGAGCACATGATGAATGTGTTTCATTCCTTAGCAATGTGGGACAAGGGGATGAAGCTTTTATACAAGCCAATGGCCAAAGCCTCTTCTCGCTTAGGCAATGTGAGACAACTCATATATATTATCTCTAACAACTTCTATTATTTTATCATTTACCATTTTATGATAAAATAATACAAAAAACAGGAGAAAAATAATGGAAACAATCAAATTTAGTTCTTAAATTTTCATTTGGTCTATATACTATCCAATTAATCAATGATATGCTAGATCAATTATTAATACCACGTGATTCTCATTTAACACATTATGTACTAACTATACTTGCCAACATAACATAATTACTTAAAATTATAGATATATCTTACGTTTTGAAATTTAAAATTTAAAAAATAAGAGAAGTGGCGAGTGATCGATGGTCGTAGTGGAAGACTAAGGTAACTAACTAAAGAGCAGCGTCTTTGATTCTGCAAGGAGAAGTGTCTTCATCTTCTACCCAAAAGATAAAACAAGCTTACAGATTAAAAGAAAAATAAAACTTCACAGAGTATTTGAGAGATAATTATTTGATTTGATAATAATTCAATGGATTGAGTTTTACATAATAAGTTAGCCTATTTATAAAAGAGAAATCTTTGCAATAAAGTAAACCTACTTCTAGTAGAGAAAGTAAATCTAATCTTTATTTATTTTGACATGGAAAGTAAATCTAATCTTAGTAGGAAAGTAATCATAATCCGAGTATGGAAAGTAAACATAATTCTGATGGGGAAATGATTATAAAATAAATAAATAAAAACTATTTTTTTTTTTTTCTTTAGTGGGGACCGATCCTAATTAGTGAGGGAGTTACTCTTTACATAGAGGTGTCGCCATCCCTTTGTGAGGAAATGTAGCCTTTCATGAGAAAAGATTCGCTACTCTTCGATCTTTATCTAATAAGGGATGGCCTTTCTCGTTAATTAGTGGTGGTTGGTCACCCCAATGAAAAAAAGAAATTTGTTTTTTTACTTTTTTTTTAAAGGGTAATTTCACTTATTTCCTGAAATGTCACGTCTTTTGCAAACATCCCTAAAATGTTTAAAGTCTCTCACTTTGGTGTATTAAACTTTCATTTCGTTCCACTTACCCCCATTCCGTTAGAGCATCTCTAGCAGTTGATAGCTATTTTAGCCACTCAAAATCAACTTTTTTAGTTTAGCTACTAATTTTTTACAATGAACTCCAACAGACTATCTATTTTACAATCTACTTTATTTAAATATTATTTTTTTAATCTATTTTTTATTATAGATAAATGAGAGAGGAAGAGAGAGAAGAGAGGAGAAATAAAGAATAAACAATGTTTAGAATGTGCAACAATGAACTTTCAAATATGAAAGTACATTGTAACAAAGTTTAGGAAAATTGCTATTTTATAAGGTCTGTTAGAGCACCAAAATTGTTAAATTTAACTTAAAAGTTAGTTTAAAAGCCCTGCTGGAGATGCTCTTAGATCTTGGGGTTAAATGAGACGGTAGAAATGGTAAAAAGACCTTTATACTCCTTTTTTTTTAAAAAAAAAAATTCCAAATTTACTCTTATTTACAAATAAAAAATTATTATTACTATTTAAAAAAGAATTAAATAAATAAATGAAACAAAGACCCATTGTGGGTATTTTGGGGTGACCCACGATGGGTCATTTGGTGACCACCGTGGGTCACCATGTGACCGCCAGTGGTCACAAGTGACCCGCCGTCGGTCACAAGGACCCACGATGGGATGACCCACAGCGGTTCACTTGGTGACCCATTGGGTCATCACTTGTGATCCTGTGGTTTTTTTTTTTTTTTTCTAAAAAATAATAATAATAATATGACCCGTGGATCATAAGGTGGGTGGGTTATATCCACCAGTAAATCCATAGGTCAGAAGTTTTTTTTAATATAAAATGAGTGCATTTTATAAATTTTGCACCCCTCCGTTAGGAATTTCCTATTAAATACTAACCGAGGGGCTAACTCGAACGAAATGAAAGTTTAATCAGCTGTAAACCACGCCTCATGAAGCAGAGGTCACTAGTTCGAATTCCTTCTTCCTCTTTTCTTGTGTGGACATGTCAAAAAAAAAAAAAAATACAAAAAAAACAAAAAACAAAAAACAAAACATTAAAGATAAGAGATTTATTCCTCTGGATATAATCGAAAAAAGGATTAGATTGTGTAATAATGAGACTAAAAAAGAATATTTACCTACGATGTATGATCCTTTCTTTAAATATTTGAGAAGTGTTTGCAAAATGTGCAACATTTCATTTTTTTTTTTTTTTGAAACATATCATACTCATTCATTGATAAAAGTTGCGAGTCTAAAGCTCTTACAAACAGAGCAAAAAGCTCTGAAGTAAATCATAGCCGAAGCTAAAGATACAGTCATCAATAATAGACCAAATCAACCCAAACACAGCATCCGCTAACCTATGACTAAATATCAGGTTGAAAACTCAGATCTGCATCAAACAGATACCATCTAATGCATAGGTAGCGCTTATTCCTCGGCCTTGAGAGCAAAACCTCCAAACCGATACTTATTCCTCGGCCTTGAGAGCAAAACCCCCAAGCCGATACTTATTCCTCGGCCTTGAGAGCAAAAGTCACAAGCCGATACTCATCCTCCTCGACTTGAAAGCCAGGAAAAATTTCACATCCA
Source organism: Corylus avellana (assembly GCF_965113065.1). Taxonomy (NCBI): domain Eukaryota; kingdom Viridiplantae; phylum Streptophyta; class Magnoliopsida; order Fagales; family Betulaceae; genus Corylus; species Corylus avellana. The sequence continues at coordinate 20,873,457 of NC_142495.1, read as the reverse complement.
CAACTCAAAGGTTTGGACCAGTAATATTGGGCAGTAACCGGACGCAACAAAGCAGGAGGAAAAAGCCTTATTACAAGCATAAATAAAACCATACAGGGAAATAAAGGGAACAATAAAACTAATGTAGGAAAATAAATTACAGCAAATAAAACCAAATACAAGGGAACTCAAAGGAAATACAAAACAGAAAAACAACAAAACAAGAAAATAAATGCGAAAAACACTCAAAGCGGGTCACAGCAATCGGAGGAGGCTGATCGCGAGCTGGCTGGAAACCGCCGCGGAAGGTGGCACAAAAAGCTTGGCGCAGGAGGGGCACGTGAAAAGACTCGACAGCGAGCGATGAGCAGCGAAGCGAGCGCGGAGGAGATCGGCGGCACACACAAACAAACAGGGAGGGGGAGAGTTTGAGTGAAAACCCCCAAAAGCAGTACCTACCGAGAGAGAACACAAGCACACCAGAACAGAAAACACCAAAGACAGAAACAAACCTAAACAAAAATCGGAAAGCAAGGAAGGGAGGAGGGATGCAGGCAACGGGCATCCCTCCTCCCTTGAGGCGGCGGCGGCGCTTTGGAGGAGGGCTTAGGGTTTCACATGTGCAACATTTCATGGGGCTAAGTAAAGTTACCCATTTTTTTAATTTAAAATAAGCTTATGATTGGTGCATAATTGGTCAAATAAAACTTATATTATATTATTGATTGGTTTAATGTGATATGCTTTCAATTAATTAGACGAAAGATTATTTGAAACCAAAAGCAAATTTAATTTACTTCCAAAATTTAAAATAAAAAGATTAAATTAATTAAAATCGCATCAAAACCCAAAACTAAATTTGTTTTTCTCTAAAAATAAATGAAACGGCCCTCTGCCGAAGGTCTCCGAGCAAAGTAAGAAGAGAAAGCAGAAGAGAGTGAGAGAGCAGAGTCGCCGAAAACAAATGGGGTGGGTCGGTGAGCAAATGGACTCCATCAAATCCCTTCAGATCCGCCAGGTTCTCACTCAGGGTGTCAGCCTCGGTTAGCGTCCTTCTCTCTTTCTCTCTCTCTACACCCATATCTACACGTACATGTATAGGTGTATATGCCTTTTGTAGAATTTTCTTGATTTCTGCTTGAAATTGTTGCATGATACTGACTGAGGGGTGAGAAAAAATGGGGTGGAAACTTACGTGTTCTGTGCTCTGTTTGGCGGATGAGAAAAATGTGGGCATAGATTAAAAATTGAAGCTCTTAACGATATATGTAATTTTTATGTTCTTTTGAGGCTCAATGGAGCAAAAACCTATGATTTACTGGGCATGATGTGATTCTTTTGGCGTCGTTGAATTGGGATTTTCAATTTTTACCAATTAGGAGCCCCTGCCCTATATCTCTTCACCAATTAGGTTCTTCAACCGTGTTGCTTTAAATTACATGCCTTTGTTACTGTTGTCTCCCGGTTTTTTATTGTAAAATGTTAGCATTGGTAGCCCAACATATGGTAATTGCTCCAATGTAGATTTTTCAAAACTCTGTTCATCAGAAGTAGCAGCAGAATCCAACGTATTAAAAATTCTAGCGTATATGTGAATCAAAATGTTTCAGATTTTATGGAGTTTGAACAATTAGATCTTCGAAATCCTCCAAAAAGTTGTTTCATTCTAAAAACATGGATTGTGGTTCTAAACCTTGTTTTCAAGGTAAAATGTGTTACTTTTTTTCTTTTTTTTTTTTTGTGATTCTGTATTCAGTACAAATGGATATAGCTTCGAGGTTATTTATCCTTTCTATCCTGAAATAAGTCGGTTTCTCAAATTTTCAGAACCTCTGAGATCTTAAATTGTTGATACTGAAAAGAATTTGTTGCTCTTCGATCGGAGGGGCTCTGATCCAAAATTTTGACCAAGTCGTTTTTGTTTTTTTTCAAAACTTCTTTCTTGAATTGAACACATTTGTATATGATGGTACAGATGTTTCACTTTGAAATACAATGCTGTAAAGAACTATTCTCAATATTGTTGTTTCCTAACCTGTCAGCATAAAATTTCTTTACATAAATGTTATGGTTTTGTCCCAGGCATGATTGTTACATCTGCGCTAATAATATGGAAGGCATTAATGTGCATTACTGGCAGTGAATCTCCTGTTGTTGTTGTCCTTTCTGGGAGCATGGAACCTGGCTTCAAGAGGGTAAGTCAATCTAATGTGTGAAAGCTTCCAACTCTCTCTTTCATTTGTAAAGCTACTTCTGCAAGCATAGAGGAAAACTGCATACCCCTATAATGTTTTTAAGAAAATTAGAGAAGAAATATTTTTTTTTCTCCCTATTTATTGTTTACATCTGTAGGGAAGCACTGATTGGTTCTTTCTTTAGCAAAGTATCTTCTCAGAAAGTTGTTTTCCATGGTGGAATTTTAATGGAGGAGAAAGCAATTGCATTTATGCTTGCAATGGATCGTATTCTAAATAAGTCTGCTTCATATATTTGGTTATTCGATCGTAATGTTGTCCTCACCTTGCTTAAGTTTTAACCTTTCATGTCATGCAGGGGGACATCTTGTTCTTGCACATGAGCAACGATCCTATTCGTGCAGGGGAGATTGTTGTTTTTAATGTTGATGTAAGTGCCTTTTAATATATTTTTTTCTTTTATTCTTTGCACTCTAGTTCATTATGATATTGGCTTTGTATGCAAAATTGTTGATAGTTTTCTTTCAGTAAACACACTGGGTTGAAACCATTTTCATTTACCCCAAGCTCTTGGAGGGCAAGCATAATTGCTTCTGTTAGAAACTGAATAGTGATAGTGCTGTTGAGTTATCATTTTACATCTCCCTAGTCATGTTTAGACATCTATCAAATAGAAGGATCATATAGAGTAAAAGGGTATGTTCTTCTACAAGTGAGAAGAAATTATGTAACTGATCATATTAGTTAAGCTAACTTTATAGAAGCACTAGGTAATTTATGGAAGATATGGTTCTAGATGAAGGGATGTTGTAGATAGTGTATGAAAAATGGTTGGGACTGGGTACTAGTTGAAGAACTTCTGGGATTCAATTTCACTCGAATAGCATGCTATTAGGATTGATCCTTAAGTTCTTGGCTTCTCTTCCAATGTGCCCTCTTATCATTTTTGGGGGCTTCAAGTTATATTTTGGCTTGTAAACTTAAGGCTTTGAAAGTTGATTTAAGAGTTTGGAATGAGGCGTGTGGAAATGTAGAGAGAAAGAAAAAGCTTCTCTGGGATGACTTACGAGTTTATGAAGGCTTGGAAGAAGAGAGAGGTTTCAACGAGGAGGAGAAAACAAGGAAGGTTACATTGATTAATGATTTAATGATTTGGAGAGGTCAACTCTTTTGGAAGAGGTGAGTTGGTGGAAAAATCCAGGGCGCTGTGGTTAAGAGAGGGTGACAAGTGCATAAAGTTCTTTCATCGAGTGACCAATTCGAATAGAAGAAATAATTCCATTGATTAGTTGGTGGTTAATGATGTAGTTTCTTCAGATCAGTTTGTGTTTAGAGAACACATTGTGCAGTTCTATGATAACTTGTTTACCAAACAACAATTTAGTTGGCGGCCTAGGTTGGATGGCCTTATTTTTAATTCCATTGGGGGGATGAGGCCATTTGGTTGGAGAGACTATTTGAGGAAGAAGAGGTCTTCGCAGTGGTGAATGCCCTTAATTGTGACAAGGTTCTGACCCGACGGTTTTACTATGGGTTTCTTCCAATCTTGTTGGGAGGTGCTCAAAGTAGACATAATGAATGTTTTCCATGATTTCATACTAGAGGTATGTTTGAGAAAAGCCTTAATGCCACCTTCCTTTCCTTTATACTAAAGAAGTAAGGGGCTGTTGACATTAAGGATTTTCGACCTATTAGCTTAGTGGGTGGAGTTTAAAAGAACGTTGTCAGCGTTATAGCTAACAGGTTGAGATTGGTAATGGAGAAGATCATTTCTAAGCCTCAGAATGCTTTCATTAAGGATAGGCAGATTCTTGACTCTGTCCTCATAGCCAATGAGTGCCTGGATAGTAGGATCAAATTTGGGGAACTAGGTGTATTGTGCAAGTTGGATATTGAGAAGGCCTATGACCATGTCATTTGGGAATTCGTATTGTATTTGCTGAGGAGGTTTGGATTTGGGGAGAAATGGTTAACTGGATAGCTTTTTGTATCTCTTCGGTGACCTTTTTCGGTATTGGTGAATGGCACTCCGTCAGGTTTCTTTAGTTGTCCTTGTGGCTTGAGACATAGAGATCCTTTGTCTCCTTTTCTGTTTCTTATTGGTATGGAGGCATTAAGTAAAATGATTTCTAATATAGTGAATGATGAGCTATTATTAGGCTTCCCGGTGGGACTAGGAGTGGGAGTGCCTCAATATTTCTCACCTTTTGTTTGCAAATGACACTTGAATTTTTTGCGGGGCAAATCCAAATTATCTTTGTAGCTTGTGTGGCTTGTTTTTATGCTTTGAAGCGTATTAGATTTGAGGATTAATATGGCTAAATCAGAGTTGGTCCCTGTTGAAAATGTCACTAATGTTGAAGTATGGCCATCATTCTAAGCTGTAGGGTTTCTTCTTTGCCTATGAAATACCTAGGCCTTCCCTTGGGAGCTATGTTCAAGGCCAAATCTATTTGAGACAACATTATTGAGAAAGTAGAACACCGTTTGGCGGGATGGAAGATGATGTACTTGTCAAAGGGAGAGGTCCTTGATTAAAAGCACTTTATATAATCTACCAACTTCATGTCTCTTTTTTCTCTCCCCCAGTTGGTGTTGCCAATTGCATAGAGAAGTTGTAGCGGGATTTTTTGTGGGACAGCATTGGTGAAGAGTTTAAATTCCATTTGGTTAGTTGGCCTAAGGTGTGCACTCCAATTTCTGAAGGAGGGTTGCAGATCTGGAATTTACTTTTGTTTAACCGAACACTTTTGGGGAAGTAGCTTTAGCGCTATGCACATGAGAGGGTGGTTGTGGGTTCTAATTACAGTAGCTTGTAGGGTGGGTGGTGTTCTCATGAGGTCCATGAGTCCTATGGGATGGGGTTTTGAAAAAATATCAGGAGGGGTTAGAGAGAGTTGTTTAGCCATACTAGTTTTGAGGTGAGTGACGGTTCCAATATTTAGATTCTAGCATGACGGGTGGTGCGGGGATCAAGCCCTCAAGATTGCTTTTCTGAATGTTTAGTATGGCCTGTTTTAAGGAAGCTTCCGTGGCAGGCTATGTGGATCTCTCTAGTGCTTCTCATAAGTGGAATATTTACTTTTTTAGAGCAGCTCACAATTGGGGGGTGGATCTCTTCACCTTGTTCTTCAATTCGTTGTATTCCTTAAGATTTAGCTGGGGTGGTGAAGACAAGCTTTATTGGGTACCTTCCAAGAGAGGTTTGTTCGACATTAGATCACTTGTACCTCATTATAGTACTCATTTTCCTTGGAAGAGTATTTGGCAGAATAAAACTCCCTTGAAAGTGGCGTTTTTTGCTTGGTCGACCACTTTAGGGAAGATCTTCACCATGGACAACCTTAGGAAGAGGCATATCGTTGTGGTTGATTGGTGTTGCATTTGTAAGAAGAATAGGGAGTCAGTAGATCACCTTCTGCTCCTTTGTGAGAGTGCCAACGCTCTTTGGAACACTATCTTCAACAGTGTAGGGCTGGCTTGGGTTATGCCTAACCGAGTGGTAGACCTCTTTGCATGTTGGAGAGGGCAGGTTGGTAGGCTTCATTTTGATGCAGTATGGAAGATGATTCTGTCTTGCCTTATGTGGTGTCTATGGAGGGAGAGAAATGATCGGAATTTTGAGTTTGGAACGCTATCTTCAATAGTGTAGGGCTGGCTTGGGTTATGCCTAACTGAGTGGTAGACCTCTTTGCATGCTGCTGGAGAGGGCAGGTTGGTAGGCTTCATTTTGATGCAGTATGGAAGATGATTCTATCATACGTTATGTGGTGTCTATGGAGAGAAAAATGATCGGAATTTTGAGGATCGTGAGCGGTCATTGGCAGAATTAAAGGCTTTCTTCTCTTAGACAATTTACCATTGGGTTGCTGTCTTCGATTTTAATATTTCTGGCTTTCAAGCTTTTTTAGATCTCTTCTCTTCTTTTAATTAGTGTTTCTCTTGTATACATCCTGTGTATCTAGGTTGTGCCTTTGCACTTTATAATAATACTTGCAATTACTTATGAAAAAAAAATGCTTTTCTTGGCTTGAGATGGAGAAGAGAGAAAAAATTTATAAATATATATCCTATGAAATTTTTGTTCTCATTCGAAAAAATAAAAAAAATGGTTCAATCAATTATAGATTTCTAATGATTCTATATAGTGGAACATTAACTTTATCAGATTAGTGCATGATTGGGAGGTGGGGTCGATTACCTTGTTCTTTGATCTATTATACTCGTTCAGATAGACGAGGCGACAAGGATAAATTTGTTGGATCCCTTTCAAGAGGTAGGTGATTGAGGTTAAATCCTTTTACCATGCGTTTAGTCCTCCCACTAGTCCTTTCTTTCCTTGGAAAAGCATTTGTAGAAATAAGGCTCCATCAAGGGTGGCGTTTTTTTTTATGTGTGGCAGCTCTAGGGAAAATCTGAACTTTGGATAATATAAGACAGAAGCATGTTGGTGTTGCATGTTCAAGAAGAGTGGGGAATCTATTAATCACCTCTTGCTCCACTGCAAAGTGGCCAGGGATTTGTGGGTTTCGATCTTCCTTCTGTTGGAGATAAAGTAGGTCATGCCCCATCAGGTGGTGGAGCTTTTGGCTTGTTGGAGAGATCAGCTCGGAAGCCACCACAATAAAGAAGTTTGGAAATTGGTTTGTCTGTATTCAATATGGTGTATTTGGAGAGAACAAAATGCTCGCAACTTTGACAATTGCGAGAGGACAATGTTTGAATTAAAAGCTATTTTGTTCAAAACTCTTAATTTTTTTGGATGGCTGCCTGCAGTAGTCCCAGATTTTTTAAATTCTTAGAAATTTTAGATCTGTGTGTTTCTTTTTCTATCTAGTGTGTTTCTCTTGTATGCACGACCCCTTTGCGCATTTTTATAAGATTGACTTATCAAAAAACAGAATTAATTCACAAACTCAAGGCTCTGCCACAAAGAAAATAAATAAAACAGTAATGTAGAATGTCAATAGGACTTGCACCTTTTATTTGCTAATCCACTTAACTAATGTGCCAAAATTTGATACCTCCATGGTAATCCTGTCAGTTACATGTTATGGAAAAAGAAAAAAGAATGTTTTGGTTGTAACTATTTATCTTTCAGTTTTGATAGAGATCAACCTTCTTTCTTTCTTCTTCTTCATTTTGGTTTTTAATGGTAAAGCAATTGCATTTGGAAAAGAAAATGACAAACATAATTATCATGAAGATGAAACTGGACGGAAAACTTTAGTAGTGACTTTGAATTTTCATAATCTATTGCAGCTTTTCACAAACCTTTTATTTTATGTTATATATTGACATTTAATAATAAATGCTATTTTTCTTCTTATACTATTTTGAAATTATTTTGTTATGCATGGATGTTTGCATGCATGAGATCTGCTGCTCTCTTGTTCTTCAACTCCCTCTCCCCCTTTTTTGTCCTTTTTTCTTGATGCTAATATTTTTATTTTTGTGGATGTATTCATTCAGGGCCGTGAGATTCCCATTGTCCACCGTGTAATTAAGGTAAATACTTGCAGACCTTATACACACATTGATTCCCATGGAATGCTGGTATCATTGTTACCTTGGTGGAAGCTATGTGTTTTGATTATAAACATGATTCTAATGGTCATTTGTTTCTTCATTTCACAAAAAAAAACTCTCATTTGTTTCCATCTTAGCTTTCACCTATTGAAGTGTATGAGACATAAGGTTGGGCTCTGACTTGCAGCACAATTTTCCGTTAGTACTTTGTTAGAGTTTTAAATTAGTGTATTAGATACTAGCCAACAGACTTGCTCAATTGGATGCTTAAATATATCTGTCTACACCTGGACCCCACAAATGTTGATACTTAATGGCATGTTATTTTGGTGCTAAATTTGGCAAGAATATATTGACTTCATCAACGTAGATAAATATCAAATGTTTTGATCGCTGTTCTAGGCATTGAACTAATCCATAGAATGTTCAGACTGTTGCGTATTGGGGTTGGCTACATATGTCCGGTACCCTGTGAAACCATTCTTGTTACCATCTGTAGCCCTTGGTTCAAGTGAATATATTGCAACTTTTTGGTCATGATAATTTTGAGACACTTGGGAACTTCTCTCGATTATTTGAAATCTCCCCCACCCAAACTCCCTTTTCTTGCTTGTCAGATGCACAACTCAAGTAAGCATTATTTCAATTGACTAGACTTGGTCTATTGATTCTATTTTGGTAAGTAACTATAGGCATCCTTTTCCAAATTAATTGGAGTTGGGAGATACTTGGAAGAAGGTCGACTCAGTAAGTTATGATGTCAACAGAAAGTACCAACTCTGTGCTTGTACAGGGCAGGCACTCAGAAAAATGCTGTTTGGTCATTATGATTTCAAACAGAAAGTACCAACTCTGTGCTTGTACAGGGCAGGCACTCAGAAGAATGCTGTTTGGTCTAAGTTACGTTTGGTACGCGGAATGACAATTCCCTAAGAGAAAAGGAACAGTTTTTTTATTTTATTTTTTTTAATTTTTGGAAATGGAAGGTGGAATGAAATAACCTTCCTGTTTTATAAATGACATGAAGACCTTTTGATATTGTTATTGACAGCATTACAAAAATTTAAAAATATGTTTATTCTCAGACTAAAATTGTAAGAAGTTCAAACTCTAGAATCGTTTTGAAAAAGACGCCTTGTGATAGCGTTTCCTTTGCAAGGAAAATGTTGCATGACAGGAGCACATAGGACTGTGTTTTAGTTTCTTAGTACAATTGAGGCATTATTTTAGCATTTAATGCCAAAAATCAGAAAAAATTGTTTGGAGTTATCTGGAAAAGACATTTTCATGTTTTGGTTATTACTGAGCTTGTCTTTTCTTTAGTAAGGTTTATTAATTATCAATAATAAGTTGTTTAGTGAGTCTTACAGTTAATTTTTTTTGCAGGTCCATGAACGAGAAGATACTGGAGAGGTTGATGTCCTCACAAAAGGTGCCAGCTTTTAGAAAATTGAACATTTTGTTTGGAATTTATTGAGTACTTTATATAGTCCCCCAAGGTCTTAAATGAAGGTTATTTCTGGAGGTGGTTGTGTATCGATATGGATGGGCTGGCTATAGTGTCATAATTCATATTTTTGCTTTCTCTTTTCTATTTCTGCTGTATTAAACATGTTACTCTCTTCTTCTGAGCAAATTAACCATTAGGAAAAAAAAAAAAAAAAAAAAAAAAAGAAAAAAAAAGAAAAGAAAAAAAAAAGACTACAAAAGGAGGGGGTGGTGGTGGACATTACAATGTATAAAAATAAAGATACAAATAAAGTGAGAAATGGATACAAACAGATCTGGTCCCATAGTTCCTTTACCAAAAGGCTGAGAAAATTTGTCCTTGATGGCGGTATGTAATGCAATCCAATGATTGGACCATTGAACTAGGGGTGCACTAAGGATGACTGCGAAGAGGCGGTCGATGATGATCACCTTTCCCGCATCCATGGACAAAGGAGCATGCTTTGCAACAGTTTCAAAAGAGAAGACCATTCCCACTTTATTGAGGAAGAAGGTTGGGATGTGGGCTCTTGGAGGGACGAACTGGTGCTGGAAGCTACCGTAGGAGGCGGTGTGTGTGCCTTGTGCGCTGGTGGATTAGTTGGCTGGTGGTGGTACAAGGTGGGGGTGGGGAAGTTAGTGAGGGGGCGTGTGCATGGCAGGCGTGAACGAAGGGCAGTAGATCTAGCTTCCATCTTTCTAAAAAAAGGGAGAAAAAGAGAAGAAAAAATGACAAAAAAAAAAAAAAAACGAAAAAAGAAAAAAAGAAAAAAAGAAAAGGAAAACAGAGAAGAGAGGTTGAGGAGGGAGGGAGGCTTCTCCCTCCTGTTTGCTGCAGTGACGGGGGAGCGAAGGGAGAGCAAGAAGGCTTTTGGGAGAGCGTTTCTGTGGGTCACACTTAGAGCAGTGAAACTATGTTATTTGAACATGTTAATGATATTATTACATTCACTGTAACCTTTTGTGGGTCCTTTGCTGTGACCCTAATGTTCCTCCATTTGACGTATTGTTGTGTATCTCAGGAGATAACAATTATGGGGATGACAGGCTTCTGTATGCTCATGGTCAGCTCTGGCTTCAACGGCACCACATAATGGGAAGAGCTGTGGGGTAAAAATCCTGGCAATAACCTTCCTCTTTAATGTTATTTATTTGTACGTATTTGGGCTATACTTGCACCATGTTAGCATGGAGACCTCATCATTTTGTGCAGCCTTGCTGAAACACTGTTTTATGCATGGACTCTTCACATTTTGTGTTTTTGTGTGTCTCATGGTTCTGGATTAACATTTTTTCTGGCTGCATAATAATCATCTATTGCACATAAAAGGTTGATCACATCCTTCCAAATGGATTACAGAAAATGGATTTGTCACCAATCTGATGCTAAATAGTAAAAATATCGTTGTTTGATTAACCATAACTATTCCTATAAATGCAATGAAATGAAATTTGTTGAATGCTGCAAGAAACATGTGGACTTGTGTATACTGTATCGGAAGCCTGATGCTCCGATATACTAATGAGCCTTCTGGTAACCTTTCTATCATCACCAACTATTTTGCAATGCTGGATGAACAATGTACGTTATCGGTTGGTGATGAGTTAGGTTTGTGAAGAAGTTGGTATACAAGATCCTGAAAAGACTTGAAACCAAGTTTAGAGTATGAGAAGCACCTAAGATCGCCACCAGTTTTTCTCATACATTGTCTTAATTCTTTTAGTAAATATGGTGTGCTCAAAGGTGGAATAAAAAAAAGAAAGAAACTGCACCTTTTATTTGTTGAATTTGAAAAAAATCTTCATATTGCTTACAAGACTGTTACTGGCAGGTTCCTACCTTATGTTGGCTGGGTGACAATTATCATGACTGAAAAGCCAATAATAAAGGTTTGATCTCTATCAATTTATTTTATTTAGAAGGTTTGTACTTTTCAATAAATTCCATCTACTTATAAAAAAAATGAAGAATTTTGTCCGGTAATTCCCCAAAGCAATGTTTTTTTTTTTTTTTTTGCTACTGTTTACTTCTGATTCCTAAAACTATTATTGCTTAGATTTTGTAATATTCCATTTTTATTTGACAATATATTTAGACAAACTGTCCTCTTTGTTCTTGACTGTTTATTTACAGCGGATCTTTTGAGTTCAACCTTAGAATCCCTAAACTGACGCTCTTTATTGTAATTTTTGCAGTGTCACAATTAATTAGACTTTAGAATACCAAAACTGCTAAGCAATTGAATTTGTATGGAAAGTAACCTTTGCCGTTTCTCTTGCAGTATATTCTTATTGGTGCATTAGGGTTGCTCGTTATAACATCGAAAGATTGAAGACTGAAGCGAATTTAAGCTATGGTTGATCTCCAATGCAGCTGTTTAGCAGCTGTTCTCCTCTTGAATGTCTCTTGTTCATTGGACAAGCTAAATTTTAAATATTAATTAAACTGGAATTGTTGGTTGAAGTTTTTTTTTTGGGGCCTTAATCTAAAGAGTTTGACAGGTGAGAGAGACATACATACATACATACATACCAAGTTAAGAGATTTATGCGTATAAAGATTTATAGATGTGAAGCTCACTAATAAGGTATTTTCAACGGTGTTTGAGACTAGTAATGCTAAACGTCCTCTCAAAACTGATGTAGCTTTTAAAATTATTATTTGATCAAAATCAATGGCAATTTATTACAAATTCAAGGGTGATTTTAGAAGTCACATCAATTTTGGAGGACAGAAACATTGCTTGTTTGAGACAAGGTGGTCTGAAATTTTAATCGGTATGATTGTTAGAGAAGAAAATAAGGGAAACATCCATGACAATGACCCTTGCATATCTTACCTTCTCTTTGCTCTTGGAAATCTTACCTATAGCTTCATTCAAGTAATGCCCTTTTATTTCATTTGTCTGAATATAAAATTGCTTCATCACAAAATTTGAAAGATATAATCTCCCCGAGGCACAAATAGTTGGAAATTCATGTTTTCATCATCTTTGGTAAAAATCAAGGTTTATCAATAAATCGGGCAAACATATTGAAAACAAGTTGAGCAATAAAATGTTGAGTTTAGTCAAGGGCTAATTCTAGTGTTAGCAACTTAGCATTGATGTGTTGAGACCGATACGACAATGATCGATTTGAGTTAAATAATTGTGATTCAAGTTTCTATTTTTTATTTTTTTGAAAGGAAAAAAGAAAAAAGAAAAAAGAAAAGGAATAGGAAGGATAAGTAGTTTTCGATTCTTAAAATTTTTTTTTTGTTTTTTTTGTTTTTTGGTTTTTTTTTTTCTAAACAAAAATAACAAACAATATAAAATACAAAAGACTTAACATTGTTTTTATCTTTATAAGACATCAAAATACCTTTTTTTTTTTTATTCTTTAAATAAAAAATAAAAAACAAAAAACCAATCACCTACTAGAGCAAATAAATCTCGTATTAAATGTACGTATTTTAGACACATAATTGCCGTGATCTCAATCCACACCTAAAATATTTAGGGCGAAATTGTGGTCGGACCAATCACCATCAACTATCCAGCAGCCCACCCTTCCTTACCGTGAACTGCCCCGTAATAGAATGCGCTTACCAGACCAACCACGCCAAAAACCTAAACCCCAAAACCCTCCGAAACCAGCAAGGCTACCGAAACTCCGAGCGAATGAGCTCCCACTCGGATCCACCTCCTACATACCGTTAACACTCATCTCCTTGCAACTTTCATTCCCTCGTACAAACTCTCCTCTGGCGTTTCCTTCGTTCATATTCTACAGCAATGCAAGAATAGCTATGCAAACAACTTTAGCTATATAGGTTATCCCATTGCTACTTTGATCTGATATTAACTTCGTTTTCTTCCGTTTTGGGTGCATATTTCTGGGTTCTTGTATTTCTAACGTGGGTGAATATTATCTCAAGTTAGTGCCTAGAATCTTGGTTTCAGCATCTGGGTATGTTTCGATTTGAGCAAAATCTTGATATTTTATTTGTTTATGGGAGTTAATGATTCTGGGATTTTAAATTTGTTATGTGGGTATTGGATATTCCATGAGAGTACTGAATAGATTCTTCATTTGGATGGATGGGTATGTTTCAGTCTGAGGAGATATCTAGAATATGCTCTCTGTGCGATCTTTTCGCAGATTTTGTCACACTGTAGCCTCCATTGCATCAACAGATACTCCTGCAGCTGTATCGAACTGCATTCAAAATCTGAAACCATTGGAAGAACCTGCCCTTGTGAAGCTTAAGAATGAGCGGGACCCTGAGAGGCTGTTCCATTTATTTAAGGCCAATGCACACAATCGGATTGTAATTGAAAACCGTTTTACATTTGAAGATACAGTGTCTAGGCTAGCTGGTGCAGGCCGCTTTGATTACATTGAGCATTTGCTTGAGCATCAGAAGACTCTTCCGCAAGGTCGCCGTGAAGGGTTTATTGTGAGGATTATAATGTTGTATGGTAAGGCTGGGATGACTAAACATGCTATTGATACTTTTTATGATATGCATTTGTATGGGTGTCAAAGGACTGTTAAATCCTTCAATGCTGCACTTAAGGTTTTGACGAGTACACGTGATTTAGGAGCAATTGAGGAATTTCTTAACAATGTTCCTGAGAGGTTTTTTGTTGAATTGGACATTTTTTCAGTTAATATCGTGATAAAGGCTTTCTGTGACATGTATGTTTTGGATAAAGCGTATTTAGTCATGGTAGAGATGGAAAAGTTGGGAATAAAGCCGGATGTGGTTACCTACACAACTCTTATTTCGGCATTCTATAAGGATAACCGGTGCGAGATTGGCAATGGGTTGTGGAATCTAATGGTGCTAAGGGGGTGTTTACCAAATCTTGCAACATTTAATGTTAGGATCCAGTATTTGGTTAATAGGAGACGAGCATGGCAAGCTAATAGTTTGATGGACATGATGCAGAAGCTTGGGATTACACCTGATGAGGTTACCTATAATTTGGTGATCAAAGGGTTTTGCCAGGCTGGGTATCTTGAAATGGCCAAAAGGGTCTATTCTGCTTTCCATGCCAAGGGGTACAAACCCAATGTTAAAATTTACCAGACCATGATTCATTATCTCTGTAAGGGAGGGGATTTTGATTTGGCATATACAATGTGTAAAGACTGCATGAGAAAGAATTGGTTTCCAAGTGTTGATACCATTCATACGTTGCTTGAAGGCCTTAAGAAGAATGGACAACTTGGTAAGGCTAAGGTCATCCTGGCTTTGGCTCAGAGTAGGGTGCCTTCTTTTTCTTCAAGTCAATTGAGTACTTTAAAGTCCATATTGTCCAGGAATGGAATAAGATGATGGACTTGTAAACCATTAATTTTTTTATTAATGTAACAGGAAAAAGCTAAGCAAGAGCTGGTATTCTTTGTACACGATTCATTTGTAAATTTACAAAGCTAATTGGACATGGATTATTAATGGGTTTACATCATACCAAAGTCATATGCTCTTTTAATTTGTTGTAACTCCTCAATAAAGTTCGTGATGAAATGGGGAATTCTGATGGACGGTGGTCTCCCAAGGTTTTTGTAAGTTCATTATGTGATGACTCTCTCTCTCTCTCTCTCTCTCTCTCTCTCTATATATATATATATATATATATATATATATATATTATGTTTGCCTGTGTGTATGTGTGTGTCATGAGCACTATATGAACTGTAGTAACTCTGTTTCTTCTTTTTGTATTTTCTTTCACTGTAAATGTAATGCCATTCTTTGTCATTATGAGTGTCAAGTTTTCTGCTCATAATTTCTGGATTTCTGTTCCTCTTTCTTTTTTCTAAGTGGCTATTTTTTTTATATACTTCCTATGTACTTGGGTTACGTCCTTTGCGCTTTTATAAGATTGATTTACTTATAAAAGACAAAATTAAGAGCGGCAAGTTTGCATGGACCATAGTGAATTGACTCCTGATAGATAGTTTGAAACACTGCATTAGTATTTCATGTATGTCTACACGGATAGTAATATTGTGTTGCATTACTTGTATAAAAAAAATCCCATTGCATCAATAGTTATGCGATGACATCCTTTGTTTATAGATCCATTTGCTGTTGCATGTGTTGACAATTGTCTACATGCATTAGTATTCATATATTTCCTTTTGTGTTATTCAAATGGAAAATAATTCATCATAGTTAGATATCAATCCAATCCTGATGGGTAGTTAGTTCCCAAGATTTTCATTTTTTCAAAAAATTTCAGCTTTGGTGGTGAAGAACAGAGTGGTCTACAAAAGAAGGAAATTCATCCTTGTTTGATATCAATTGAATGATAAAATCTCGGTAAATAAATATCTTGCTCTTTGTTGTTAGGTCAAATAATTTTGCTGATATTTTGGTATTTATGTCATAAACTCGTAGTTCCAATTATGTAGCTGCACTTGTATTTTAGATGTGGAACTTGTTATGCTCAATGTTAAAGAATCATGCTTATGGAAATAAGATGGCATGTGGGGAGAGTGAGGGTTAAATATTTTTATGTGCTTAATAACTATAATGGGTTTTGAAGGTATTCAGCTTTTTAAAGTTGTGGTCATATCAAGGCAATTGCTGATAAAATGACAGTAGGTCTGTGCAAATGTAAAAGTTTTCCAGCTTTGACTGACCATATTCTTCCCATTTGCTTTTAATTAAGGCAGAAGTAAAGGATTGAAACACCATTGAGCTTAGATGATGGCTCTTGTCATGCAAATAAGAAATACCTTTCAATAGTTATAGAAACTGAAAATGGATATGCAAAATGTTTCAACTATCAATGAAAAAAGCATAGCATGGTCTAATGGGTCAGGCATAATGCTCAAGGGTCATGGAAACAAAGAAGATGATCCCTCTATAATCATGAATGTACAAGCAACAGAAAGCTGTTGGATCATATAGTTCCATAAACAGGCTCCTTTCATTGATTTTTCTTTTTCTTTTTCAATTGGTGGTGTGTGTTTTCTGTGTGGCAGCTGCTCTTAGCTGGACCGTACGAAACTGGAGTTTATGCAGAAGGTCATTTGATTGTGAACTGCAGTTACATGAAACGAGTGATAATGACTCCATGATCTTCTGTTGCGGTATTGGCTGTGAGGAAGTTTTGGACCCTTGATTTCTCATTACATTGGGTGGATTGGTGATGTCTCGATCATATATTGAGCTGTACAAATGTTTGCAGGGGGTGGTTTTTTGGCAAGGAGCAGGCCTGCTGGCTGGATAGTTGTTCCACAGTGCTTAACATTGGTTCAACGGGTGGAGCTTGTTGGATTTGGGATTTTTCCTTTTAGGATTACTTGGATATTTGTAATATGAGTCTGAGTAGCTGTTATTGACCTTATCTTTGTGTGCTGCTTCTTATTTATCCGGGTTGTGCCCCCTTAAGTGCCTTCAGTAGTAAGAGAGTAGAAGTGTATGTAGTATTAGTCATTATGTAAATAAGGTTTCAAACTCTTGACCTATAATAATAATAATATAGGAGTTGTTTATTTTATTAATATTCTACTTGCTACTTAAATTCCTCCTTTTGGTTTACAAGGCTAACAATTTATTTTTAGAAGCATCAAAGATATCTCAACGTTGTAATTTATGGAGTAACAATAATTAATCTTATCATTTAGCTTGTTTATCTTAAAGTTTTGAAATTATTGTTTAAGGAGAGATAATAAACTAATATAATTTTTTTTTAATAACAGGGAGTAAGTCTGTACATAGCTAACCATAAAAGTATACCATGCTAATTAAGGCATGGGCCCTTAAAACCCCTTTTAATTTTTTTATCAAACGACTATTTTTTTCTTTAAATAGACTTTTTAAGTGTTAAACGTATTTTTATACTCTTCAAATACAATCTTAAATAGGCCCTTAGCTTATTTTACTTATAACCAATAATCAACTTGCCAAAGGCCCATGTGTTTAAAACCTTTTTGTACCAAACCAACCAGCACTTGCCATCTAATCTACCTGGCACGTGGACTTGATATAGTCGGTGATAGGGATTCAATTATAGCAATATTACTCGCTTTTTGAGGTGGCCTAAGCCACCCCCAATTGGGGAGGTCCGGTCACTCTTCAATTTTTATAATTTTGTTTTATAATTTTTTTAAAAATACATAATATTTTTATTTTTATTTTTTTTATTAATGGAACATGTGTCTTATTTATGGCTTCAAGATTTTTTTAAAAAGATGATAACCATTAATTGAATATTCTCTTCTAACCATTAGCGAGATATCCTCCCGTCCAAAATGGACCGGAGAAATCATGGTGTGTGCCTAATCACGTAAGAATTGGAAAAAAAAAAAAAGAAAAAAAGAAAAAAAAAATCACGTAAGAATTGCCTTGGAAAAAACCAAATAGTCAAAAGGAGGTGGAAAAAGGTTTAAACCATGGAAGACAACTCTAGCAAATTATTGGAGGTTCAAACCATGGAAGACTAACTTCCTACCTGCACCATTTACTTTCAAATCTAGCGGGTGTTTTTGAAGAGAACCCACTTCATCTCATTCCACGCTCCCATGTCTAAAACCCTTCTCTCTCGCATCAAACCCCTTCACAACCCCAAACCCACTTCGTCTTCTTCTTCACCCTTTCTCTTCAGGCCCTCTATCAAACTACTCCAAGACACCATCCGAATCCTCGAAACCCATGACCAATGGGACCAGTCCCTCGAAACCCACTTCTCCGAATCCCAAGTCCTTGTTTCGGACATTGCCCATCACGTTTTAGACCGAATACACGATGTAGAATTGGGTTTGAAGTTCTTCGATTGGGCCTCAAAGCGGCCGTATGGTTGTTCGCTTGATGGGTCTGCGTATTCTTCGCTTTTGAAGCTTTTGGCGAGGTTTAAAATTTTTTCGGAGATTGAATTGGTGTTGAAGAGTATGAAACTCGAAGAACTAAAGCCGACCCGTGAAGCATTGAGCGCTTTAATTCACGCCTATGCGGATTCTGGGTCGGTAGGTAAGGCTCTTGAATTTTATAATATGGTAGGTGAAATGCATAATTGCGTTCCGGGTGTTTTCGCGTGTAATTCTTTGCTTAGTGTCCTTGTGAAGCATCGGCGAACTGAAATCGCTTGCCGGGTGTATGATGAAATGCTTGAGAATTCCTGTGTAGATGATTATAGTACTTGCATTATGGTTGGGAGTTTGTGTAAGGAAGGGAAGGTCAAGGAAGGTTGGAAGTTGATTGAAGATAGGTGGGGGGAGGGTTGCGTGCCAAATGTTGTGTTTTATAATACGCTCATTGATGGGTATTGCAAGAGAGGTGATGTTGAAAGTGCCAATGGGCTTTTTAAGGAGTTGAAATTGAAAGGGTTCTTGCCTACATTGGAGACTTACGGGGCCATGATAAATGGATTTTGCAAGGGAGGGAAATTTGAAGTGATTGATCGACTTTTGGTAGAAATGAAAGAGAGGGGTTTGAATGTCAGTGTTCAAGTATATAATACTATAATTGATGCTCAGTATAAGCATGGTTGTGCAGTTGGAGTGGTGGAGACGATTAGAAGGATGATTGAGAGTGGTTGTGAGCCGGATATTATAACCTATAATACTTTGATTAATGGTTCATGCAGGGAGGGGAAGGTTAAGGAAGCTGATAAATTTCTGGAGGAGGCAAGGAAAAGGGGACTAATGCCAAACAAGTTTAGTTATACTCCTCTTATACATGCTTATTGCAGACAAGGGGAATACTTCAGGGCCTCAGATTTGCTTATAAAGATGATGGAAGGAGGGCACAAACCTGATTTGGTTTCTTATGGAGCTCTCATCCATGGACTCATTGTTGCAGGGGAAGTTGATGTTGCATTAACAATGCGAGACAAAATGATGGAAAGGGGAGTATTACCTGATGCTGGCATTTACAATGTCTTGATGAGTGGACTCTGCAAGAAAGGCAGGCTTCCTGCTGCCAAGCTGCTGCTTGCTGAGATGCTTGACCAAAATTTGCAACCTGATGGATTCGTTTATGCCACTTTGGTGGACGGGTTCATCAGAAATGATGAAATTGAGGAGGCAAAGAAACTCTTTGAGTTCGCCATTGAAAAGGATATAGACCCTGGTGTTGTGGGGTACAATGCCATGATTAAAGGTTTCTGCAAATTTGGAATGATGAAGGATGCATTGTCATGTATCCTTAGAATGAGGAAAGGGGGTCATGCTCCAGATGTCTATACCTATACCACACTTATTGATGGGTACGTAAAGCAGCATGACTTGGATGGTGCACTGAAGATATTTGGGCTGATGGTGAAAGAGAGGTGCAAGCCAAATGTGGTCACATACACCTCCCTCATAAATGGGTTTTGCATCAAGGGAGATTTCGATAGAGCTGAAGAAACTTTCAGAGAGATGCAATCTTGTGGTTTGGAGCCTAATGTTGTCACATACAGTATATTTATTGGGAGCTTTTGTAAAGCGTGTAAACTTGCAAAAGCGGCCTCCTTTTTTGAGCTGATGCTGCTGAGCAAGTGCATTCCTAATGATGTTATCTTTCATTATCTTGTAAATGGGTTTGCAAATACTGCACTCAGTGCAGTTTCTAAGGAAAGCAATAGGGTTCAGGAGAATGAGAAGTCTATGTTTCTGGATTTTTTTGGAAAGATGACATCAGATGGATGGGTGCAAATAACTGCAGTATATAATTCTATTATCATTTGCCTTTGCCAACATGGGATGGTTAAAACTGCTTTGCAGTTGCATGATAAGATGATCAGTAAGGGGTTCCTTCTAGATTCTGTTTCTTTTGCTGCCCTGCTACATGGTATTTGCTTGGAAGGAAGATCAAATGAATGGAATGACATTATCTCCTGTAATTTGAATGAAAATGAGCTCCAAACTGCTGCCAATTACTTGGACAAATTAAACCAATACCTACCCCAAGGAAGGGCTTCTGAGGCTTCACATATCATACAGGCCTTGATTGAGGACTACAAGTCTAATGACTCACAAGAGGAAGTTCCAAAGCCTTGATGATGTAGGGAAGTGGTAAAATTTGAAATACCTCATCTCCGTCTTTTAAACATACAAGGAAATCACCTTTGGTTTGGCCTGACAAGTGTGTTGGACTACACACCTTCTGGACATCTGATTGATGAACCTATTGTAAATAGATGCCCTTGACGATCCATCTAAATTGACAAGACTGTATTCTAAAATCTTGACAGGTAATTTCTTAATGTAATCTGCATCTAGTTTTAAGAGTTTGGGGATGGCTGCTTTTGATATTGGATTAACCTCAGTTTATGGTGTTAGTGCAGGCAGTTTGGAGCTATTCAAGGACTTGTAAATCATATACTTGTATTTTACTTGTCTTGTTCTATCGAGGCAGTAACCTTAATGTATCAAAGCAAATCTTTATGTTAACAAGATATTGAAGCAAGCTTGACTTCACTTTGGAGGTATGTACAACTATTTTGTTTATTATATAATACATTTTCAATTGTTCAACTATTTTGTTTATTATATAATATATTTTTAATTGTAATATTGTGTATAATGTGGTCATTCATGTTGTGGTGCTGAGAAGGATGTTGTAACGCCCCGCCTGGATAAAGACATTATTTGTACTATCCAAGTGTCGCTACTATTATTCCTAATAAACAACACAACGGAAATTATGCTATATATTTTTTTGAAACCATTTTGAAACACCAGAGCACTATAAATAGCATAACTTTCATTCATATTGAAATTTATATACAACTTAGTTCAATATACACCTCAATATTGTTCCCGATTTTTAAAAACTATACGATAACAAAATCGGCACATAGGCTCACTAAACTTAAACCTCAAGTCTTCACAAGATATTCCCTCATTTCGAGCCTCCCAAAAGTCATGACCCCACAGCTCTACAGGTCATACTGGTCGTACCCTTTTAGTTCGTCAGCCTTTGGCGCAACGATATAAAATTTACAATTTTACAGGTGAAACTTATGTGTCCATGGCTTAGCATGTAAAAACCTCCAATAGCATTTGTGTGTAATGTGAGCCATTTTTGTCTGATACAAATCCTCTCTCTTTTTATAGACCCAAACACTAATGCAACCCTATTTTACTCCATAAGCTAGAGTACATCTTTTTCTGGAAAATTTAAGTATAAGTGCTTTTGAGGTGAACACCAATGTAGATTTAAAAAGAGAGAGAGACTTATGTGTCAATTGCACATAATTTATAAGTACTGGGGGGGTTCGCCAGACACCAAAACACATCTGCGTACATACTAATATCATTCAATACAATTGGTAGCAGATAATATAAGGCTATGTACTTAAATAAAAGATTCTCTGTAAATTCAAACTCGTAAATATACATTTTTAATTCAGAACATAATTCATTTAAACCCGCTTAGCCTTATCATCTTTTACATGTTTTATTCTTGAATTAAGTTGATTTTTCTCATGAACAAGCACCAGACTGACACCATGGGAAAATCAGCCACACTGTGACTGAGCACCAGAACCATGCCACTCGTGACCCCTCAAAACCATGACCAAGCACTAGATTGACACTGCATGTGACTTTCACTTGACTGAGCAACATGATTGACGCAATGGGTGATTTTTGCATGACTGTGCACCAAACCGATACCATAGAGAAATCGACTACAACATGACCAAGCACCATATTGACACCATGTGTGATCCAATCTTATAATCTTTTATCTTTGATTTCACATAAGCTTTTTCCATCCCAAAACTGGTCTTACTTTCTTTGTCTCAAAATTATTTTTTTTTCTCCCTTTAAATTCCTTTCCTTCAACAATTTGTAAGCCATGTTTTCAACATAATTTAGAGTAAATAAAATATGCGTCAGGCTCATGTCACTATAAAACTATGCATGCATTTTATTTACTTGCATATACATGGTACAACAATTCATGATAAAACATTTGAATATTGCTGGTAAGGGGTTTTACTTGCATTCTTTTTATCGTTTCGCTTACTCCTCATGATGACTGAGGAAATTTTATCCTAACGTCAGTTCAGGTTATCCACAATATCCAATTTTTATCTTTATTTATTTGATTAATTTATTTATTGGCTCATTTATTTAGTTATTATAGTAAATTTTCTAGTATTCTAACTTTCTGGTTTTCTCTCCCAAAAATCCAAGAAATTTAATATCCCTCTTCCCCACTCAGTCAAAATAAACCTCTCAACAAAATCACATCTAGAAAAATGCTCAACAACACTTCACCCCCAATTGGTCCTTCCAAAAATCACAACAAATCTCTCAATACATTATATATTCGACTGTACACCCAGAAAAAGCACCCAACAAAGTCAACTCCAAAACTTCAACCCCATTACACAATCCATTCAAAACTACAAAACATTCCACATCTGAAATTAAAGAATAAAACTACTCAACTTTTAGCAAATAAACACCCACTTGGCTCCTCCAAAATCACCCCAATCGGCAATCACCATTCCAATTTGTAGTCCAATTTTGCTTCTTTTTTTTTTTTTTTTTTTTTTTTTTTTAAATTTTTAAAATTTTTTTTTTTTAATTTTATTTAATTTTTCCCAATGAAGCACCCATTCAACCAAAAAAAAAAAAGTTCTCAAGTCCCCAATAAAATCATAACCCACTGAAATCCCTATAAAGAGAGCAGCAACCCACCACCAATTTTCAAACCAATAAATTGAACATAAAAGAACTCACATTTGACGGAAATTATAGCCCCAATCTGGCCAGCTGCTTCTCTCTCTCTCTCTCTCGCTCTCTCTTTTAATCTGAACATTTTATCAAAAACCCCTTCTTTTCCTAAAGTACCAAAATTGCTCCTCATTTCCTTTTGATCTATTTTTTTTTCTCCTTTTTTTTTTATCATTAGTTATTATTTACCCTTTATCAAATCTAAAATAACTTAACTCCCAAGAATCTCCCTTTCTCCAAAAAAATTCCCTAATATCTTAAAATCTCTTCGTAACAAAATTCAGACCTAAATAAATTCCTTAATAATAAGATCAAAGCCTGAACACTAAATTCCACCAACCAAAATTTATTTCCATAAATATCCATGTATTTCTTAAATTCCTCCAAAATTATTACTTTGTCCATAAAATATTATAATTTGGCCGAAATCTCAAAATTAGAACCTCTTTATTTAGGGATTAAAATTCCGGGTGGTACAGGTGTGGTCCTTGAAGTGTGGCTCTTTGCTAGTTTCATAGAGCATTAGAATGATTCTTACTTTTTATTTTTCTAGTTCTTTGACTAGTGACATGTTTGCCAAATAATTAGAATGTATACAAAATGCAATGCATGTGATTTGCATAAGTAAATTATTGAATAGATTAATAATGATAATTGGGTAATTCAATGGAGAAAAATGAAAGAGAAGGTTCTCTAATCTCTATATGTAATAATAGGATGACTATTAAGCAATTGAACATGTTTAATGTCCCTTTTGACATTGAACATGGTAGACTTCTAAAAATGGGCTTATTATCAAGGTATTGTTAACAGTCTGAGAACTTCATTACATTATTAAGAGGATCTTTAAGATGAAAGAAGAGATCTGGTATTGTTCATGCAAAGGATGCTCCTGTTGAGGCTCACATGGAATTTTCTGGAAGTGCCATTCTGTGGAACGTGAGCTTTGCTAGAGCAGCTTAGGATTAGGAGGCGGATGCTTTTATCTCGTTCTATAGGTTGTTGTGTTTAGTAAGAATGAGATGGGAAGGGAAACATAGGCTATCATGGGTCCCTTCCAAAAGAGGGTTTTTTGGTTTTAAATCCGTCTACAATGTTATGGGTTGCCTTGATGGTTTCTGTTTCCCTTTGAAAGAGTCTTTGGAGGACTGAAGTTCTGTTGAGGGTGGCCTTTTTTGTGTGAGGCCCTAGGGAAGATCCTTAACATGGATAATCTCCGGAAGCGGTACGTCGTTGTGGTTGTTGGTATGTTATGTGCAAAAAGAATCAGGAGTTTGTGGACCACCTTCTTCTGCTTTGTGAGTTTGCTTGTGCCATTTGGAATGTCTTCTTCAAACGATTCAAGTTGTCTTGGTTTATGTCTAGACGAGTAGTTGATTTGTTTGCTTGTTGGTGGACTGTCAGCAACACTCGGAGTGTTGTAGCATGGAAGATGATGCCTTTGTGCCTTTTGTGGTGTTTTTTGAGGGAAAAGAATGATAGGCGTTTTGAGGATGACGAGAGGACCTTGGAGGAGTTGAAAGCTTTATTCTTTAACAATTTCTATTTTTCGACAGCTGCTTATGTTTCTCCTTTAGTGATTAATTATCATGTTTTTCTTGTTCTTTTTGTCCACACTTCTTGTGTACTTGGAGGCGTCTTATGCGTTTAATTATATCTCGATTAATTATTAAAAAAAAAAAAAAAAAAAAAAAGGGAGAAAAAGAAAGAAAGATGGGATCAAAGAGTTTTTACAAAACAATATGTTCTTAAATCAGCTAGTGTTTTTGAGGGATTGGCTTGAAGATGTTGAAGAAAATCCGTAGAATTGTTCAACTCTTACTTGCTGAGGGATTTGCTTGGAAAGCTTAGGTAGCAGCTATGATGCACAGGATTTGTGGGACTCTTGGATGACAACAATATTGCTGTCATTACCATTGTAGAAATGGGTAGTGTGGTAAAACTTCTCTTGCTCAACTTGTCTATGCAGATGACAGGATAGGTACATATCTCAAAATTAGATTTTGGGTTTCTGTCACATACATTTTTTTATTTAAACCAGATTTTCAAAGAGAGGATACTATCTCAGAATAATCATGTTATCAACTTTTTCTCCTAGGATCAACTACAAACCCATGTTGTAGATATTTTGGCTTGTAAGATATTTTTACTTGTTTTCGTTTACTTATCAAAAATAGATTTTAACTTGTTTTAGATGATATATGGACTGATAACATCTAGAATAGCAGCAACTTGAAATCATTTTTAGGTTGAGGGGGCAAGGGAAGTAGGCTTTTGGTGACTGGTCAAGTCTCAAAGATTTAGGATGTTATGGGTGCAAAGTCTCCCTATCATCTACTGTTTTTATTTTTCTGTCTCTCTTTCATCTGACATGTTTTGATGATAATGAGTCTTGGTCATTGTTTGAATTTTGTAGTTAAAGAAGGTGGTTTGACGGCCGGTGCGCACGAAGATGTAGAAGAATATGGAACATAAATTTTAAGAAAGTAACGAAGGCTTACCTTTGGTGGGTTAAACAAATGGGATGGGAGGTCTTTTACACACGAAGATGTAGAAGAATATGGAACAGAAATTTTAAGAAAGTAACGAAGGCTTACCTTTGGTGGGTTAAACAAATGGGATGGGAGGTCTTTTACAGTGCACTGTTGATGTTCAAGAATGGAGAAGGATCATGAAGGAACCAGATGAAGAATCAAATTCCAAATCTAAAAGCCACACAATTTTTTCCTGCTCGTGAATTGAGTTATGATCATTTATCTTTTAATCTGAAGCAATGCTTTGAATACAGAAGGCTTATGTATTTGATAATAGTGAACTGATCAACTTAGGGATGGCAGAAGCCTTTATTGAGCCTAATGAGAACAAGAGGACAGAAGCTATAGGAAGCAGATACTTAGATGATTTGCTAAAGAGTCATGGACTTACACTTGTATCTTTTCCACCTATGAAACATATGCTATTTTATGGTTGGGCTACCTTTAAATGTTGAACTCGAGATGGACCTCGAGGTAAATGCGGCTATTTGGCATAATGATATCGATTCGTTTGATGTTTGAGGACTTATTGGGAGATTAGATTGACTGCTTATGGTACTTAGTACTTGTAAGTGATGTTGTAGACTTAAAAGTTTTGAGGCATGCTTGTACAGTTGTACATTAAGGTTTAGTTTGGATCTTTTGTAACGATGCTATGCATAGTATAATTTCAGTTAATGTGATGGTTTTTGGTAGATGCTTTGGTTGTAATAATTAATGCCAATAGAATGATAGAAAATTCATATGTTTTCGCTGTTTAGTATTCTCTTTTGATGAGTAAAGACTCCTGAGTCTTATTCCTTGTAAATGGGACTATGAGGCAATCCGTGAAGTTAATTACTAGTTATTTAATTTCTTGGGCCGTTACAATATACCTCCATGGTTCCTTATACTTGGATTGAGCTAGAAAGCCTAGAATTGTCAACCAAATGGAAAAATGTGAGAAGATATGGCACTTTTTTTTGGACTTCCATTTGAATATACTGATTAGGTTTTCCTTTAAGAGAGGAAGAATAAAATAAACTTAGCCATGGTACATGACCCATAATTTGTAAAAGTATTGCATTAAATACATTGTGTTGGATTCATGTTGATATTTTACTTTTATTCTTACAATGATTCTGCATATAATAAGTAAATAACAAGAAGAAATAACTAATACTTATTCTTACAGTTAGTCATCTGCACTTGTCAGATCAAGAACAATATTAAAATTTAATGTATAATTTTTATATTTCAATGAACAAAATTTCTGTCCTGCTTTCATTATCATTGAAAAAGCGTATAACAAAAAATAAAATAAACTCGAATATCCTTCTAGGCATATGCCTATGTAGGGATTGAGCTCCTAGTGGAATACATAAGATATTGCACTAGGTGCAATACTTTTCTCTTGGCCATTCATTTTGAATAAACGGCTCAGATTACGACAGCACATGATAAAAAAGAAAAAGAAGCAGTGGATGAATGGTTGCTTTGGTGGCCGAACAATCCATTTTGGTCAAATGAGTGAAGTCTAGTTTCGCTATAGGAGTATCGGTTCCCTCACCCCTTATGGAATTATTTGATGGTGGTTTGCCTACCATCAAAAGGATGCGATTTTGGCCACCCCATATGATCGGTTTGAGGTGGCTGAACCACCCCAAAGATCAAAGGGTTGGGTGGTTCTGCTACCCCCAATAGCAACTCAAATAGCTTAATCAATCCCATATGCAGTAATGTATATTTATGCATGTTCATATGCATACCAGAGAGAGAGAGAGAGAGAGAGAGTAGGCTTAGGAATTGTATACAAAAATCAAAAGCGGTGCTCATCCGTACGACTGTTGATGGGATCTTTCTCTTTTCCTTTTTCAACGGTCAGAATTTTGGTATGCGTATGAATACAATCGCTATAACCTGTAGCAATACAAGAAGTGAATTCATGCCAATTTCGTCAATATTTCAAGCAATGTTCAAAGACCTTTAAAAAGCACTTGTATATTGGGTTTTCAGTTGGCTTTCTATATTTGTCGATACAATGGCCATAACCTATAGTAATACAAGTTCTGAACTCAGGCGAATCTCGTCGGTTTTTCGAGCAATGTTCAAAGACCTTTAAAAAGCACTTGTATATTGGGTCTTCAGCTGGCTTTCTATGTTTGTCGATACAATGGCCATAACCTATAGTAATACAAGTTCTGAACTCAGGCGAATCTCGTCGGTTTTTTGAGCAATGTTCGAAGATCTTTTGACAGCAAATTTGCATTGGATCGTCAAGAATATTGCTGTCTGCAGAGAGGTAAAGGAGGCTAGATGGAAGTGAAAAGTGAAGGAGAGAGGGAGAGGGAAAGGGAGAGGGAGATGGAGAGGGAGCGTTAATGGCTTGCACCACAAGCAAACCTAACACCATTGCCATAACCAAACGTTTGCTCATACGATTTTCATTCATATATTGTCTCTTCGATCCAATAGTCCAACAGAGTCTAAACCCTTATCAAGCACATGTTGTTGGGGGTTCTTATACAAGAAATTATTCAAAATAAATAGTTTTTATTTGAGTAAAGAGTTGTTTTAGAATGATCTTCACTTATTTATTTATTTTCAAAATTGTGCCCCTTGATTTGGTTCATGACTTTTCACAAAGGATATCACGTAATTATGTGGTGACTTTTGAAACATGCATGGATTGATGAAGATGTAATATAAAAATGAATAACCCAATCCTTGCAGTATATTGGCATGAAAAGAATGATATAAAGAGGCATGATGAATATCACTAGTAATGACCCCATTCTGAAAGAAGCATGAAAAGACACAATATAATGCTACAAATTACCTATACAAGTAACTATTCAAAAGGTACTTATAAATAATATAAAAAAAAATATATATATAAAATGGCATCTTTACATCTAATAATATGTGAAATATATATATATATTCTTTCTTTTTGAACAACAGAAACTCCTATTTATAATAATTTATAGTTCCTTATTTGTTCAAAAATACATGAACCATAATCAATTCTTTTATAATTTTATTTTGAAAACTGTTGGCCAAAAGTGTTGTTAGAACAGTTTTCAAGTATTGAATACCAAATCGTCATGCTTGAAAATGAAAATGTAAGCATACAAGTGAAGAGCTTGCTAGTCCTTACTTGCGGGAGATAACTTCAATACTTAAGTTAGATTCGCATTTATGAATATAAATTGAGTGCAAGAGTTTAGAGTTTTGAGCTAAGGGCCAAAAGTCTTGTAACACACAAGATAGTAATTAAAATAATTATTACAATTAAATTAAGGGTTAAGTACTGAAAACCCCCTTAGGGTTTGAAGTCTTTATTTTTTGCCCTTTAGGTTTTTATTTTTATCATAGGAAGTACATGTAGTTTTCATAAAAATGGAAATGGTACCTCCGTTAAAATTCCGTTTAAAACTTAACAGAATACCACGTCAGTACTAATCACATTGTGTCATGTGTCCTACAATTAATTTTTTGATTTTTTGATTTAAAAAATATATATATTTTTTTTTCAAAAAAGAAAGAAAGAAAAAAAATTAAAAATTTTGGCAGTGGCTATGGCCATTTGGAGGGTGGCTGGCCACCCACTTTGGCCATGGGGTGACCGGGCCACCCCCATTTGGCCAGTTTGGGGGTGGCGAGCCACCCCACTGCCCAAAACCACCCCCAGTGGACATCACTTGTAAATTGTCCATCAAGCTTCCAACTACCGGAATACGCGATTTCAGAAAATTTATAGTCAACTCCTTCGGAGGAGTTACCACTAGCAGAGGGAAAATCCGTAAGTGGAAAGGCTTTGGGGTGTATAAGGACCTCCAAGGCTAAAAGTGCATGGGCACAGAATTCAGCAAGTTTTGTTCCAGTTTCTTGCCCGCCTGCAGGGCGTTTTCATGTGATTATAGCTATGGAGAAAAATCAAAAAATTGACGACATA
This sequence comes from Corylus avellana, assembly GCF_965113065.1. Taxonomy (NCBI): domain Eukaryota; kingdom Viridiplantae; phylum Streptophyta; class Magnoliopsida; order Fagales; family Betulaceae; genus Corylus; species Corylus avellana. Next base: position 20,844,121 of record NC_142495.1, on the reverse strand, counting down.
TTGTAGCACACCCACAGGACCAGAGCAAGTAATGTACTTCAAATATGCACCATCATCGATGTTGTCAAGCTAAAGCTGTTTTACTCTTAATAGTGTTGCATCAAATAATGCTTGTGCTCAGCCACTAAGAGGAAAGGGTGGGGGAGATAATGGGTAGGAATTGATCTAGCCATTGTGCCTGGGATACAATTATAAAGAGGGAGACAACAAAGAAAAGAAAAAGAGAAAAAAAAGCACCACCAGCTGGTTCTATGTCCCTTTTCTCCATGGCTGACATGCGAGAGACAGATTATCAGAAGTCACATAAAAGACAAATTACCGGTGGATTTGGGGGTGGTTTCGGTCACCCTTTTGAGCTCTTTGGGGTGGCCAAGCCATCCCCATTCGGCTGTGGGGGTGGCGAGCCACCCCCAAACCGGCCCAATCGGGGTGGCCGACCCACCCCCAACTCCCAAATTTTTTTATTTTTTTATTTTTTAAATTTAATATTTTTATTTTTTTTTAAAAATAAAATAATTAATTATAGGATATGTGACACAATGTGATTGGTGCTGACGTAGTGTTCCGTTAAGTTTTGGATAGAATTTTAACGGAAGTACCATTTTTGTTTTTATGAAAACTACAAGTTCCTCCTGTTGTGATAGAAATGAAAACCTAAGGGTCAAAAAATAAAAACTTCAGTATTTAACCCTTAAATTAAATTAAATTATTTGAGCAATGGGAATCAATAAAGTAGAAGAAATACTTTGAAATTTTTAGCAAAAGTCTAGTTTCTAAGCCATGGGTTCGAACTGGGAAGGTTCCAATTCGAACGAGCCTTTGAAATACACAGTGATGAGCTTTCTAGAAAGGTCTGTCCTAAGTGCGTTCCATTTAGGTTCAAACAGAGTGTTCTAGTAAGTTCAATTCCATTCTCATTCGAAATAAGTTCGAACTAGGTGTTCCAGAATGCCCAATCCCAAATGTGTTCCAAGTTGGTTTGAATCGGGTGTGTTTTTTGTCAAGCCAAGAGGTCCATTCCAAATTGGTTCGAACTAGAGGATTTTCGAGAGGTGTGTTCCAATTCAAATCAAACTAGGGCTTAACCGAGTGTTCAGTTCAAACCGATATAATTCAAACTAGAATTGTATCGATTCAAATTGGAGTGTAACCAAGGGTTTAGTTCGATCGGGATTTTACAGATTTGAATTGCGTGTGTTTTCTGGAGAATTTATGAGAGTTTTATGAAAGGGCTCAAACTGGGCATTTTTTCAGATCGACTGGGGAAGGCCAATTGTCGACTATAAACTTAATTCACTTATTCTCTCTCTCCTCACGCCACTCTCCTTTTTTTTTTCCTACCTCTGCTAGGGTTTTTGTAACGCTCTAGTGAAATCAATTAACTATTAATTGACTCTATGATTTGTTTTTTAACCTTATTTCATGGAGAACAAGACTCAAATATCTCATTCTCTTTGAAGAGAATCTATAGCGGAAGACTTTGAATAAGGGACATCGCTAGTAATAATTTAAAATCATAATCAAAACAACTAAAGTGAAACTTAAAGCATTATAACATAGATAGACTTTTAAGTACCAAGGTTAAAGACTAGTCATCAAAATATACTATAGATAACTCGGAACCATTTTGAATGAAATTAAAGGTTACACTTAATCAAATGCAACATAAAGATAATCTCGAGTATTTCCTGACGAATAGTACCACCGGCGTCCCATATTGACTTGAGCCATACGGGATCCAAGACCTAAAAAATGACTTTGATTAAGTCCTTCACCACCACTAGATGGTTCTCCGAATCTATCTCATGCTAAACTAATTATAATAGCACAAATATACATAATGGAGGGAAAAGAATACCAGGGTAAGTTAGACAATTTAGTGAGTAAAAATGCACATGACGTACATGTTATTAGATGATGAATTCAGTTGGTTATAAATCACATGTAGTATTATGAAGTGGCAGTTTATCATGAAAGCAATATAGATATAGTATATGCTGTAGTATGAGAATTATGTTATAGTTCAAATCATATGGTTTACTTGAGATATTACCTCTTCTCAATAGAGTTGGTGCTATCCTAAGAGATCTGTAATACAATACTGGTGTCTTGGCTAATGTATATGGATGCCCCGATCACGAAACAACCATTGGATCCAAGGCCCATATAAACATACACCCATATTTGACCATAAAGTTAAGTTGTATAGTAAGCATATGGTTGTTGTCCTGTACGTACCAATATACTATGTCATGGAATGCAATTAGTCTTATTCGTCTTTTACATGCATGCTCTTACAAATCTCATCATGCTCATTATCTTGCTTAATCAGCACACGTTTTCATAAAATAGAGTTCATAGTAAATAAGAAATGCATTTCATGAGAATTGTAAAGATGCATGTTTGGTACACATAAAATAGTTGTACAATGCGGGAAAAGTAACAACAAATATTCATGTGAGTTTGTACTCACCCGGGTCATGTAGTTTCTCCACAAATTCATCCGAGATTTCCACACACTCGTAATCTGTGAAAAGACCTATCATTAGTGCTAGATCTGAGCTTAAACGAGTTATAGACCTAAAATGTTTAAAACAGAGTCCCTGCTTGACCATCAAACGTTCGGTCAGAATGGCTCGAACGTTCGGCCAGAGAGATGTGAACGTTTGATGCTGGGCAGGAAACTCATTTCGAACCAAACAATTTTTTGATCACTTCTAAAGAAGTTCCGAGGACATAATAAGATTCCTAACATACTCCTAGCCCAAAATAACATCTCAATGTAGAAGAAAATACATCCAACGAGAATGAAATGTTAATCTACATTTAAACTAAGATCAAAACCTAAAGCAACAATAAAAGCCCAAATCTAACAACCAAACTATGGAAAACAGTTAACCAGCCTAACAACTAGGTAAATAACTAGCCAAGTTAAGAAGGTTACTTCTCTAGAAGCAAGACCTCCAAGAAAACTCTCATTCTTCTTAAAAAACTCACAAACACTCACAAGTAGAGTTTCTCTAGGGCTCATAGTGTGAAATGGGGTCTACGAGGATAAGGGAGAGGGGTATTTATAGGTTGGAAAAGCTGAAGGAGCTGTTATGACAGTCATGCAGGTGAGCGAACTTTCGGTGGTCCTCTTGCGAATGTTCAGTGTACTATTGAACAATAGTTCCAAGGTTGTAGGTTGAACGTTTGGTTATTACCAAGTGGTTTAAAATTTGGTTAACGAACGTTTGGTGGTCTACCTACGAACGTTGGGTGTACTATTACCCAATGGTTCTAGGGTTATAGAGCGAGTGTTTGGTGGTCCACCCTGTGAACGTTCAGCCAGAACTAGAAAGTTCAAAAATCTTACCAATGAACCCTACTGAACCGGGCAATCTCGCTAACCCTCCAACTAAAATAAACACAGTCTAGTAATTACTTGAGGCACTACATGTTTGAGCTAAGTTGGAGGATTGATCAAGAGGAAGTTTTTAAAGCTAAATCTAAAACTGATTCATGGTGTTAAAGACTCCATTTTCACTTACCGAAATGAGATAAATTCATGACTCGTGTCCATCAGGTATCTGGCAAGAAGAGAAGTGTGTACAGAGTTTAATGTGAATGCTGGGAAACTTTGTAAACTACTGCATTCTCTCCTTGCTCTATGTTTAATATCTCTCTCTCTCTCTCTCTCTCTCTTTGTTATTCGTTTCCTTGATTGGGTGGGTGAGCGATCATTATTCTGATCAATTGCTACAAAGTTCAGAGAATGTTCTTGCAGATGCAACACTGTATTGACAACCATGCTTTTTTTTTTTAATGGAAATGTATTTTTTATAGTCACAATGTTAAAATTTGTAAAACAAAGCCAAAGGACAACTACAGATAAAACTCAAATTTCCTACCAAAATAATTGCATTTATAAAACTTGGCTCAATATCCTACCAATTGATGCAACATATATAAATGTTTAAACATGATTCCAAATAAAAATGCATTATTAGTGTAATATGTAAATCATAAAGAATTCTGCAATATTTTAGTATATCTGAATAGAAGAGAGTAAGTCATAAGCTGGATCCACAAATGTACCACATCCAAACAATTATGAACAGAAAGAGATCCTAGTATAACTTATAAACCCAAATAGCCGAATACTGTTAGAAGTCACTCGTATATTTTTTGTGTGTTACACTAAGAAAGAGGTAATTTTTAAAATCACAATTTAACATTTATTTATAAACCTACCCAACTCCCAAAAAATTTTATAAGGGATCCTAAGCCCTTACGTATAAGAGACACGAGTCACTATTATATAAGCTTATTGTAAAAAAATATTTATTTCTACGTCCCAGAACGTAGGAAACTTCTGTTAATTTCTTAAAAAGGAAAAGAAGATGTAACGAACCGGAGTAGTCCGGTCCAGTGTCTTTTTTAAACTGGGCCACTCAACTTTCTCGCCGGTCCATCATTCCTTACTGTGTACAAAGTACAATCTGAAGAAACCCTAACGATAAAATTCGCTTTCGATTCGTCTCCTTCAGATTGATCAGCCTATACGTACACGAATCTATATATAAGTCTGAATTCAAAAATGGTGGTTTTGGCAGTTAAACCGTTGTTTACCATTCTAGTGGTCTCTCTTGCTCTCCTGCTCGCTGTCGTTTTGCTTTGGCCTCCTTCTCCGTTCTTTCAGAGCTCGCTTCCTTCCAATTCACCATTGTAAGTGTTCAATTTCCTTTTATTTTCTGTTCATTTTTTGAACAAAAAAAAAGCTGGGAGATTTTTTTTCCCTGCTTGGTTTGGTCAACTAGAAAGTGTGGGAAAATGGAGGAAAACAAGATTCCAGATTCAGATTTGAACTGCTGTTGAAGTTAATTCTGCTTTATTTCTTTGGGTTCACCAATCTATGTATGATTTTTCCCCCTTTTTGGAGGTTTTTTCTGCTCTGTTTGGTTAGTGAGAAAAATGCAGGACAGGGAAGGAAAGGATGGGGAGACTTGAGTCTTTTTATATATATTAGGAATTGGAATGCCAGAGAACATAATTACACGCCAACTTTGTTCATAACTCAGTTAATTGGATAAATATTTTGTTTCTCGGACACAAATTTTTCCGAACTTTCTTTTTCTCGATGTCCTGTTTTTTTTCTGAGAAAGTATGGGAGAAAAAATAAATTGGAGTATTGGGATCTGAGACATTTCCCTATTAGTTGACGGGAATTTGTCAATGTCTGGAGAGCAAAAAATAGAGTAGCGCGCATAAGATTAAAATTTATTTATTTATTTTTTTTCTCATTTTTGTTTTGGAGGTTGAACTTTTGCTTTTTGTGGGTATTATTTCTGATATATGAATTTTTTGCATGCAGAGGGAAATCGGACATATGGAGTATCCGGAGGATCGTTGAATGGAGACCTTGCAAGTGGTGGCTACAAGGAGATCTAAATGGTAAGTGGGGCTTTAAGTATAGTTTCCTTTATTATTGACAATTCTTCTGGATCTTTCTGATAAATATTGGATTTGCTAGGTAGCCTGGGTTAAAATTATTTGGAATGTTGGATTCATTTATGAAATATGGAGCATAATTTTTTAAGAATCAAGAGGAAGCAAATAATTTACATAAAGAAGGTAAAAGGACACTTTTAGTCTATAATTGTTCTGAACATCTTTGAGTTTTGAAGATTATTGAGGACAGATTTAAGATGTTTTGGTTATGTAAAATTTTATGGCATAATTCAAGATTTTTAACGTCTTTTATTATGTTTTGGGATAGATATAGAATTTGGGTTGGGGGAGAAATTCCACGCGGTGTTTTTTTTTGTTTTTGTTTTTGTTTTTATATTCTGAGTCAATCTTAATTGGCGTTCATTGCAGACAATTGCATTGGTTTTTTGTTGAAATGCTGCAGTTCTGCCAGTGAAGAGTAATGGATATATTCGAGTGGATTGCTATGGTGGCCTCAATCAGATGCGAAGAGATGTGAGTGCTTAGATGAACTTTGTAATTGAAACTTTCAGATCTATGTGAAAAAAAATGCTGAATTTTAATTCCTGCTCTGGTAACAACGGGATGTTATTTATGTTGAGTGCAGCTGTGTGATGGTGTTGGTATTGCCCGTCTTTTAAATGCAACCCTGGTTTTGCCAAAGTTTGAAGTGGCTGCATATTGGAATGAATCGAGGTAATTCTTGTTTATGTTTGTCAATTAGAATGGGATTGGTTTGAGCTCTAGAAGATTTGTTTTTTGTGCTGGCAAGAATTTGTTTGCAGTCAGGAGAAACTAACAGTATATGAGCATGATGTCTCACCTTAGATCATAGTGAAGAAATGAATCAGGGTAATTTGTGGTCTGCTTTTTTGTTTGGTTTTATGTTTTATACATATCTTATATAATTTATTTTTCATTTGCCCATTAACTAGTTATGGAAAGCTAGTTATTTTTTTCCTAAAAAAAATTATTTTCCTTCAAAATCGACCTTCAGACTTCTCATTTGTTAAAATATTAACTAGTTTACAAAAAGGCTAACAAGATTCCTATGGAGTAACTTCATCATTCATATTATGGTCGTTCTCTCTAATTTACAGTAATTTAACTTGAAAAACTGAACTGAATTCCTCTTTTATTCTATGTTCATAATCTTTAAAGTTCTTGTATTTCTACGATACCATGCCATACAGGCTAAAAGGTTTCTACAAGCATTTTCAAGAGTTTTGTTTTTTGAGGTAATATCCTTGTCTAACCATTTAGCTTCACTTCAGTGGCTTTGCAGATGTATTTGATGTCGAATACTTCATTCAACAGATGAATGGCTTTATTAAGGTTGTACAAGAGTTGCCGCCAGAGATTGCATCAAAAGAGCCTTTTCGAGTAGATTGTAGCAAACGCAAAGGCCAATTTGATTACGTTGAAAGTGTTCTTCCATCTTTATTGGAACATCACTATATTTCATTTACACCAGCAATGAGCCAAAGAAGAGACAGGTACGCCGTTGTATTTCTGTACTTGTTGCTTAGTGAATGACACTAGGAGCTTATTGCTATGAATGAGAAATGTCTCCCTTTTTGACAAGGTTGATTATTGGAGAGATTAATAGCTACTATTTTTTTGATGAAGGGTTCAACTGTCAAAATGCAATATGAAGTTCAGTTATAATAATGTGTCAATTTGAGGAGCTGGCAGCAATCTTAAGATTGGGCCTTGTGATTTTTATGGTTTACTCCTGAACACTTACTTTCTACATCTTGTAGGTATCCTCAGCATGCCAAAGCTGCCCTTTGTCAAGCTTGTTACAATGCATTACGCCTCACTAGATCCTTGGAGAAGAAAGCCTCTGAGCTTCTAGAAGCCATACCCAAACCCTTTCTCTCACTTCACCTTCGCTTTGAACCTGACATGGTAGCCTACAGCCAATGTGAATACTCTGGTATTTCTTCTGCCTCTATGAACGCTGTTGAGGCGGCACGGGGAGATAGAAAACCATGGACTGGAGAGTTAGCCCGCATTTGGAGAAAACGGGGGAAATGCCCTCTTACCCCTAATGAGACAGCCTTCATACTTCAGGCACTTCAGATACCAACAAACACAAATATATATCTGGCAGCTGGGGATGGTCTGATGGAACTTGAAGGTTTAACTTCTCTTTATACCAATGTAGTTACCAAGTCTAGCCTCCTTAACGGTGAGGATTTCACAAGCATGCATGGGAACACAAAAGCTGCATTGGATTATTATGTGTCTATTAACAGTGATTCTTATGTGGCAACATATTTTGGAAATATGGATAAGATGGTTGCAGCAATGCGAGCTTTCAAGGGGTTGTACAAAACTCTCCTTTTAAGCAGAAGAGCTTTTGCAGAGTTCACTTCGCAGGGTTTTAGAGGGAAAGATTTGATGCAAGCCCTATGGAAGGCACATAGAGATGATTATGCAATGGGGAGAGGATCTGCTTTGCCCGACTGCTTTTGCGAGTTTAAATTGTGATTTTAGATTTCAGAGGTCTCTCTTTCCAATTTGTGATTTTTTTATTTTATTTTTTTTCATTTTCTGTACGTGATATTATTTAAAAAGAACTCTTTTAAAAATGTAACGTTTTTATACAATTTACTGATTTAGGTCTTCTGGGGAAGGTCTTGTGGGTAGGATTAAGATGTTCCCCCTAACAACTTGTTTTTACAAGGTATACTGCCTATAGCTTCTGTCCTCTTGTTCTCATTATGCTCAATAAAGGCTTCTGCCATACATAAGTTGATCAGTTCACTATTATCAAATACATAAGCCTTGTGTATTCAAAGCATTGCTTCAGATTAAAAGATAAATGATCATAACTCAATTCACGAGCAGGAAAAAATTGTGTGGTTTTTAGATTTGGAATTTGATTCTTCATCTACTTCATTGATCCTTCTCCATTCTTGAACATCAACAGTGCTCTGTAAAAGACCTCCCATACCATTTGTTTAACCCACCAAAGGTAAGCCTACGTTACTTTCTTAAAATTTCTGTTCCATATTCTTCTACATCTTTGTGTGCACTGGCCGTCAAACCACCTTCTTTAACTAAATTCAAACAATGACCAAGACTCATTATCATCAAAACATGTCAGATGAAAGAGACTCAGAAAAATAAAAAGGGTAGATGATAGGGAGACTTTGCACCCATAACATCCTAAATCTTTGAGACTTGACTAGTCACCAAAAGCCTACTTCCCTTGCACCCTCAACTTAAAAATGATTTCAAGTTGCTTCTATTCTAGATGTTATCCGTCCATATATCATCTAAAACAAGTTAAAATCTATTTTTGATAAGTAAACGAAAACAAGTAAAAATATCTTACAAGCCAAAATATCTACAACACGGGTTTGTAGTTGATCCTAGGAGAAAAAGTTGATAACATATGATTATTCTGAGATAGTATCATCTCTTTGAAAATCTGGTTTAAATAAAAAATGTCTGACAGAAACCCAAAATCGATTTTTGAGATATGTAGCGATCCTGTCATCTGCATAGACAAGTTGAGCAAGAGAAGTTTTACCACACTTCCTGTTTCTACAATGGGAATGACAGCAATACCGTTGTCATCCAAGAGTCCCACAAATCCTGTGCATCATAGCTGCTACCTAAGCTTTCCAAGCAAATCCCTCAGCAAGTAAGAGTTGAACAATTCTACGGATTTTCTTCTACATCTTCAAGCCAATCCCTCAAAAACACTAGCTGATTTAAGTACATGTTGTTTTGTAAAAACTCTCTGATCTCCCCTTGTCTGCAATAAGCATGTATAAGAGGAGTATAACTAAACTTGTTTGGCATTAGTCCCCTTTTCCTTGCCTCCTCCAGAAATTTATCAGCTTCCTTAACCTTCCCCTCCCTACATGAACCATTGATCAAAGTATAATAGTATATAATATCCGGCTCACAACCACTCACAATCATCCTTCTAATCGTCTCCACCACTTCAACTGCACAACCATGCTTATACTGAGCATCAATTGTAGTATTATATACTTGAACACTGACATTCAAACCCCTCTCTTTCATTTCTACCAAAATTTGATCAAGCGCTTCAAATTTCCCTCCCTTGCAAAATCCATTTATCATCAAATTTCCCTCCCTTACAAATACAAACACTTCATCCATAAAATCCAAGATGCTCATCATAGCCCTTTGATCTTTACTAGTGTTTAAGATCCGCTTCTTCATTTCTCGATGTCTTATACACCTTATTACCTCTCATCATATTTGCCAGCTCCTGTATTGAACAAGAAGTGCTTCGCTCCATCTTATCTGCAAGTAACTCAATATGCTCCGATAAACCTAACCCCAATAGACGATTCCTCAACATGTCAATCGTAGAAGTATATGGTGGCATTCCTTCATCAATCATCATTTCAAAGTATTTACATGCCTCCTCCAGTTTACCTTTCTTCTTGCACAAACCATGAACCATGACAGCATATGTTGAAACGGAAGGATAAAATCCTCTCTCCCCCATTCTTTCCCAAACTTCAGTTGCCCTATCAAATCTTCCTACTCTGATCAGTAATTTGAGCACCATGTTATAGGTATGCCCATCCGGAATGCAGTCATCCTTCTCCATCCTAGAAATCAACCCAAGAGCCCTATTCACCTCACAATGATCACAATGGTAAGCTAGGATGGCATTGTAACTCCAATCTTCGGGTCTAACTCCCCTCTCAATCATCTCGTCTAAAAGTTGGTAAGCCTCATCCAACCTTTCATTTTTACAAAGTTTCTTGATAATACAATTGTAAGTATAAACATTAGGCAAAAGATCATATCTCCTCATTCTATCAAGCACACTAAAAGCTGAATGCATATCATTTGCTTCACAATATGTGCGGATGAAAATCGAGTAAGTACAAGCATCAGGGTCAACTCCATTAGACGGCATCTCCTGAAACATCCTGTATGCTTCATCCACATCCCCACCTTTGCACAAAGCCTCCAACAAACTATTATAGGCTAACACATCTACATTACATTTTCGTTCGAGCATTTCGTCGAACAATTTAAGCGCCTCCTTTGACTCACCGATATCCCCCCACCCTCTCATCAAAATGCTATAAGTTTTTGCATTCGGGACGAACCCACTCTTAACTTCATCAAAAAATTGCTGGGCATGCCTCACGTGCTTCCTTTTGCATAACACATATAAAAGCTGATCAAGATCATGAACTCCCGGCTTGATGCCAAACTCAACCATTCTATTGAAAGCTCGAACTGCATCTTCCGGGAGATTAGCTCTACTATAAGCTCTAAATACAATCCAGAAAATTTGTGGGCGAATCTCGCAACAATAAGAATCTCTCATTTCTATAAGAAAATCCCATAATATAGCAAACTGCTTACTACTTCCCAAGATATCAACCAAAATCTGATAGCTCTCATCACTATGCTCAAAACCCGGAATCCTTTTAGCCCAAAGAAAGAACCTGTGAGCTGAGAACCCCAGATTGTTGCACCTCTTCAAGACCTGCTCGACCAAACTTGTGGATATTTGTGTCGACAACGTGTTGAGAGAAAGTTCTAAGTCGTGATGGGGGTTCCGGTGGTCGCTGAGTATACGAGAGATCTCGTTGACAAGGTCTGGTAATGGTCGGTCTGAGAGCTGTGAGGCGTGAGAAGAGAAAGGTTGGAGATTTTGGGGTTTAGGTTGCAGAAGAAAGTGGAAGAGAGAGCACAAGGTTTTGGGTTTACAGGAAAGAGACCTTATGGCCATTTTAGGCTAACAAGCTGTTTGTGTTCTAAAGTGTCGTAGTTGGTACTTGGGAGGCTCCTCTTCAACTGACATATAAAGTGTTCATTTCCGAACATTTTGTTTTCTTCTTTTGCTTTTTATTTTTGTTTTTTCTTTATCTCATTTGATTAATGTGGCTGCTTTATACGTTCTTTTAGGCTTTTTTTTTTTTTTAAAAAAAAAAATTTATTTTTTAAATTTTTATTATTAATTTTTTTTTTTTAATAAAGCATCTAAGAATTAATGAGTAAGGGTGAAAAGACGGTTACTAAATTTTGTTAACCGCCTCTGCTAGGCGGATAACCGTTAGCCGGCAATTAGCGGTTAATAAACATATAACCGCCCGTTATAATCCTTTTTTTCAAAGGTGGGCATTTGGGCTAATTTTCAGTTTTGAGATTTTTTTTATTTTTTATTTATTTATTTTTATACACCACATTGAGCCAAATTACTTCAAAGGGAGCCTATATTGAAAAATCTAAAATATTTGACCCCAAATTTACATTAATTTACATTTACTTGTACTTAAAAAAAGTTCTTCAATGTAAATCATAACTTGTTAAGAATACAAGTTATACTAATAGAAAAAAAAAAGAAAAAAAAAATGCAAGTATATACACTTGCAAAACGACGTCGTTTTAGGGCGCATAATATGGATTAAAAATAGATACGGAGCTGGAGCTTCTAACTATGACAAATGCGCTAACTATGGATATGATGCTGGAAATAGACCAATTTTATATCATCCTTCAATTCGAATTAGCAAAAGCAATGTCTCTTATGTGTAAAACTACGTCGTTTTTTCAAAATTGGTTAAAAAAAATGGTTCAAAAATGATAGAATAATGGTTCAAAATATTGTTGTTATTATTGTTCAAAATTTGTTATTCTTGTTCAAAAAATGGTTAAAATATATTATAATAAAAAATTGGTATTATATATGTATAATTTTAATTTATAGCATATATGGACTTATAACATACATTAAAACTAAGTCTCTAGGTACTTAATTAATAATTATTGCATTAGTATGAATTTTTATAATATGTCATGTTATATATGTATAATTTGTTATTATATAAAGATATGATTTAATGATTAATTGATCATGTGATATAATCAAATATATTATAATGATAATGCATTAATACTTTAATTGTGGTTATATAACACATTGTTTAATTCAATGTCAATTACTTAATTTGATATTATACGAATCACATTATCATTGTACATGAATAATATGATTAATTATTTGAATTATCATTTAATCATATGATTAAGCATTGATCTTATACATTTATATTATTCAATATGCATCTATGTATAATTATAATTTATAACATATATGGTCTTATAAGTTTATAACATACATTGGAATTAAGTCTTTAGGTACTTAATTATTGTATTAGTATGAACTTGTATACTTATGCCTAATGTCATATTATATATGTATAATTTGTTATTATATAATCATATATGAGTTAATAATCAATTGATCATGTGATATAATCATATAAATTATAATGATAAAACATTAATACTTAAATTGTGATTTAATTCTCTAAAAAAAAATATTGTGATAAGTTTATAATATACATTGGAATTAAGTCTTTAGGTACTTAATTATTGTATTAGTATGAACTTGTATACTTATGCCTAATGTCATATTATATATGTATAATTTGTTATTATATAATCATATATGAGTTAATGATCGATTGATCATGTGATATAATCATATAAATTATAATGATAAAACATTAATACTTAAATTGTGATTTAATTCTCTAAAAAAAAAATATTGTGATTTAATGGTATATATATATAATAAAGACGGTTAGCGGTTAGCAGGCGGTTAATAACTGCCCACCTTTTCACCCCTATTGATGAGTATTGTCATATCAGCAAAGTGGGATAGGAGTTAAGTATGTAGCATTATTTATAAAAATTAACCCTTAGATCAATACTTAAAAAAATAAAAATAAATAAATATAAAAACTAATTTTCACATTGACGTTATTCTTGTTGTACGGTATGGTACAAGAGTTTATTAAATAGAATTACTCAAAGTTCTTGAACCCTAATGAAAGTGAATAATTTATCATATTTTCTAAGTCAAAGACGACATTTTATTTGGAGAGGGAGAGGAAAATCATAGGTTACTAATCCGACTAAAACACAAGTGACGTGACATGTGTGAAGGGAAGAAATGAGAATACTTTCAAGAAAAGGACTTGATAAATTATGCACAAAAAGATTAAGGGTCCGTTTAGTTCATGGAATAGACCTCGGGAATAGAATCGTTATTCTTATGGACTAGATATTTTCTATTTAGGAAGAACATATTCTTATGAATAAGTATTCTCATCTATAGGTATCAGTCAAAACGGTCTGGTTTTGGCTCTTATCGGTTAAATAGTTTATTAACCGATACCGAACCATTAAGAATTTGAACTGAAATTATCGGTTATATCGGTACACGGTTAAACAGTTCGGTTAAACCTGTCTAACCGTGGGCTTTATATTGATTTATTTTGTTATGCCAAAAATGAGTTTTTTTGACTTTTGAGAGGCCAAATACTTTTTGTTGGGCTAAAATAACTTATTTAAAATGAGTTGTTTTAGGGCCCAAATACTTTTTGTTGGGACCCAAATATTTATTTTCTGGGCTAAAAATTGAAGCTTTTTTATATTGATCCACCACAACTTTTTTATATATTATAAAATACATTTTTCCAAAGAAAATGGACTAATTAACATAATGAATGCTAATTAGACTAACAAAACTAGTTAATGAAAAATGCTTTCACCAAAGGCAAAGAAATCCCATCCAATGCCATCACTAAAAAAAAAAATCAAACCTACCCAAACCCAAATTAAGATAAGGTTACATATGTATATATATAATCCCAAAACTATGTTGTTTTCGCATCTCTACTTAACGGTTTATATCGGTTAAACGGTTAACCGATATAAAATTTCTAACCGGACCGAACCGAACCGATAAGCATATCGGTATAAAAAATTTAACCGATAAAGATATCGGTATATCGGTTACGGTTAATATCGGTTCGGTCGAAACCGGTACACGACCGGTAATCGGTAACCGGTTAATTTGCCCACTCCTAGGTATAAGAGTTTATTAAATAGAATTACTCAAAGTTCTTGAACCCTAATGAAAGTGAATAATTTATCATATTTTCTAAGTCAAAGACGACATTTTATTTGGAGAGGGAGAGGAAAATCACAGGTTACTAATCTGACTAAAACACAAGTGACGTGACATGTGTGAAGGGAAGAAATGAGAATACTTTCAAGAAAAGGACTTGATAAATTATGCACAAAAAGATTAAGGGTCCGTTTAGTTCATGGAATAGACCTCGGGAATAGAATCGTTATTCTTATAGACTAGATATTTTTTATTTAGGAAGAACATATTCTTATGAATAATTATTCTCATCTATAGCTGGCCGGCCACCTACTATAGGATTTGGGGTGGGTCCCACCATCCCCAGAGTACCAAAAATGCTTGGCGCTATGCTTCATAAGCTTAATGTTTTGAGATAAATACTGATTTAACATAAAATGTCACATGTGCGACTAGTAGTGGATGATGTGGGCATACCTCACATTCCCCAAAAATTCTCCCTTTCCAACACACCAAAAAGAAGAAAAAAAAAGAAAAAGAAAGGTAATGTCCTAGGTTTAGTAGTGATATGCTCCACCTCAACCCCAAAATACCATTTTCATCATTTCGATATATAAAACACTCATCTTCACTCTTGATATAAAAATTTACTATAAAATTTAATAGAATAATATTATTTAGTACATTGTTATACGACTGTATACGACTGTCATATAACTTAATGAAGTGATAGTAAAAATTAACCTTTATCGATCTACAATATTTTAACTTTTATTATTTTTTTATTTTTATCATCTAATTTTAACCTATATTATTATTAAAATAATAATATAGCAAAACAAAGTCATTTTGGTGCTTAAGGCCATTTAATATAAGCCCTAAATAGGCCTTAAAAAGAGGCACAAGATATGCCCAAAACTTCGAAATAGGCGCAAAAGGCCTTTACTTAAAAAGCAGTTATGCAGTGTGGTTTTGGGTTTCATTAACCACTAACCGGTGATTATTTCAACAACGCTAACCACCTAAGGTGGCAAGGGCAAAATTAACATTTGGAGCTTGGGGAGGGAGACAAAATTTAAAAAATTTAGGGATAAAATTTTAATTTTTAAAAATTTAAGGACTTTTTTTAAAATTTTTTTTGGGGACTACAACACCCCAAGGGGCCATGTAGTTCTGTCCCTATGAGGTGGTGCGGTTGCAATTACTAAAATTTGATTACCACTTAAGGTGATTGCGGCTGTGATTATAGGAAATAACTGCTAACTGTAATCACTAGTACCTCCCTAAGTAGGGGACACTCTAATGTTTAAGTGAGTAGATGGAGTATATCTGAGTGGGACGAAATAGAAATGAAAGATGGTATCCCTCTCTTTTTTTTTTTTTTTTTTTTTTCTTTTTTTTTCCGGCCTTTCGATTCAAAAGAAGATGCTTGGTTTATATGACAAGTTTAACTGCGACCATCACATTTCACCAACTTAGACAAAGCGCAAGTCTTTTTGTTCATGGAAACACTAAGTTTGTATTGATTGAATGAGCCTGACTGGGATTGAAGGATCATATCCTTCAAATATTGACAATCAATATTCTCACCCATGCCCTCTAGTTTTTGGAGGCATGCGATCATATCTTGATTATGATTGCTAACTGGAGTCCCTTTAGCCATACTAGTATATAATCAGGCTTCCTGTCGTGTCCTGCTTAGCATCACAACCTTGTTCACCAAATATCTCATTCAAACTAACCATTGTGTCCAAAGAAAGTGGAAAGTCATGCAGCTCATGTTAGAGTATATTTGACAGAGATGTCAAGATGTAACACTTCACAATCTTGTTGAAATGATTCTAGCAGTCATATCTTTTGAGTGGCATCCACAGCTCGGAACTATGGACAAGGATGAGACAACACAAAATTGTGCCCTCTAACTGTCAGCATCTGATCCAAATTACATTTCTAGTACATGTAATTTCGTTAAGTCAATTCGTTTTGATTCTAAATGAAGACATTTAAAATCTGAAAAATATAAACAAGAACATATTCATGGCATATCAATTTTGCAAATCACGAATATAACATGGACCCCAAATAACCATAATTAGTCATTCACCAGAAGAGGGAGTAATTTAGTCTATTTTCATTTAGAAAACAATTTTGAGAGGAGGGAGCCTCCCCCCTTCCCCTTCTATTCCCCGCTCCTACCCTCCCCCTCCCCTTCTCTATTTTATTTATTTATTTATTTATTTCTTTACTATTTTATTATTTTTTTTTTATTTTTTTTTTCTTTTCTTTATGTTTGTAGGTGCTCTCTGACCAGATCAGTAACCTCGGCCTCTCCGCTATGCATCCATCCACCTTCCACCGTGTTGCGCCGTTCATCTCCTCCTCGACCGCTACTGCTGCTTCCTAGTTGTTTGTTTGTGTTTTTTGCTTTGAATAAAAGGTTTTTCTCTCTAGATCTACCCTCATGAGTAAGGATGAATAATTAGTGTTGGCGTTTTGTGACTTTCACCATAAAGTTGGTGGGACCCAGCATCATTAAAGGAGGATTCTTTTGGCTCATGTTTTTTTTTTTATTCTTAATTGCTTTTGGAATCGGTATTCCTTCAGAGCATGAATTGGACTTGAAGCCCTTCTACGAATTGGAGTTGGAGGAGCCTTGATTTAGCCGACCTTTATGTCCTATAAAAAGGGTTGTCCACATCACATAATTGTAGAGAGAAAAACAAAACAATTGTTTTGGTGTGCCAACAATAGAGAGAAAAAGAGAGAGCAAGAAAGAGAGTGTTTTTCCCCTTTTTTGTTATTATTCTCCTTTGGGTAAAGTGAGAATTGGGTGTATTTGAAGCTTTGGGTTTGAGTGGTTTTCTCGCCCTGTTACTCTCTTGTACTAATATTTTGATAGTGAATTTTCTCTGGGTCGTCTTTACCAGTGGATGTAGGCTTGTTAAGCCGAACCACGTAAATCTTTGTGTCGTGTGTGATTGCTTATCTTTGTTATTCCATATTCTTCTTATTTTTCGTATCTCACGGGTCTTGGGAAATAGGATTAATTTCCTAACAACTGGTATCAGAGCTTTTGGTTCGAGTGGGAATGATGGCAGTAGAAGAAGGAAAGATAGGGATCGAGAAGTTCGACGGCAAAGATTTTGGGTATTGGAAGGTACAGATTGAAGATATTCTTTATGGGTAGGATCTTCATCAATCTCTTTTGGGAGAACAACCCGACGACATGTATGATAACAAGTGGGCTCTGCTTGATCGTAAAGCTCTAGCAGTTATCAGGTTATCATTGTCAAAATCAGTTGTACACAACGTTGTAAAGGAGAAGACCACAACAGGTCTAATGGCGGCTTTGTCAAGCATGTATGAGAAGCCGTCGGCTAACAACAAGGTGCATCTGATGAAAAAATTGTTCAACCTAAAGATGGCGAAAGGGGCTTCGGTGGCACATCATCTCAATGAGTTCAACACCATCACAAATCAATTTTCCTTGGTGGAAATTAATTTTGATGATGAGGTTCGCGCATTGATTGTCTTGGCATCTTTGCCAAATAGCTGGAAAGTAGTGAGGATGGTTGTGAGTAATTTTGTAGGAAAGACTAAAACTAAGCTATGAAGATGTCAGGGATTTGGTTCTTAGTGAGGAGGTCCGCAGGAAGGATGTTGGTGAAACCTCCAGTTTTGGTGCAGCCTAAACCTTGAAGCAAGGGGCAAAGGTCAAGAGAGAAACTCTGTGAGGGGCAGATCTAAATCTAGGAAAGATAGGAGCAAATCCAGGTTTGGACGACAACATGAGTGTTGGAATTGTGCCAAGACAGTCCACTTCAAGAAGAACTGCAGAGAGCTGACGAAGAAGACTGAAAATGATGCCGTAAATGTCGTGGTAATAGAAGAAGTGCACGATGCCCTACTTCTATTTGTTGACAGTCCTCTTGATTCTTGGGTCTTGGACTTAGGAGCTTCTATTTATACCACACCGATTTGTGAAGTTCTAAAAAATTATGTGGCTGGAGATTTCGGGAAGGAGTATTTGGCTGATGGAACGGTGCTGGATGTTGTGGGTCTAGGCGATGTTCGCATTAGAGTTCACAGTGACTCGGTATGGAAGCTGCAAAATGTTAGGCATATCCCAGAGCTGAAAAGGAACCTAATTTCAGTAGGACGGCTTGATGATGAAGGGCATTCAATTCATTTCCAGGGTGGAAAGTGGAAGGTCAGCAAGAGAGCCAGAATTTTGGCTCGTAGTCATAAGACGGGTACTCTCTACATGACGACGAACAACAGGGATACAATTGCTATTGCAGATACGGGTGCTGACTCTAAATTATGGTACATAAGGCTTGGGCACATGAGTGAGAAAGGGATGAAGGCACTTTTGTCAAAGGGGAAACTACTGGAGTTGAAGTCAGTTGAGTCTAATTTGTGTGAAGGCTGCATCCTAGGAAAGCAGAAGAAGGTGAGTTTTACGAAAGTTGGCAGAACAACAAAGTCGGGAAAGCTGGAGTTGGTACACACGGATTTGTGGGGTCTTGCATCAGTGGCATCTCTTGGAGGCTCGCGGTATTACATCACATTTATTGATGACTCAAGCAGGAAGGTATGGGTTTACTTCTTAAAGTTTAAATCTGATGTATTTGAAGTTTTTAAGAAGTGGAAGGTCATGGTAGAGACAGAAACTGGTATGAAATTGAAGTGTCTAAGATCAGACAATGGGGGAGAATACAAAGAAGGGGGTTTTAAATAGTTTTGTGCGGTGAATGGGATTAGAATGGAGAAAACTATTCCGGGAATGCCACAGCAGAATGGCGTGGTTGAACATATGAACAGGACCCTCAATGAGCATGCAAGAAGTATGAGGTTGCATGCAGGACTACCAAAAACTTTTTAGGCGGATGCAGTAAGTACTGCTGCTTACTTGATAAACAGAGGACCATCAGTTCCTTTGGGCCATAGACTACCTGAAGGAGTCTAGAGTGGAATGGAGGTAAATCTTTCTCATTTGAAAGTTTTTGGTTGTGTTTCATGTGTCTATATTGAATCTGACGCTTGTAGCAAGCTAGATGCTAAGTTTAGAAAATGTTATTTCATTGGCTATGGGGATGTGGCATTCGGGTATAGGTTTTGGGATGATCAAAACCAAAAGATCATTAGAAGTAGAAATGTTACTTTTAATGAGATGGTCATGTATAAGAATAATTTGAGTGCAGAACTAGTAAGTACGGAGTCAGAGGCTAAGAAGCCTGATTTTATCAACCTAGATGGAATTTCTAATGGTGCATCTCAGAGAAGGGATTCAAAAGTTGATAAGGATTCAGAAACTAAAGAGGGTTCAGAAGTTGAAGAAACAATAGATCAACATATTGAACAGGGTACATTGATAGTGGCTGTCCGCAGATCTACCAGAACCATTAGATCTCCATAGCGTTTTTCACCTTCCTTGTTTCATATTTTGTTGACGGATGGCGGCGAGCCAGAGACATTTGTTGAAGCCTTGGAGGTTGAAGATTCAATCAAGTGGGAGTTAGCCATGAAGGATGAGATGGACTCATTATTGACCAACCAGACCTGGGAGCTGACTGAGTTGCTAGCGGGTAAAAAGGCTTTGCACAATAAATGGGTGTTCAGAATAAAGGGTGAACATGGTGGTAGCAAACGCTACAAGCCAAGATTGGTAGTCAAGGGATTCCAACAGAAGGAAGGAATTGACTACACAGACATATTGTGCTGAGCATTGTGGCGGCGGAGGACTTACATCTAGAGTAGTTAGATGTAAAGACGACATTCCTTTATGGTGAGTTGGAGGAAGAAATTTATATGCAGCAGCCACAGGGATTCACAGTGCAGAGGAAGGAGAGTTTAGTGTGCAAACTGAGAAAAAGCTTGTATGGCCTGAAACAAGCTCCAAGACAATGGTACAAGAAGTTTGACAGTTTCATGTGTAGTACTGGGTTCACGAGATGCAATGCAGATCATTGCTACTACGTCAATAGTCTTAAGATCTCTTACATTATTTTACTCGTGTATGTAGATGATATGCTCATTGCAAGGGCCAGTATGGAAGAGATCAACAAGTTGAAGAACCAGTTGTCAAAGCAGTTTGCAATGAAGGATTTGGGTGCTGCTAAACAAATCCTTGGGATGAGAATCATCAGGGACAGGGCCAATAGTACACTGAAGATTTCACAGAGTATGTAAAGAAGATTCTCAGCAGATTTAGCATGGATGAAGCTAAGTCAGTGAGCACACCCTTGGAGAGTCACTTCAGACTGACCAAGGATCAGTCACCAAAGACGGATCAAGAGAAAGCATACATGAGCAAGGTACCTTATGCCTCAGCTATCGAAAGTCTGGTATGCAATGGTCTGTACTAGACCGGGTGTTGGACATGTAGTGAGAGTTGTGAGCAGGTACATGAGTAATCTAGGGAAGCAGCATTGGGAGGCAGTCGAGTGGATTTTGCGATATCTGAGAGGAATTTTAGATATGTTCCTTTGCTTCACATGTGCAGAATTGAAGCTATAGGGCTACGTGGATGCTGATCTAGTAGGTGATGTTGATAGCAGGAAAAGTACTACAGGGTTTGTATATACTCTAGGAGGTACTGCTGTGTGTTGGACCTCAAGATTACAAAATATTGTAGCCTTTTCCACTATAGAGGTGGAGTATGTGGCCGTGACAAAAGTTGGAAAGGAGATGGTTTGGCTACAAGGTTTTTTGGATGAGTTGGGAAAGAAGAATGAGAAGGGCATTCTACACAGTGATAGTCAGAGTGCCATTTTCTTGCAAAGAACCCTGCGTATCATTCATGAACAAAGCATATACAGTTGAGGTATCACTTTATTCGGTCTCTTTTTGAAAGTGGACAATTGGTACTTGAGAAAATTCGTGGAACTGAGAATCTAGCAGACATGTTGACAAAAGGTGTGACTATTGAGAAACTGAAGTTGTGCGCAGCTTCAGTTGGTCTTTGAGCTTGAAGATAGGTGGAGGAGACATCCAGATGAGATTCACTATGTTGCAACTTGATGGGATTTAAGTCAAGTGGGAGATTGTTGGCGTTTTGTGACTTTCACCATAAAGTTGGTGGGACCCAGCATCATTAAAGGAGGATTCTTTTGGCTCACGTTTTTTTTATTCCCAATTGCTCTTGGAATTAGTTTTCCTTTCAAAGCATGAATTGGACTTGAAGTCCTACGAATTGGAGTTGGAGGGGCCTTGATTTAGCTGACCTTTATGTCCTATAAAAAGGGTTGTCCACAACACATAATTGTAGAGAGAAAAACAAAGCAATTGTTTTGGTGTGCCAACAACAGAGAGAAAAAAGAGAGAGCAAGAAAGAGAGTGTTTTTCCCCTTTTTTGTTATTATTCTCCTTTGGGTAAAGTGAGAATTGGGTGTATTTAGGGCCTTCGGTTTGAGTGGTGTTCTCGCCCTGTTACTCTCTTGTACTCATCTTTTGATAGTGAATTTTCTCCGGGTTGTCTTCGCCAGTGGATGTAGGCTTGTTAAGCCGAACCACTTAAATCTTTGTGTCATGTGTGATTGCTTATCTTTGTTATTCAGCATTCTTCTTATTTTTCATATGTCACGAGTCTTAAGAAATAGGATTAATTTCCTAACAATTAGGTGTGAGGGGTTTATTTCTCACGGCCTGGATAATAAGGTGTGAGAGGTTATCTCTTGTTTTTTTTTTTGTTTTTGAATTCTTCATAACTCAAACATTATCTATAACATACAAAATAGCCTCTCGAACTATTATAAAACAATATCTATGAAATATCACCGTCTCAAACAATTTCAGATCTACAGCAAATTCCGACGAATCAAGTCTCTATCCGCTGCCTAGCCCATGATTATCTGGCTTTTATTTTTTTTTAAATTTTTTTTTATCTCCACTACTAGTGTTTTATCAATCACAATCTCCTTCACTGCCTTTACCATGGTGACAATTCTTCTTTGTGATTGATAAAGTAATGATTAAGTGATTAAATTTGCCTCTTCCTATCAGCTTAAGCTTTTGGGATAATTGGTAATTCAACCTTTCTTGGTGTCATAGCCGATTCTGTCACTTGGCATTTCCGATTGGGACATCCTGCTTCAAAAATCATCCAGCAATTGAAAAATCATTGTAGCTTGCCTTTTAAAAGTACTGATAGTAGTAGTTCTTTATGTCACTTCTACCAATTGTCTAAGAGCAAGAGTCTCTTGTCTGCTAGGCAATCTTCTTTTCTACTTGAAATAGTACATTTTGACATTTGGTGTTCTCCCATTTCTTCCTTAAGTTGATGCAAGTACTATATTGTTTTCATTGATGATTTTTCTCGCTTTTCTTGGATATTTCCTCTTCAATTAAAATCTAATGCATCCAAGGCTTTTGTTAAATTTAAGTGTTTTGCTGAGAATCAATTCTCTCATAAGGTTAAAGCATTTCAATAAGATGGTGGGGGAGAATTCACATCTAAACAATTTAAAAAATTCTTATAATCTAATGGTATACTTCACAGAATGTCTTGTCCTCATACCCCAGCTCATAATGGAATAGTAGAACGAAAACATAAACATTTAGTTGAAACAGGGTTAGCTCTCTTAGCCCACTCTCACCTTCCTCAAACCTATTGGGTTGAGGCTTTCAACACTGCTCTCTATTTGATAAATAGGCTACCTATGATAGTATTGAAAAACCAGTCTTCGTATCAGGTACTTTTACATCAAACACCAGATTATACTCATTTCAGGGTCTTTGGATATGCTTGCTATCCATTGCTTAGACAATATAACAATTACATACTTATGTTTCGATGTAAGCAATGCATATTTTTTGGGTTACAATTCTAACCACAAGGACAATCGATGCCTTGATCCTGTATCCACTCATATTTATCTCACTAGAAATGTTGTGTTCAATGAGTCCAAGTTCCCAGCTCAAAAGATACAACCATCTCTACTTCAGTCTCCTACAACAGCTGCTTGTTCTGCAATTCCAAGTTCTTCTCAAAAGTTTTCTGTAGCTCAGGTACATATTATTCCTTTATCTTCTCTTTTGCATGAATCATATATATCACATCCTAATGAAGACCTTACTGATTATTGGAAAATAGTTGGAGCTCTCTAGTACTGTACATTGACACGACCAAAGATTTCATTTGTAATAAATCAGCTCTGTCAATTTATGCACTCTCCTGCAACTGATCATTGGTCAGCTACAAAAAGAGTGTTAAGATATCTCAAGGGCTCTGTTTTTTGTGGTTTATGTTACAACAAGGGTTCTTTGCATTTAAATGCCTTTTGTGACTCTGATTGGACTGGGAATATTGATGATCACAGGTCTACTACTAGGTATGTAGTTTTTCTTGGTAAATGTCTTGTCTCGTGGAGTGCCAAGAAACAATCTATTGTCTCTAGATCAAGCACCGAATCAGAATATCGGTCCATGGCCATTGTCACTGCAGAACTCTATTGGATTCGGATGTTTCTTCATGATCTTCACATCTTTCTTCTTCGGCCTCCTATTTTATGGTGTGATAATCTTGGTGCCTTGTCTCTTGCTTCGAATCCTATTTATCACGCAAGAACTAAACATATAGAAGTCGACTATCACTTCATGCGAGAGAAAGGTACATGTAAGGACATTCTTCTCAGATTTATCTCTACCTCTGCCTAACTTGCTGATTTATTTACTGAAGGTCTCACAACTGCTCGTTTCAATTTTCTACGAGACAAGCTTCTGATTCATGATGTCCCCATCAGCTTGCAGGTGGATGTTAAAGATATTGTTCCAAGAGAATTGTCATCCAAAACAGTTGATCATTCAGCAGGTGTTCAATTAACTCATGACTCTGCTACTCTATCCTTGAAGACTTATCCACATTCAGTTCAAGTGTCATCATCTGAAGATGCAATTCAAAGATAGCATATCCAAGTTTAATATTTGAATTTGGATATTGTTTTGGATTAGTTTCTATAGTTATCACTTTACTTTGTAATTATCTTCAATTGTAAATTGATTATACATTTACTTATAAATAGAAATGTTGGCTAGTAGTGTACATTCACTAAGCCATTTCCCAATTTATTCTCTTTTCTTATATGGTATCAAAGCCAAAGGTACTAGGATCGAACCTTGACTCCATCAATTCACCCCCCATTTAAATTAAATATTCCACGCGTTGGGCCTTACCTATTAAAAGGGAATTTGAGCCCACACGTGAGAGGAAGTGTTAAAGTAATGATTAAGGGATTAAATTTACTTCTTTCTATCAACTTAAGCTTTTGGGATAATTGGTAATTTAACATCTCTCAAGGCCGGTTTAAATAAACTTTGTTAGGAAATTTGGCTACCTATGTCTTAGATATAGTCTGCTCAGAGCAGATCTGCTCTTTAACTATATTTGTACATGGGTTATCGAAAGATTGAAGTCATAGATAACACCTGATTGTAATAATTTTTTTGTTTGTATCTATGACTTTGTAACCTTATAGCATGTGGCTATGATTTTTGTAGAGCTTTATGCTTTGCACTGTAAGAGCTTTTTCCTCTGCTCTGTAAAAGCTTTATGCTCGTGATCTTTAATCAATGAAATCTTCAGATTTCCATTCAAAAAAAAAAAACAAAAAAAAAAACAAACAAACAAACAAAAGAAAAGAAAAAAGAATGTAACGACATCTTAATCCTGCAATTAATATCCCTCAGCAGCAAAGTGACATTAACTATTATTGCCATCTAGGTATCTCATACTAAACATTTACAATTTGCCTCTCTTCCCTTAGCCTTTAAGTATAAGATAACAAAAACTTTGCATGAATGTTATCATCTTGTGTGTGAGGTTCTAGTTTTTTTATGGAAAGAGCTAGAGTGGCCATTTTGGGCTTGTTAAAATATTAATTAAATGATTAAATCAACTATTGCCTATTAATTTAAGCTTTTGAGAAGTAGTGATTTAATTTGGTATCATAATAATTGAAGTCCTAAGTTCGAACATTATCTTCGTCTTTCACATCTTGTTTCAATTATGCCTACACATAAGGGAGAGTATTATAATATTATTAAGGTAAACTACAAAATTGGTCCCTGTATTTTTTTGGTGTGTTTCAAATCTGTCATTGGGTTTTTAAAAGTAATATAGTCCTTGGGCTTTGGGCATTTATAATTGTGTAAAATTAATCATTCCATCTACTTTCGTTAGTGGGTTGTTTGCCACGTGTAAAAATATGCTAGTTGGTCCAATCACGTTGCGCCATATGTACCATCTCCACGTATTCATTGCTAGATCACAAAAAATGGCCAAATCAATTCTCCATCTGGTCATGTGGCTAGACGTTTGCCTTGCCACGTCACTAAAAATAAATCACACATAATCCATTGCTGAATCTAGGGTTTTCTTCCACGCCTAATCCATCGTTGTGGCGGTTGCGCTTTTGCTGGACCAATCGAGCCTAATGTCAGTTGGTAGTGTTCTTTTACACAAGGCAAACTACCCACCATTGGAAGTTGACGAAATGATTAATTTTACATGGCTAAAAAGCCAAAAATAAATTTTATCACTTTTTAAAACCTAAGGACTGATTTGACACACAACGAAAGGATGGGGACCAATTTTGTATTTAACCCTTATTAATTAAATTAATGATTAAATTAAGCATTTCCTATCGGCTTAAACTTTTGGTACAAATTGTGATTTAATTGGCCTAACCATATTTTGTGCTAACCAATCCCTCAACAAAATGATTGACATGTTTAACTATAGTTGAATGGGAATTAATGTGTGTATAGGTCGCGCACATGTACATGAATTCTAGATTGCCTAACCAGCATGAATAATTATCAAAACAGCAACTAATGCTGGAGGCTTAAGAGGATAAGGCTCTGTAACGCCACCAAAATTAAATAATTAGATTTACTACATTTGAAGTGTTACTTGTATTGTCATCACCTAATTAAATGGTAATTAGTTGAATTCACTACACTTAACTGATTATTAGACTATGAGAATAACTTCAATTAGGTCATGGTGTAAATTGGATATTTTACACCCTCCAATAGGAAGTAGACACCTGAACTTGAAACACCAAAAAATAATATAACCCTTTAAACCAAATAATTTTCTTTCTCTTGACAAAATACCTTAAAGACAAAATACCCAATAATAAAACCACCAGAGTCATTGTCTTGGTTAGTTTTGGAGACTATGGTGTTGAGGGCTTGGAGGTGGGTGGGGGGTTTGGTGGTGGGTGTTGGGTTAGAACGAATGGAAAAGTCCATGCGATTAATTTGAATTAAAGATATGATGTTTTTATCTTCATTGTATTTGGTTTTTTTTTACCTAATATATCGAATTTCTATTGAAGGCTATCAAAGGAAGTTTTACACCACATCTTGATAGCAGGGGCTCTCTTATAGTATACTATAGCTGAATGTGAAAATAAATGATCTGAGACAACTAATGATGAGACCTTAAATAACATCAAGTATCATCAATATAAAATCATAAGTTCTAAACAGACACTACTATAGCATTATCAATTAACTACAAACTACACAAAAACTAATAAGGTAAGCCATTCACTCAGAATCTTCGTCCTACCGAATTTCTCATTCTACAGCCTAGCACCTTGCTAATTTGTAAAACATCGAAGTGTTCTACAAGTGGAAGGGAAACAACTATGTAAGTTCATGATTTAGTAGGTGAATCATTATGAAACATGTAATGAGCCTTAAGGAACAGTTCCCAACTATCACTACTATATATATATATATATTTGTGGTTTGGTTTGCTATGATGATTGGATGTTTTGTATGCTAGGCTGTTGATGGTTGAGAGTTATGTTGCTGGTAGATGGTGTTCATTTGGTGTTTTTTGGGTGGAGATGGGTTTTTAACTAAAACAAATAAGAAATATTTAAATATTATTATTTAAGTAAATGGAGAAGAAATTTAGATAAATAGTTGCATGCGAACTTTAAAAAGTAGTTAGTTGAACTAGAAAAAATGAGGTTTTGTTAACCATTTTGCATAGAAATATACATAAAATTTGTGAGATGGACATGTCACGGAATTGATTGTCTGTTGCAAGTATATTTATCCAATAACATTCATCCGTGGCTACTTTCTACCAACATGGTGCTGCCATTAGATCATCGCCTCTCAATTATTCTACTATACATATTATTTTTATTAATTTATATGAGTTAACAAATATTAGACCTAAAGTTTCCATAAGTCACTATATAAATGATTACTCTCGTGGTAAGTACTTATGACCCTAATTTAATAGATATAATGTTCATTGAAACTTGGCAAAGTTAATAACTATAGTGCTTTGCTAAAAGGCACTACATTTTTAAATAACTCTAATTTGATTAAGAAAACGTTTTGTGTGTACTATAAGGTTGGCTAAAGGCAAAGACCAAAGATTCCGGGTTGAGGATTAGGCATGAGTAGTCACTCTATTAACAAACATAAATTAGTTATGGATGAAAATGGTGCGAAGGGAGATGTGGTGATGATGTTATTGCGGATTATAGTTGTGGTAGTTGTAGCAGAAGTTGATGAGGTTTTCCTTCCCACTTTTCCTCCCCCTCCACTTTCTCTTTCCCCTCGTGGTACCTTTCTTTCTCCATTGGATAAAACTTCTATTTACAAAGAATGTGCTGAACAATGTGATATCGAATGCTTGGAGAAGCTATTTTTTCCTTCCTCTCAGAAGCCACATTGAATTCCTCCACAGGCATACATGAACTGCGTTAGAGATTGTATGGATGATTGTCTTAAAGAGTCTTAAGTTCTAGCAAACTCTGAAATCTTGACTCTTGGTTGTCCAGAGTTCTTGAGAAACATTTTTGTACATGGTATGAAATTCTCTCTCTCTCTCTCTCTCTCTCTCTCCATAGACATATTTAAGCCTACTCCCATCTCATTAGACTGATATAACATTGTCTATAAATCATTGGATCAACCATTGTGAAAAAAATAAAATAAAATAAAATAAAAAATAAAAAATAAAAAATTAAAGACTAATGAACACTTTCACATTAGCCCAATGAGATGGGAATGTCACGAGGGTTTAGTATTTAGCATTTTTCTTTCTCATAGAGTAATCCTACGTATTACATTCTTGTCTCACTCCCATCTTATTGGGCTGATCGATGTTGTAGTGTGTTGTGCCAAATACTACCTAAATTAGTAGATAATATTTAGTACGTTTTACTCGCAAGTGCACAAGATCAAACGATAGTATAGTGCAGCAAGTACGAGATTGATCCCACGAGCATTGTTGATTTTGTTTTAGAATTAATTACAATATCAAAATTGTCACTAGATTGATATTGATAATATGGAAAGAAATAAAGATAAATAAAAAGTAAAGGTAGGGCTTTGATATCCACCACTAATCATGCTCAAATAATATAACAATATGCTAATGATCCAAGCATATTATGAATACCTAATGTTTGCCAACCTAAGGGCATGGGTGTATACTCAAGCTATTGATTTTCCTAAGCAACGAGTTAGGCATGTGTGTATACTCTAACTCTTTTCTTTCTCAAATGAGTTAGCATGGGTGTATACTAAGTTGTTCTTTAAGAAAGCATAAATCTATGGAAATCGACAAACACACGGAACCTAGAGCATGGGTGTATACTCCCGGTTTTCCATGTTGATTAATCCAAGAATCCGGTATGGATTTCTTTTGTTACTTTTATTAAACCTAGGACTAGGTCATCCAAATTGATTTAATTAACTAATCCATATCACATGCATATAATGGCCAATCACATACATATAAGGAATTCAAGAAAACAGGAATTAATCAAGTTAAGCAACACAATATGATTATCACAAAGGTGCCAATATTGAAATATAAAATAAACATAATTAGGGCTTCAATCTAGCCCTACTAAAGAGTTAGTTATACATAATTAAAATAAAAACTAAAAAGAGAAGGGAAAGAAAGAACCGAAAACCGCTCCTAGAAGTAGCCTCCAATTCCTCTCCCCAAAGTTGTGTCTCTTTTTCCCGAATCCTTATTCTCAAGGTTTAGAGGTCTATTTATAGGGCTTTAGAAGTCCTTGTTACACTTGTAAACTTAGAAAATTTGTAGGGTTTAGTCTTATTACAAGTGGGACTTGGAAAACCCTAATATGGAAGGAAAGGGCATTTTGGCCGCAACTCTTTGTTCTCTAGTGCACGGGTGCGATCGATCGTAGGTCTGCGATCGAGACTCTTCTATTGTGCACACGATTGCACATGGCCGCACTCGCTTGTCTTCTCTGGTAGTGCACTTGATCGCAGGTTCCCTGCACTCGATCGCACTGTCAGGAGCTTCAACTTTTCCCAATTTCTCTTTTTGAGCCCAAATCTTCCAAATTTACTCCATTCTTTTCCAAAAGCCTACAAAAGCATGAAAAACACATAAAAGAACTAAAATAGCATAATTTAACAACACTTAAGGAATTAACACATATAAGTTTAAGGGGTAAAATAAGAATATTTTGACACTTAACACAGTGTCTATCAACTATTTGATCAATCATTATTAAAAAATAAATAAATAAATAAATTTAAGAATTGATGAACATTGCATCATCAATCTAATAAAATGGGAGTGGGATACGAGTGCGATATTTAGCATTTCTCTTTATTATCATAATAGTAAAAGAGAAATGTCAGTTTTTTAATTTTCTTTTTACCTTTTTCTTTCTCTTTGATCGCAATAGAAAGCCCACCTTCAATTATTTATCTTCATTAATTAATTGTGTTATTTCAAAATCATTTTTCTTCCACATGAATTTCTACCATGTGGTAGAAGTTTTATTTCTAATATTTTTATTTTTGACGGTATGTAATTTGCTTAAATATCATGTTACAACCATATATCCGCATAATAATAATAATAATAATAATAATAATAATAATTCTAGTTGTCCAATGACATAATAGGTCCTTGTTAAGGAGAAAAGAGCAGAATTAAATTCAAGATTAAATGTAATTTTAGTACCTGTGGTTAGGGCCAAAATCAAAAGGACCCCTCAGTTTTAAAAAGTGTCACAAGTGGTACTTGTCATTAATTAAAAAATCTACTTGGTACTTCTGTCAAGATTTCGTCCATTTTTTTGACAGAAATTCACGTCACCTCATTTAAAATCATGACACGTGTCATTTGTGCCACATATTGTTGCCAAATGAAAATATCCTATTAACAAAACTAAATTTTACACAAACTGAAAAAAAAAAAGAAAGAAAAAAACTAGATTAAACCACCCAAATCGATTGAACCCTAATTTTCATGTTCTTCCCAAATCAAACAAACAAAACTTTCACCGCTTATCTAAACATTATCCTTCACCTTCAATGGCCCAAAAACAGTGAAAAGCAAGAGAAAATAGATGTCCACTGCTTATCTAAACATCATCCTTCACCTTAAATGGCCCAAATACAGTGAAAAAGAAGCATGCCGGAGATGTAGATGAGAGAGGCGAAGAGGAAGATGCCTTGTCATTGGAGGAGCATAGAGAGTAGCAGCCACTCCAAGCTCTATGCTAGTGTTCGACTAGGCTGCAATTGTGCCGGCCCGAATCGCCTCGCCTTACCCCTACGGTACCACGGCGACCGAAGCAGCGACGCTAGTGGCAACGGCGTGCTGTGCCCGTTGCTCGGTAACTAGTTGTACGCGTTCATCTCTCTCTCTACGGCACAGTTATATGAGCTGGCTTGGCTTTCCCTCTCTCTCTCTCTCTCTCTATTTCTCTATGCCTTTGCTTTGGATTTTTGGAGAGGAAAAATGGCGGAGAGAGAGAGGAGGGGGCAGAGAGAAAAAAGACAGTGGGCGAGCACGTGCTGGGAAGATCGATGGGGATTGATGGTGGTGGTGTTTGTTTGAAAGATCGATGGGGACAGCCGTTTCCTCTCTCCACTCACCCTCTTGCAGCCATCCTATATCTCCTGAACCCTTCGCATCAAACCAAAAGAACCAAACCCCCCATTCCCACCCCTTCAAACCCTAACTCTACTGTGGTTGTTTGTGGCTCTAATTCAGGAAGAACATGAAAATTAGGGTTCAATCAATTTGGGTGGTTTAATCTTGTTTTTTGTTTCATTTTGTGTAAAATTTAGTTTTGTTAATTTTTAATTTAATTTAATTTTTTTATCCCATGTCAAAAAAAAAACATAGGTACCATATGTGATACAGGGCGTCGTCATAGGATATTCTGATTTGGCAATAATATGTGGCAAAAATGACATGTGTCATGATTTTAAGTGAGGTGACATGGATTTCTATAAAAAAAAAAATGGACAGAACCTTGACAGAAGTCCCAAGTGGATTTTTTAGTTAATGAGAGGTACCACTTGTGACACTTTTTGAAACCGAGGGTTCTGTTTGATTTTGGCCATAACCACAATTACTAAAATTGTATTTAACCCTAAAATTAAATCGATCACACAAGACATCAAGATTTAAGGAGTTCGACTTAACAAGCCTATATTCACTTGTGGAGACAACCTAGAAGAAATTAATTTTCAAAAGATAGAGTACAAAGAGTAGTAAGAAGAAACTTTTCAAAATCCAAAGTATCAATACATCCAAATTTCAGTCTCACATAAAAGGGAAATAATCACAAAAGAGAAAATACTTTTCTAAGTTCTCTTCACCAATTGGCATTGCAAACGTGAGAAAAACTAGTGAGCCTACACTGCTCTCTTCGTTCCTGTGGTATCTCAAAAAGGTTGAACTTGGAGTTCCTTTCATAAGGGCTTAATGTCAGCTAGCAAGACCTAATACCACTTGGAGTATATTTTTATGTCGGCTAAAAAAGAGAACTCCAACACCGAGTTGTGAAAGGAATACATTGACGGCTAGGAAGCCAATTCTGAAGCCAAGAAGAAAAACAAACTTCTGGGCCCATATGAATCAAAACTACAAACATCAATCAAGTCCAGTCAATGCTTGAACTTGAAAATTGGAATTTTTTTTGTTAACATATCCATTTGATTTTTCACCTAGACAATTTTCTTCAATATGATATTACTATGTGTCACAACCTTCTGAAGAAAATGATATATGACACCAATGTGCTTGGTCCTCTTATGATACATTTGATTTATGGTCAAATGTGTGGTGCTGTGGCCATCCCAAAATAAAATAGTCGTATCCTACTATAAAGTCAGATCATTGACCAAACCTATAGTGCCCTGGGTAATTACTAGGCTGTGGTAAGCTTAGTTGGAGGGATAGAAAGATTTTTCGGTTTGTTAGCATGCTTTAGGAGTGAGATTTTTGGAATTTTGGTTCTGACCGAATGTTTGGCTTGCAACCAAGAAACCATTGGGTAAAACAGTACATTGAATGTTCGTTGATCAAACATACGCCCCGCAACCCTGCAACCCTTGGTAATGACCGAACATACGCCCTGCAACTGTTGAACCACTGTAGGGCCGGCTCAATGGCTAGGCCACTGAGGTGGTCGCCTAGGGCCCCCAGTTAGTAAGGCCCAAAATTTTTTTTAATAAGGCCCAAACAAATTTTTAATAAGACCTAAAATTTTTTTTAATTTTATTTTAACTTAAGGCCTAATATTTTTATTTTTTATTTTTTAAATAAGGCCCAAAATTTTTTCCCATAAAAATTTAAGGCCTCTAAAATAAGACCCAATATAATAAACTCATTGTAAAATAAGACCAATTAACCCAAAAAACCAAATATGCCACATCAATTTTTTGGGCAACTAGTTAAAAGTTAAACTTAAAAGTCATGGAACAACAATGAGAATGAAAGTAATAATAATATTATTAAAATATAATAATATTATTAAAATAAATATTATTTAATTAATATTTAAATATTTAAAAAAAATAAGGTCCAACTTCAAAATTTTGCCTAAAGTCCCCAAATACATTGAGCCGGCCCTAAACCACTGTACGAATAGTACACTAATGTTCGACTGAAAATGACATAGAGGAAGCGATAATTGTGAAAGACTAGCTGCATTCTCAATGCACACACAATCAACAAACATTGAAATAGAATAGAAACCAATAATACTATTGATCAAAAGCTGTTTATTATAATGACACCCTAAAGCTACTAAAGGATAAAATCTCCCAACAAAGGAAATAAAATAAAGAAGGAGAGTTTACTAATCATGGGAATACTTGGGCACAAAGGATTTCCAAATATATGAAAATACTTGGTGCCAAAGAAAAACTAATGATGGAATCATCTAGACGGGAAATCTGGATAATTAAAGAAAGATATTATGTAGAATATCTTCTAAATCACAATTTGTCAATTAATCTCCGCTTTCCTTCTTAGGCTTCAATCTCGATGATTAATTAATTAATTACTGTCTGGCGAACTCAACATACCTGACAGACCATTCTGCCTGTCAACTTGTCCTACATCACAGGACCACTAAACGTTCGCTGACTTGCAGACTGTCATAACAGTGCCCTTAGCTTTTCCAACCTTATAAATAGCCCCTCCCATGCCCTTCTAAACCTTATTCTGCCTTCTGAGCCTTAGAAAAACTTTGTTAGAGTGTTTTGTGATTTGTGAGAAGGAGAAGTAAGGCTTTCCTGAGAGTTTTTACTCTTGTTAAGTGTTTTCATACCTTGGTTGATAGTTTGGGGCTTATGTTGTTTTAGGTTTTAATTTTGATTTAAACATGGGTTAGCATTTCATTCTTGTTGAACGTACTTTATTCTGCATAGAGATGTGATTTTGGGCTAGAAGTATATTAAGAACCTTGTTGTAGAGTTAGAACTTGCTTAGAAGTGATTAGGAGGCTGATTGGTTTGAAATGAGTTTTCTGCCCAAACGTGAACGTTCGCACATCTCTAGCTGAAAGTTCAAGGTCGAGCCTAAACGTTCGAAGCTCAAGCAGAAACTTTGTTTTGGACATTTTTAGGACTAGGACTCGTTTTAGCATAGATTTAGGACTAATGTTAGATGTTTTCACAAATTCGAGGGTGTGGAACATTTGGAGGAATTTGTGAAAGAACTTTAGGACCTATGTGAGTACAAACTCATATGAATACTTGTTATTTTTCTCGCATTGCACGACTATTTTATGTATTATAGGTTCCTCGGGACAACACCAATTAATTAATATAATGTCAGGCTGTCCCGAGGGACCGTTGGGTTCAGGTATTTTGCAATGCTAGACATTGTATTTGGTCCGACATTATATTATAGGTCCCTTGAGACAGCATCAACTCTGCTGAGAAGGGGTAATATCTCGGGTAGACCACACAATCTAAACTATGACTTGAATCTCATAATTACAGCATATACTATATCTATATTGCATTCATAATAAACTGTCACCTCACAATGCTGCATGTGATTTATTAACAACTGAGTTCATCATTCAAATGACATGTACATGTGCATTTTTACTAACGACTTACCCTTGTATTCTTTTCCCTCAATTATGAATATATGTGTTCTTATAACTAGTTTAGCTGATGATGGATTCGTGGAGCCAATTAGTGGTGGTTAAGGACTTGATCCAAGTAATTTTTGAGGATCTTGATCCAAGTAATGTTTGGTTAAGCATAGGCGTTGATGCTATTTCAGAACAATTAGTAGTAATTTGTACTATATTTTGATGACCGATCTCTGGCCAATACATTTGCAGATCCATCTATGTTATGATGCTTTTAGTTTTGCTCTAGTTATTATGGTTGTGGTTTTAAATTATTGCTATCTATGTCTCTTACTTGAAGTCTTCCACTGCGGTATCTCTTCGAAGAGGATGAGATCCCTGAGTCTTGTTCCAAGAGGAATAAGGCTGGGAGGTGAACCAGGGAGTCAATTACGAGTTAATTGATTTCACTGGGGTATTACAAAACCTTTCAGCCAAATTGTTTCTTTCACTACCTTTACCATTGCCATATACTCTGCCTCTATGGTAGACAAAGCAACTGTCGACTATAATATTGCCTTCCAACTAATGACACATCTCGAGAGAGTGAGACACAACCCGTCAGAAGTCATCTCTTATCTAGATCTCCAGCATAATCTAAATTGACGTACCCTATGACACTGTAATCGATGCCACTGTCTCTGTCATAGATTAAACCAACATCTATAGTGCCCATAAATAATAAAGTACCTATTTCACTGCTTGCCAATGTAGCAACTAACGATATTGATTGCCTGTGAAATATCTGGGCGAATGCACACCATATAATAAAATGATGCTCCCAAACACACTAGACTGAAGAGTACGTGACACAAACCACCTTTGTGATGATAACACCACTGATTTTCTAAAATGATTTAAAGAAGACACATTAGCTAAACCTGTCATTGCACTGTCCTAAAGAAAGTAGAGGCCACCAACCTTGTTATTTTCCATCACAACCAATGACCCTTTACTAACCCTAATTACTATACCTTCACCGAAATACTTGTATCTAAGGGTGTCCAAAGAGCCCAAAGAAATAAGATTTCTCTTCAAATATGGTATTTTTCGAACATTCCACAAAGTTCTAACAATCCAGTCATGCATCCTTATTTTGATTGTACCGATACTAACAATCTTGCAGGCAACATCGTTTCTTATTAAGACTGAACTACCATTGACTAACTCACATGTATTAAATCAATCCCTTTTAAGGAACATATGAAAAGTAATGGAGGTATTCAGGACCCACTCATCGTTAAAATGATCCTTAGAGATGATAACTGGAAGAAGAAATTTTGAATCTTAAGAATTTTCTTCTACAACACCACCCACAGAAGAGGAACTCGGCGTATCACCTTCCTCTTTATTTTTTAGCTTGAGATACTCGGATTCAGAATTCTCATACTTTTTGCAATAATAATACTTCAGTTTATCCTTCTTGTTAGACTACGATTGGCCGTTTGATTTACCTTTATTTGAGTCCCTCTCACTGGTCAACCTCTAGAATTAGAGGAATTTTCCGAACGAGCTTTAATGAATGAACCATCTGCCTGTTATCACTATCTTTTCCATTCAATCATGATCTCAATTACATAGAATCCAAAGTAGACTTAATGTCCTCAAAGGGGATGGTATCTTTACCAAACAACATTAAATTAATGAAATTTTTCTAAGAAACTAGGTAATGAACACATCAAAATCAAGGCATGACCCTCATCATCAACTTGAATATCAATATTTTTCAAGTCTATAGGAATTTTATTAAATTAAGGGGTAATTACTTTTTCCCCCCATCAACTACAATGCATTGTTACTTTACCCTCATGAACTGACAACCCTACTGCATGACCCTATTAAACTTCCATTTTGTGCCCAAAACCCCCCTTCCATCAGTCAAAGGTGTTAACTCAAACGGTCAACCTATTACATGCGCCCCACATGCCATCTTGAAATAACAATGCGTTGTAGTTGATGGGAGAAAAGATGGGATAAAAAATTTTAAGATGGCATGTGGGGCGCATGTGACGGGTTGACCATCGGACTTAACGCATTTGATTGACGAAATGAGGGTTTTGGGCACAAAATGGTAGTTTGATAGGGTTGGACAGTAGGGTTGTCAGTTCATGAGGGCAAAGTGACATTGCGTTGTAGTTGATGGGGGAAAAGGTAATTACCCATTTCTTTATGGGTAACTTTATTTTAGACCCATGAATTACCACCGGATTTGAAACCCCTCCCAAACTTCAAAACCTCTCAATTTGAACGCTTCAACTTTCAATTGCAGTCAATTTGAACACCTTCGTCATATTTTAAACATTAAAAGTGAGACAATGACAGTTATACCCCTGAATTTTTATAAAATTTCAAATTTGCCCTTAATTTCAAATTAAAAATTAAAAATATATATATTATATATATAAAAAAAATACAAGGTGACCCACGGTTGGGCCACCTTGTGACCTTTTTTTTTTCAATTTTTTTTTAATAAAAAGAAAATTGAAGGGTAATTTTGTCTTTTTAAGGGTTTTAACGGCAAAAATTGACGTAGGAGTTCAAATTGATTTCAATTGAAAGTTTAGGGGTCCAAATTGAGAGGGTTTGAAGTTTTTTTTTGGGGGGGGGGGGGGGGGGGGGGGGGAGGGGGTAATTCAGGAGCCTAAAGTGAAGTTACCTCTTTTTCTTTATTTGGAGCTTCGGTGTGCAAGAGCATTCGGTGAAGTTCATACGGCAAGCCTCTGCAAGTTTTCCATAAGGCCTCGTTCCCTAGAGCATTTGCTGGCATCTAAATGGCTGATGACACAAGAGAATGCATAATACTTTGTTCGCTTGGCGTTTGCTACACAGGCCGAATAGATGCAGTTCTTAGTAAAGCCTGAGAGCTTCGTTCGCTGGGTCGTCTGAACGGGAGTTGCACATAGCAAATCCAGCGAGCTCTGTTAGCAAGGCCGTTCGCTGTGGGTTCGGGCAAAAGATGACAGAGTTGAACTTTAACCTAGTCGCGTCTGAACAGGTATCAAGTCCATCCGAACGAAAGCTGTGAGTTGCTGTTTTAGGGTTTTTCAACTTTAACTTGGATTTTTGTATAACCCTAGATGTGTTTGAGCGGGACCGTCAGGCTTTTGAACGCTACCTCGGATTTTCCATATTAAGGTTATCCTTTTCAGGAAGGAAATGTAATTCTTAGTTGCTTATATATAGGACTCTTCAGAGCACGATTTTTTCAAGCAACTAGTGGGCAAATTCTATATTGTGCTAAGAGAGAATTTTAGAGATTCAGAGCGTGAGTGCTATATTTCTTTTAGAGTGTTGCTGATATTTGAGAATCTGTTCTTTAACGATAATCAAGAAGCCTGTCGGAGGTTCTAACATGGGAAATCAATAGAAGAAGTTTCTAGAGGTTCTAAGGAACTACTGCGGTAGAAAGCAAGAAGGATCACTTGTCTAGACAAGTCTTTGTCAACTACAAAGGTTTTGTAAATGTGAACAACTTGTAATTTCTGCTTCTTATATAGTGCATAATTTTATGGGTTTAGCTGCCTCAAAGTGGTCTTTCCCTTTCGAGAGTTCTTCAAATGTTTCCACTTCATCACCAAAATATCTATGTCTATCTACTTTATTGCTTTACATATTTTGGTGTTTGATTGTTGCATGCTTCCTAATTGAAATTCCTCAATATTTTTGTTAAACACCTATTCACCCCTTCTAGGTGTATTTTGGAGTCTATTTGTATTTTCATATTTTATCTTGTAACATTCATACATGGCTACTTTGGGCCAACTTGGTGTTGCCATTAGATCATAACCGCTCAATTATTCTAATATATATATTTTATGTTTATTAATTTACATAAAAATCCATTCTAGAGTTACAAATACTCGATCTAAAGTTTCCATAAGTCACTATATGCATGATTACTTTTGTGGTAAGTTATGAACCTAATTTAATAGACATGATGTTCACACAAACTTGCTAAAGTCAATAACTATAGTGCCTTGCTAAAAGGCACCACATGTTTAAATAACTATAATTTGATCAAGAAAACCTTTTGTGTGTGTGTATGTGTATATATATATCCTTCTTATAAGGATTGATTGGGTAATTCAGCTGTAAACATTGTTAATACATACATCTACATCTATATAAGGTTGGCTATAGGCAAAGACCAAATATTTTGGGTCGCGGATTAGGCATGAGTAGTCATTATATTAATGAACATAAATCAGTTATGGATGAAAATGGTGTGAGGGGAGTCGTGGTGATGATGTTATTGCTGATTATAGCTATGGTAGTTGTAGCAGAAGCTGTTGAGTTTTCCCCTTCCACTTCTCCAACATCTTCCCCTCCCACTCTTCCTTCCTCTCCATTTTCTCTTTTCCCTCATGCTACCTTTCTTTCTCCATTGGATGAAAGTTCCATTGATGAATGTGCTGAAAAATGTGATGAGGACTGCATGGAGAAGCTATTTTGTGCTTCCTCTGAAAAGGACCATCAATCTACTCTACAGGCATACATTGAATGTGTTGGAAAATGCATGGATGATTGTCTTAATGGATCTCTAGTTCGAGTAAAATCCGACATCCTGACTCTTGGCTGTCCAAACTTCTTGAGAAACAATTTTGTACATGGTATAAAATACTCTCTCTCCCTCTCTCTCTCTCCATAGACACATTTAAGCCTACTTCTATTTGATTGGGCTGATATGACAGTGTATATCAATCATTATTTAAAAAACAAAATTCAAGCCCAGTGAGATATTGATGTGATGAGAGTTTAGTATTTAACAATTTTCTTTCTCATAGAGTAATCCTATGTATTATACTCTTATTTGACCTCCATCTTATTGGGTTGGTATGGTAGTGTCTATCAACTATTGGATCAACCCTATTAAAAAAATAAAAAATAAAATTTAAAGACTAATGAACACTGCAATATCAATCTAATAAAGTATGAGTAAGATGTGAGTGTTATATTTAGCATTTCTCTTTAGCATATTAGTAAAAGAGAAATGTTTGGACTGTTTTCTTCGTTCCTGTGGTATCTCAAAAAGGTTGAACTTGGACTTCCTTTTATAAGGGCTTGGCTAGCAAGACCTAGTACCACTTGGAGTAGATTTTTATGTTGGCTAAAAAAGAGAACTCCAACACCAAGTTGTGAAAGGAATATACAAACGCCTAGGAAGCCAATTTTGAAGCCAAGATGAAAGTAAATAAATAAATAAAAAAGAAATAAATAAATAAATAAAAATTGGGCCTAAATGCCTTTAATTTAAGTAATACATGATAAATCTGCACTTTGACTTGAATTTCTTCAAGTCCTCAATGCAAATCTCCTCTTGACGTCTTCTCCAACACCCCTAAGGATAATCATAAACTACAAACACCAAATAAGTCCAAATGCTTGAACTTGAAAAGCTTAACTGGTTTAGTCAACATATCCATTAGATTTTCTGCCGACGCAATTTTCTTCAATGTGATATCACCATGTGTCACAACCTCCCGAAGAAAATGATATCTTACATCAATGTGCTTGGTCCTATTATGATTCATTTGATTTATGGTCAAATGTATTGCGCTCTGGCTATCCAAATATACAATAGTCTTTTCTTGATGTAAAGTCAGATCGTTGACCAAACCTCTCTGCCAAATTGTTTCTTTCATTACCTCTACCATTGCCATATACTCTGCCTCTGTGGGGGAGAAAGCACATGTCGACAGTAATGTCGCCTTCCAACTAATTACACATCCCGAGAGAGTGAAAACACAACCCGTCAAATGTCTTTTGTTATCCAGATCTCCAACATAATCTAAATCGACGTATCAAATGACACTAGAATTGATACAACTGCCTCTGTCATAGATTCAACCAACATCTATAGTACTCCGTAAATAATGGAGTATCCATTTCATTGTTTGCCAGTGAACCTTGCTAGGATTGGCCATGTAGCGACTAACATTGACTGCCTGTGAAATATCGGAACCAATGCACAATATAACATACATGATGCTCCTAAATGCACGTGATACAAACCGTTCCTTCTCTTAACTTTATGATGATAACACTATTGATAGTTTGAAATGATCTAAAGACACATCAGCTAAATCTGTTATCCTATAGTCCTGTAAAAAGTAGAGGCCATCAATCTTGTTACCTTCCATCACAACCAATGAGCCTTTATTAACCCTAATGACTCTACCTTCACCATAATACTTGTATCCAAGGGTGTCCAAATAAATAAAATTTTTCTTCAAATCTGGTATCTGTTGAGCATTCCTTAAAGTTTTAATAATCCAGTTATACATCCTTATTTTGATTGAACCGATACTAACAATCTTATAGGCAACATCGTTTCCAATCAAGACTAAATTACCAATGACTAACTCATAGGTATTAAATCAATCCCTTTATGGAACATATGAAAAGTACAAGTAGTATCCATGACTCACTTGTCATTAAAACAACCCTAAAAAACAGAAACTGCAAGAGCAAATTCTAACCGTTAGAATTTTCTTCGACACTGCCACCTCAGAAGAGGAACATGGCTTATCACCTTCCTCTTTATTATTTTAGCTTCAGATATTTAGATTTGGAATGCCCATACTTTTTGCAATAATAACACTGAACTTTATCTTTCGTGTTGGACTGCGATTGGCCGCTTGATTTACCTTTATCCAAATCACTCTCACTGGATCAACCTTTACAATTAGAAGAGTTTTCCGAACGGCCCTTAACATATAAACCTTAAGCCAGCTATTACTATCTTTTCCATTCAATCTTGTTCTCAATTCCATAGAATTCAAAGCAGACTGAATGCCCTTTAAGGAGATGATATCTCTACCGTACAACATTGAATAAATGAAATTTTCAAAGAAACTCATTAGTGAATACAACAAAATCAAGTCTTGATCTTATCATCAACTTGAAAATCAATATTTTTTTACATTCATAGGAATTTTATTAAATTTATCCATATGATCACAAAGAGGCGGTACCCTTCTTGCAGATTCTGCATCTTGAGGGTATATAATTGTTACTTCAAATACAAATGTTTAATGAGGGACTTCTTTATGTACAAGCTCTCAAGCTTCTTTCAAAGTCCAGTACCATTTTTTTCTTCTGCAACTTCTTTTAAAAGTCCATATGAAAGCAACAATAAAATTGAACTATGGGCTCTTTCTTCAAGTTCCACAATTTCCTCCTTTAATGATGTTGATATTGTCTTGCCATCCAAAATCTTCTCCAAACCTTGTAGTCGCAACAAAATAATAATCATAATAATAATAATAATAATAATAAAATAACAACCTCCACGTCCCTATTAATCACATTTGAACTTGTCAAAAAAATCTCAAGAGTCTAACTCAAAAGGAACATGTCAAGGCAATTTCAACCATGTCCCTGCACCTCTTCCTTTTTTATAAGCACCCCTTTACTTCTCTTTAAATGTTTTAAAACTAGTCCCTAGAATGCATAGGTCTCTTGAAAGAAATTAATATGATAGAAAATTGAGCACATGTAGACAAGATTAAAACTCCTTTTCTATCTCTTGCAAAAATAAGATAAAAAGAAAAAGAAAAGAAAAATTGCTTTTGGCCATGATTTTAGTTTCCGAGGCACTGTGATTGGGAGTACATAAAAATATTGTAGCCTTGATTATAGTTTTCGAAGATATTGTAGCCAATAATTTTTGCTATCTTTTTCAACATGTACTTAAGCTTTAGCATTACGAATTTCAAGCAACAATTTCAGAATATGGAAACTTGTAGAGGAAAATTGAATAAATTGACGGGAGGCTTGAAAAAATAAATCATAAGTTATTTTTATATGTTTTAAAGATATATATATTTTTTTAAAACAGTTTATTTATTTGATTAATTAAATAATTATTTTTCAATTTAACTTTTACTTTTGCCCTTTGTGAACTAAAATTTTGGCTCTGCCACTAAATTTGAGTGTTTATTTTTCTAGTAAAATTTAGATTTTGGTTATTTTCTCTCATTCAAAATGCTATGCATATCTTATTTTTATTTAATTATAGAGTTAGTTTAATCAAATTATCATTTATCATAAATAATTTCGATCCTTATCATATAGAACATTTACTCATAAATATTTCGTTTAATGGGTAGTTCATGTAAATGTGACATATTTGGTGACCAAAATGCATTGTTTTATATCAATACAATACTCTCTAAAGATGAGATTAGCATCCTTTGGACTTCTTGGAATAATTCCACCATCAAATTCCTTAAATTCTAATCATTATTTCTAATTAAATTATTTAAATTTTATCAATTAATATTTATATCCTTAATTTTTTTTTATATATATATATTTTTTATTATTATATCTCACTAAATTGTAAATTCATTGTAAGCAACTCTAATAAAAAATTAAAAAGAAAAAAAGAAAAGAAAAAAGAAAAGAAAAATACTCTTTAACCTCCTGATCTACCATCTATTTTGCATTTATACTGCTAAACTTTAAAAAGTGACATAGGGGTCTTTCATACTTCTGCTGTGTATCAAATTAGGTACTTTTACATTTTTCTTCCAAAAATACCCATAAGTTTATTAAAAAATAATAAGTTAAAAAAAAAAAAAAAAAAAAAAAACTGAAAATGCCCAAATGGGTGGCCTTTTCATATTAGCCCACTTATTTACTTATTATTATTATTTTTTTCAAATGGTTATTTTTTAATAACTTAAAGGTTATTTTGGAAAGAAAAATGCAAAAGTATTTAATCTAATACGCGATGGTAGTATGTAGAGGCCTCAATGTCACTTTTTAAAGTTTAGACGTGTAATTGCAAAATGGGTCACAGTTTGGATCGCCAAAGTATAATTTTCCAAAAAAAATAATATTAAAATTTTAAGAGTTTCATTGTCAGCTGCTCTAAAAATTCTAAAAACTCCAACTGACTTTAAATAGGAAGCTAAAAAATTTGCATATTTGTTCCTGCTTAC
The DNA here is from genome assembly GCF_965113065.1 of Corylus avellana. Lineage (NCBI taxonomy): Eukaryota > Viridiplantae > Streptophyta > Magnoliopsida > Fagales > Betulaceae > Corylus > Corylus avellana. The sequence goes on along the minus strand of NC_142495.1, from coordinate 20,800,367 downwards.
AGTCCCAAAGGCCAAGAAAAGTACTAGATTAGGGGTGAAATAGCGGTTGCGGTTAGCGGTTAGTGGCTAAAACCGCTAACCGCAACCACCTAGGCGGTTAGTAAATTTTACTAACCGCCTCCGCTAACCGGGTAGCGGTTAACCGCCTAGGCGGTTAACCGCCCGGTTAGCGGCTAACCGCTTTGGAATAACCGCTTTTTTGGGCTTTTTTTTTTGCTTTTTTCTTTGGACCGATTTTGGGCCGGGTTTGGGCCGGTTTTGGGCTCACTTTAAACATTTTTTTTCTCATTTTAAACATTTGTTTTTTCCCTTTTCATGGCCATTTTAGCATTAAAAATTGCTATATACCAAAATCTTGTTGGCCACCTTCTACAAATCTACACATCATATAATATACAAATAAAATTACAACAAAATCATCACTTCACTTGTAGTCTTATACATAAACTCACAAGCAAGTTCATAAACTCACACATAGAAATAAAATAAAACACAAACAAATTCATAAACTGACAAGCAACAAAAAAACCAACATATATGGTTAAACTTGAAGCTTGAGGCCCATTTCAATCAACCAAAAAAAAGTCATAAACTCACAACTTATTGTTATTATATATATATATATTATATTTAAAAAAAAAGCGGTTAGCGGGTAGCGGTTAGCGGATTTTCAAAACCCACTAACCGCTAACCGCAACCGCCTAGGCGGTTAGCAGTTTTTGCTAACCGCTTTTAAAGCGGTTAGGCGGTTAGGCGGTTAGCGGTTAACGGTTATAGCGGTTAACGGTTAGCGGTTGCGGTTATGCGGTTTTAAATTTCACCCTTATACTAGATGGAAGAAGGTGAGAGGCTTTCTAGGTCACTTGTAGGCTGTGGTTCTACTGTGGATCGATAAGTTACTTTCCATGTTCTATAAACTTTGGCTTGTTTTCTGTTTTTTTATGAACTTCTTGACAGCCATCTTGTATTCCTGGAATAAGATCTTCGACTTGTGCTTATTATGGCTTACATGTGATTAATAATGATGTCATGTCTGATCTCCTTGTAAATTTGTGAGCTTATATTTAAAATTTTATGTGGTTAATTTCCTTATAATCCCAATGGATTGACACGAGTGGTAAGTCATGAAGTTTCATCATGTTTAAGATTCGACTCATCTAGAGTCGAATTGGACGGAATCCGTCCAATTTCAGGTAGATGAGAACCGAGAGAGAGAGAGAGAGAGAAAGAGAGAAAGTTGGTGTCCGTGATGGTTGATGGACGAAGAAGAGAGTGACGCTGTGGCTATGAGTAAGATTGAAAGTGGATAAGGCAGAAAACTCAAGTAAGGTAATTAAGGATTTCCCCTTTGATTGTTCCAATTTGGGGATTTTGATTTAGGGTTTGAATTTATGTGGGTTTGAATTTATGTGGAAGTGAAGGATGAAGAGGTAGATAGGAAATGTACAACAATGATAATGGGTTTCACCATTGTTGTCTGCAAGTTGAGAGAAAGAGAGAGAGAGTAATTGGACCTGCAACAAGCAACAAAGGGGTAGTGGCCCTTGCCTAGATTTGGCGAAACCAGAAAAGAAGAAAGAGCCGGCCGTGGTGGAGGCTGAACTCAGCCAAAGTGGTGAGGGTGGAGCCAGGCGCCATAGTTGCAAGTGGTTGAGAAAGGGTCGTGGGTGTTCAGACCATGAAGGGAAAAGACGAAAGTGCCTCAATTTGTTGATGGATCGGCTGCTTTCGTCGCTATTCTATTTGGTGTTTTTAGCTGATATGTCAAACTTTTATTGAAGGCTGTAAATAGGGGTTTTACAAATGTCCGGATAGAAGAGGCTCTCTGTTCATAATATATTATGATATTTATATGATTGGATTTTTATTTCCTAATATAGGTCAATTTATGTTTCCTTCTATAAGTATATTTAGGTATACAAGATCGACGTATCCAACTATAAATAGGAATCTACTTGTATAGATTTCTTAGTTCCACTCTTATTTCGGTAATTTAGATTTCCCAACAAACTTTAACATTGTATGGAAGGTTTATCATATTTCAAGATGGTATCAGAGCTACTTTTTGTTGGCCTAAACGGTCCAATCACACAACTCCACACACCGCCAATATTTTCTGCCTTTGACACTCCGCACGTTCAAAGTTGTCCAATCACCTTGGTAGTCGTACGAGTACCACTACCGCCACGCGCTGCCTAAAGATTCTATTAGTACTCTCACACGCCGCCAGGCTCAGCCAATCGCTTCATAGCCTCTCTATTCGACATATCTCATGAAAAACGTTCAGAATCAGCGTGATCACATGCACATTAGTATTTTGAGTATATTAATTAATCCCTTAGACTTATTTAATATTAACTTTTGATTCCTCAATGAAGTCTTTCCTAACAAAACTAAAGCCAAAGATAGTGTCACTTTAATTCTCTTTTTCTTTATTCTTGACTCACTAATTTTATTTATTATTTTTGTACTTGTGAAAGCCTTATTATATGTACGTTAGTATTTTGGAATTCCCTAGCAAAATGTCATGGCTAGGGACTGAGACTAATCAAATCCATAAAATCTATTTCAAGGAAAAATTTCTTATCCTTCTAATAAAGGACCTGGATTCTTTCATAAGAAAAGTTTCTCACAATGTTACAGGTGATCACCCAACGCACTGATAATTTTAACGACAATAAAGGTCTCACTCCTAAATGTATCAAAGTGACTTCCACTTCACATCCAAGTACACAATCCTCTCAGGATTTGGAATTAATATCATAAGGAGTCTAGGGAGATATAGTCATTCCTATTACTGGGAATAACTGGCCCCATGGAATAAGTGGTCCCATGGAATAACTATTCCCCTAGGAGTGAAATAGCTCTAAAAATCATTTCCCAAAAAAGTTGTTCTAAAAAAAAGATTTGGTTGTGTCCCCATCATTGGCTGACTACCCTTATAGAAAAAAAAAAAAAAAACTTCACTTTAGACCTCTAAACTACCACGCGTTTTGAGAAGACCTTCCAAAATTCAAAACCCTCAATTTACACCTCAGAAGGAGTTAAATTGAGTGAAATTGAAAGTTCAATGGTGTAAATTGAGAGTTTTTGAATTTTGGAGAGTCTTCTCAAAACGCGTTGTAGTTCAGTGGTCTAAAGTGAAGTCTTCCAAAAAAAAAAAAAAGTTTTTTGAAAAATGATTTTTAGAGTTAGTAGTTTTAGGAAATTTGGTTCAAATATGACTGAATTCTAATTAGAAAATTTGGCCATTCTTGTGTTGCCACCAAACAAATAAATATGAATGGTCATTACATTCTGGCTTCTATATTCTAGTAATACTAGTTTATATTCCTAGAAAATCATCATTCTAGGGTACTAAACTTAGTCTTAATTTTCACTAATAAAAAACTTAGCCTTAATTTTTTATTTGCTTAAATAGAGTGCCCTTAATTCATTATTGTGCCGACTTGCTTAAATTAAATATGACTATTTTTTAAAAAAAACAAAAAAAATATGATAATAAGCGAATTTTCGCAATGGCATGGCCATGAACCTGTGTATTAACCTGATTGACAATATAACTAAGTCTCACAGAGTTATATACATCATCTATGATTCAAGTGAATTGTCGCAATGGCATGGCCATGAACCCGTACATTAACCTAATTGACAATATAACTAAGTCTCACAGAGCTACATACATCATCTATGATTCATTAGAGTCCATATAATTGTAGCATAAACTAAATAACATTAGATATAACATAACACATTTGAGTTGACATGCACATTTATGTGAATAAAGTTTTACATACAAAAGAATGGATATACAAAAGTATCATAAGCGACACAAGCCATATACAAAATATAAAGAGTTTAAACATGTACATCAAATGTCTATAAAAAAGGTGGAAGATAACAGAGTCCGACAAAAGATTATCCGACACACTATGCCTCAAGCATCATAGTAGCCTAGATACATGGCCACCAAATCCTTATCAGGTGTCTTAGTACCTGTATCAACAACAACATCTTATGCATGATCACGAAACCGAAGCCGAAGCGTGACCACACAGACAAATAATTGAGTCCATGGTCTATAGTAAGTATAGAATTTATTGGTTTTCCCAATGAGACAACCCTTCACTACTACGTATGTTTACAATAATGGCTACATTAATAGCTATAGCCGATAGGGTAAACATTATAGTCTTGAGAGTTATTTGAAAACATACTAAATTAGTTGTAAGAGTATACGTAAGCCTAATCTTCCGCTCTCGAAACATAGGCATACAAGCCCATTTAATTTTATACGTACTTATATATTATATACCTTAGTCACACCTATAGACGTGCATCTAGTCATAGTCAATATGTATAAACTCGGTTACATCTCCCCCCACTTATACATATAGATACATCTAGCATAATGACCATCATATAAAACATCATAAACTATCATATGCAATGATTTGTAACGATATACGTATGCACGGTTACATCTCCTGACACATAAGCATATTGGACTTGTGCTTATGCTTTCATGTGATTAATAATGAAATATTGTCTCTGATATCTCCTTGTAAATTTGTGAGCTTATATCATAGTATTTACCTTAATTAAATTTGCATGTACTTCATTCCTTGTAATAACCCACTTAAACTTGCATTTAATTTGCACCCAAATCAAATTCTTACTTGTCTTTGAAAACGATTCTCATCTAGTCAACCTTCTATACTTTGACCTATGGGCACGTGGGATATAGATGATTTCACCATCAATTAAATTTAAATTGTTAAAAAAATTACAGCTTAAATGCTGTTGTTTTTTTTTTTTTTTTTTTTTAACAATAAGATTCTTGCAAGATTAATAGGGGAGAAAATCATGCTGATGAATTATAATAATAATAATATATTTCTTTAAAGGATAATAATAATGTATAATATCACATGTGTACAAGTTATATGTATCCTCCATTTAGTCTATCTAAACCTTTAACCTTCTCACGGTGAGGTTTGTGCATTGCGTGACACATATTGTACAACCCCGGTGCCCCAATGAGGTACAATAGCCTGCCACCACTAATTGCCCAACCTAAGGTGATCCACACAACTAGTGATGCTGAAGACGTGACCACCATCTATACATAGTTGCGCCGGTCACTTCTAGCCATAGGATCCAAGGATCTTACATTAAAATAAAATTGAACCATATGGTCAAGCCCATATACTAATATTCACATGATATTAGTGATGTCATACAATGATATTAATCATTTCAGATTATTGTATGGATTTACAAATCACACAATCAATCATTCATTTTCTCAAATTTTCCGTTTGAACAAAACATACAGTTCACAACATTTATACAAATCATTTCATACGAGTATAAGATATGCATGCTAGATAATAATAAAGTAAGGGTTAATTACCTTTTTTCCCCCATGAATTACAACCCTTCGTTAATATAGCCCAATGAACTGACACTCTCACCACTTGACTACCTTGAACTACAATTTAGTTACCAAAATCGCCATTCCATGAGTCTGCCTCGTTAAAAAATTTGAATTGGCACATATACCGTAAGTTTAGGAACAAAATTTACCGAAAATCTACAATTGCATTTTCAATGAAACAAAGGGAAGAGAGTGTTTTTAAATAGTGATTCTTTTAAGATACTATGTAATAAATCGAATAAGTGTATTAATCAAAAAAAAAAAGTAAACAGTATTAATCGAAGAAATGTATTTTAGGAAGGGCTTAAAGAAAATAGTATTCACAATACAAGTGCAAAAATTAATAACCCCACATTATAGACGACCACATTTGATGTTAGTCAATAAATTGAGTAAGAATAGAGAAAAAGAAGGAGACTTGTATTTCATTAATTGAATTTTTTCTCTTCATTAAGAGAAAGTTCTGTAGACTCTTGTCTTCTTTCAAATATCATGAAGAGTTCCCGCCTTGGGAGGATTCATGAAGGAATTAGGATGTAATAATATCTATTCATACAGATATAAAATAAAAGGTTATCTATTGATTCAAACGCTGAACCGGTAGGATAGGGATAGGAAAAGCGGAAAAAACTAAAGATTTCACATAGTACTTCTGATCTAAAAATCAATATAATTTATTTAGAAATGCTACACATTCCAAATTTTCTTTCCAAAAGTTGGTTCCCAAATGATGTGTCACCATCCCATGAGTTGATGACACACTTTCCAAAATAATAAATCTCATGGGATGGTGTCACATCATTTGGAAAACAACTTTTGAGAATAAAATTTGGGATGTGTAGCACTTATCTAATTTATTTCATATTTTTCACTCAATGAGAAAATGGGTAGAGGTGAAAAGGCAAGTGGTTAACTGCGCTAACCATTATTTGCTAACCGTACTAACCGCTTTTGAAGGCGGATAGCAAAACCCCTAATTGCCTAGGCGGTTATATATATATATACAATAACCGTCTAGCGGTTAGTAGAGGCAGTTACGGTTAGCGATTTTAGCCAATAACCGCTAACGATATCTGCCTTTCACCCCTCAAAATGGGCCAAATTCTAGAGGAACAAACCTATAGGACTTGATGTAGACCAAAGGGCCTGGGAGTTCATGAGGAAGACACATGCGGATGTAAGTGTGAAGACACCCCGAAGAGTCGTGACATGATCACAATCTCACGCCAATGCCAAAGCTCGTCCAGACGAGGAGATACCACCGTCCATACGTGAGTAGTTTAGAGATCCACACGAATAGCCCAGAGAGCCCTGTCTAGAGTTCCTGTCCGAACATACATCAAACAGAGAGCTCTGTCCGGAGTCCCGTTTGAAGCCAGTTCGAACGCCTATGTTATCTTTCGTTTTTTTATGTTCAAGTCAATTCCCGTCCTGACGGCCATCGTAGCTTCTTAAACCGACTTTATTTCTGCCTTTTTTAGGTTTAGAGTTTGGGGGCCTATAAATACATGCTTATAGCCTCCATAAACGTAGCTTTTGATATTATTTGAGTTTCATGTAATAAGAAGCCTTAGAGTTGAGCTTTCTTCATATTTTCCTTCAAACCATAGATAGACTCTATAGTTTTGAAAAGAATTCTTAGATCTTTGATAGACTCAAGGTCTAGAATTATTTATCCGTTCTTCTTGTTTCTGTTTTGTTTGCATCCCACCAAGTCAGGGTGCATCAGTTGGTATCAGAACGCAAGTTGCGTTCCCATCGCTCTAGTCACAAGAGGAAAGGGCAACCGCTATGCAAGTTTACACGACGTGTGCGAGTGAGAGGAATCAGTTCTTGGAGAACAAGAGACAACACGGTGGCAGAACATGGAGGAGCAATTTGAGGCTATGAGGGATTAAATTGAAGACCTCACTACCAAATTGTCCAACATGCGTGGTCCCAACGGGCGTCATCATCGACCACCACCGCATGTTTCAAAGGAGGAAGATGAAGATGGCTATGGGTAAGTGTAGTACCCCGACTTTTTTTTGGGGTGTTACAGTATGAATCCGAGAACCCTTTTGCAGAGCACCTAATGCAGGGCCATCGACCCCCTATGAAAGCTCATGCTAATCGGTGGGAGAGCGGATTCAAACACGATGTTCAAGAATTCCACAGGGGTCTTCAACCCAAAGAATTTCTAGATTGGGTGGAGGCAATTGGAGAGGTTCTCGACTTCAAGGGATTGCCAGAAGATCGGCGAGTTTATTTGATCGTAACCAAATTCCAGGGAAGAGCTGCGGCATGGTGGCCGTAGTTGAAGCAAGCTAGGGTGGGGCTGGGCAAGAGGAAGATCGACAATTGGGAGAAATTGTTGAAGCATATGTGGCCCGCCTTTTTACCCCACAACTACACCCGAAGCATGTACCAACGGCTACAAAATTGGAGTCAAGGTTTGAAGTCCGTGGATGAGTACACAGAAGAGTTCTACAAACTATTGATATGAGTAGATCTATCCGAATCGGAATATCAACTAGTGTCCCAGTATATTGGGAGGTTGCGACAACAAATCCAAGATTCATTGAATCTTTTTGATCCCGCCAATGTTTCGGAAGCCTATCAAAGGGCATTGCTACTTGAGAAGACATTGACGTGAGGTCCCTTAGGCCTGTTTGGCAGTGGAAGTAGTGGAAACAACAACTGATCGAGTGGTCTGTTCACAGCTTGGTTACTACTCAACCGGCCATCCAAAACAGAGCCCCCACAACCGTGGGCCAATCAAGCCGAACCGAGACTGCTATCGGTCCCAAGTGCTTTTGATGTGGTGAACCAGGCCACAGGATGGCAGATTGCAGCAAGGGAGAGAAGTATGGTAAGGGTCTACTTGTCGACTCAGGGGACGGCTTTGATTAGCAAGGCGATAGAGAAGAACAAGAGGTAGTTTTCGACGACGGTGGAGAGGTCGACAAATAGTTTGTCACTAGGGATGATGGTCCTCTCTTGATGGTTAGGAGGGTGTGTTTTACACCCCAGAAAGTGGAGGGTGAAGATGAGCAGCGCCATTGGAGGCAAGGTCTACAAACTCATCATTGACTCAGGTAGTTGCGAGAACATCGTGGCGGAAGATACGGTACAAAAGTTGGCTCTAAAGACAGAGCAACACCCTACCCTCTACCGTTTGGAGTGGATCAATAAGGGCTTATGAGTGCTAAGGGTTAACGGCTTATGAGGCCACACCCAACAAATGGTGTGTTGCACTGCCTCCGATCATATACACATAACACACACACACACACACACACACACAGAGTACCGGTGTCACCACATTTGTCACATCATAAATAGCACCACATCACATATAATATTATCAAGTAGCCAAATAAATAGTTTGTATATATTTTCGAGACAACAATTGTCAAAATAGCTCATGTCACACTTTTCATGCATAAATTGCTATTTTATTTAGTTCAAGAGATAACCCAGGTTTGTCTTTGAAAGCATTATGTATAAAATGCACTGGGTCATTATTTATGAAAATACTAACACAAGATAGCCCACTTACCTTGATCCTCATATTCTCCTTTGACACACACCGATGTGTAGCATTCTATAATTGCGGTCGATCCCTTGAAAACCCTCTTAGAGTCTTTATATAAAAATCCTATTTGCACAATTCTTAATCGGAAACCATCGTTCCTGGCTTTTCTCCACTATCCATGATAGCACCCAGCCTCAACCACTGGAGACCCAGTCCAAAATCGCAACTCTTTCTTTCACATTCTCTCTCTCTCTTTCTCTTGTGCGTTCTGGGCAGGGGAACCCATCTCTTTCTCTTAATCTTCCTCTCTTCTCTTTCAGCCCATCTCTCTCTCTTTCTTACTGTCTCTCTCTCTCTAGGGTCTAGTCTGGGCAAGAGAGAAAACAACCCCTCTCTTCCTCTTCTCTTTCTCTTCTTTCTCCTGTTGGGATCGCTTGTGTAAATTTCAAAACTTTTCTTTTTACATAGCAGATTAAAAAATGCAATCCCCAAGAACTTTTGCCAACAAGATAAACATGCTTAGATCTAATAACATATAAGTAATATTACTTACATGTAGCTTCGGCCTCTCCTAGGCATTAGAGCATAAGAGCGTACAACCGTTCTTCCCATGATGTAGGTCTAACCAATTGTTGTTCCAACAAACTTGCAAACCTTTGATATGAGTCAATACTCATTCCATGTTTTTTGCATTCTTCGTGTTCTACGTGTTCTTGATGAACTTGTGGTTGATCTTCAAAAAGATCTTGATGAACAATTTCATCTTCTTGGGTTTCTCCAAGAACTTCATGGTTCTCTAAGAATTTAGGATTCAATTCTTCCATTAGATCTTCTCTTCGATGACTGAATATGACTGTGAGTGTGTGCTCACACTATTTTCTCAAGACACTGGAGAAAACTAGAAGCAAAGACCTAGAGAGTAATTATCTCGCTTAGCCATGTATTACTTTCAGAAGAGAGAAAATAGTTTTTCAATTCTTCTGTAAGTCTAATGTGTTTCCACACTCAATTCATAATGTCCTTTTGCTTCTCCTTGGCACCTCTATTTATACTACTGGATCTTAGGAGAAAACTGATTCTTAACCATGTGGGACTACCACTTGGTTTAGCACTTGGGCTTGGGTTTTATCCTCACGCTCAATTCTTGGGGACCATCAGGTCCCCCAAGCTACTGCACATCGAGTGAAGGAAGCCGGCTTGCTGCCTTCTGCTGTGCAGTAGCTTGGCTTCACTCTATTGTCTTCTTACCCCAGACTTCTCTCTCTCTCTCTCTCTCTCTCTCTCTCAATGCTCAACATGCCTCCCATGTGAAGGCTTGCCTTCACTATGGGAGACATCCCTGCCCACTTAAAACAACATGAGGAGCATTGGTCCCCATGATTCTATTGGCTTCATGTGAAAGCATAGCTTTCACGTGAAGTCCTTTAGTTGAGGCTAAAATCCTCTTGCTAAATAATCCTTGTTCGTCCCTTAAATTACAAAAATACCACTTGTCTTATTACCAATTTTGTCTTTTCTCTATTTGTGGTTTAATACAATTATCAAAGCAAGATAAATCTCATAATCACAAATTAAATCCTCTAATACCATAGAAAATCAAATCCTATAATTATCTGCTCATTAGCAAATTTGGATCTTATAAAATAAAACCACCAATTAAAACCCATAATAACAAATGTCACATTATCCTTAAATAACTATTTCCTTCAAAATAGGGAAATATTTTTTGGGGTATTACATCTTGTGTGTGATTGTCTTGAATTGTACCAAATTCTGCTTTCCCTGAACACAAAACTTACAAAAATCAAGTTGAGTGTTGTGCCAAATACTACCTAAATTAATAGATAATATTTAGTACGTTTTACTCGCAAGTGTACAAGATCAAACGATAATATAGTATAACAAGTACGAGATCGATCCCACGAGGATTGTTGATTTTGTTTTAGAATTGATAAAAATATTAATTTGTCACTAAATTAATATTATATAAAACAAATAAAAAGTTATAAAGATAAATGAAAAACTAAAAGTAGGGCTTTGGTATCCACCACTAATCATGCTTAGATAATATAACAATATGCCAATGATCCAATCATATTATGAATACTTAATGTTTGCCAACCTAAGGGTATGGATGTCTACTCCTTAAGCTATTGATTACTCTAAGCAACGAATTAGGCATGGGTGTCTATTCTAATTCTTTTTTTTCTTAAAGGATTTAGCATGGGTTGTTCTTTAAGAAAGCACAAAACTGTGGAAATCGACAAACACATGAGGCCTAGGGCATGGGTGTCTACTCCTAGTTCCCCATATTGATTAACCCAAGAATCCGGTGTGGATATCTTTTGTTACTCTTATTAAACCCATGACTCAGTCATCCAAATTGATTTAATTAACTAATCTATACCACATGCATATAATGGCCAATCACATGCATATGAGGAATTCAAGAAAACAAGAATTAATCAAGTTAAGCAACACAATATGATTCTCACAAAGGCGCTAATATTGAAATATTAAATAAATATAATTAGGGCTTCAATCTAGCACTCCTTAAGAGTTAGTTACACATAATTAAAATAAAACTGAAAAGAAAAGGGAAAGAAAGAACCGAAAGGTAGCCTCCAATTCCTCTCCCCAAAAGTTGTCTCTCTTTTCAAGGATGATTATTTTCAAGGTTTAGATGTCTATTTATAGGGCTTTAGAAGTCCTTGTTACGTTAGTAAACCTAAAAAAATTCGTAGGGTTTTAGTCCTATTACAAGTGGGACTTGGAAAACTCTAATATGGAAGGAAAGGAAGTCTGTCCGCAGCTTCTAGAATTTTCCAGTGCATGGGTGCGATCGATTGCAACCCGTGTGCGCTCGATCGCAAGTGCAATTGATCCTAGACCATGTGCGCTCGATCGCAAGTGCGATCGATCACAAATCTCCTGCAATCGATCATACTACCAGAAACTCCAACTTTTCCAAAATTTTCTCTTTGAGCCCAAATCTTCCAGATTTACTTTCTTTTCTTCCAAAAGCCTACAAAAGCATGGAAAACACATAAAAGAACTAAATAGCATAAATTAATCAAAACTAAAGGAGTAACAAATATAAGTTAAGGGCTAAAATATGAATATTTTGGCACTTAACATTGACACCCTTCAACAAATTTATCTTATGAAGCTCCAATATGCCCCGCTCACTCATATGCCACAAAACAATACAATCAGACTCAAACTCCTCAAAGGTGATTCCACCTACAATTGTACTTTCCAATAGTTTATATATATTATTTGAACTTTTCTGCCCTCTCATCACTATCATCGCACCCTTAGTCACCTACATTACTCTCCTTTAGACTTATAACCATAACCGTTTGAGTTTAAGGTACCCAATGAAATTAGATTCTTTTCCACGTCTGGTACATGTCTAACATCACATAACGTTCCAACCACACCTTCAAACATCTTAATTTTGATATTATCTATGCTAATAATTTTACAATGTGCACCATTACCCATAGTAACTATACTAGAATTAACTGACCTATAGGTGTCAAACCAATTTCTGTTGGACGTCATGTGAAACGAACATGCTAAGTCCAAAATCCAAGAATCCATATGATGTTCTAAATTTGAAGCAACAGAAAGCATATTACCATCCAAATCGTCCGAGTTTTCTTTCACTACGTTTGCAGACATTGAGGAACCTTCATTCTCGTTGTCCTTGCTCTTCTTTCGATCTAGACAACTTTGCTTTATGTGCCCTTTTTTCCCACACTTATAACAGTCAATGTCCTTCCTCGGCCTGGACTTTGATCGAGAATTCTTGCCATTCTAACTAGGGCTGGCAATTTTGACACGACCCGACAACCCGACACGAACACGACACGAAATTAGCGGGTTTGGGTTTACATTAAACGGGTTTGGGTCATAAACGGGTCGACCCGTTTATGACCCGTTTATAAGTGCCTGACGGGTCGTGTCGCGGGCCGTTTGTTTGTTTGTTTTTTTTGTTTTTTTGTTTTTTTTTTTTTCACTTAAAAGAATTAAAGAAAAAATGAAAAAGTAAAAACAGCACAGAGAGGCTAAGAGCCATAGATTAGATCGTGAAGCCTCCAATCCAGATCTAGAATTATAAACAAGAACCCATTCGGCCATTCCTCCCTCTCGGCCTCACCGGACCTCACGCCACCGCCCACGCCACCGCCCACACCACGGCCACACAACCACCGCTCCTCCACTGCCGGTCTCTCTCTCTTGCTGCTCCTCCACTCGTCAGTCCTCACGCAGCCACGTCTCACGCCAAGCCACGCCACCGCCGCTCCTCGCCTCCTCTACTGCCGCTCTCTATCTTCAGCCGATGTCGTATCCGGTATGTATCTCTCTCGTCAGTCTCTTACTCTCTCAAGTCTGATGCTCTGATTTTGTGGGATTTGCTTGGTAGATGGTTGTTGTGGGATTTTCTTGGTATTTGATTGTTGATGTTCACTTGTTTGTAGAGTGTGTTATTGTTAACGTATGGGTTAAGGTTAACGACTTGTGTCATGAACAGAAATTGTTTTCCCCCTCTATTCTGAGCATTCTGAAGTAATGATGGATGTATTTCTTGTATTTTTGCATTAAATGAAAGCTTCTAATTCAACTAAGGTAAAAAAAAAAAAAAAAAATGTTGAAAGGTTTCTGTGCTAATTGTGATTTTGGCCGGGAACGGAAAAATAAAATAAAAATGAAAGCTTCTAATTCAACTGAGGGAAGAAGTATGTGATTTTGCCCCTCCCACTCATACTTCTTCAGTTCTTCACCTTCGTCACAGCTCTCTCTCTCTCTCTCTCTCTCTCTCTCTCTCTCTCTCTCTCTCTTTCTCTCGCTCGCTATTTCTCTGCTTTAGTTGCCGGATCTCCCAATGGCTTTTTCAGGTTCTGATCGAATCTGGGTTTTCTTCCTTTCTAATTGTGTTATTCAAATTGGTAAAATTTCATCCATTCATGTGTCTCTTTTTAAAACGTATCAATATCGTAGAAATTGGATTCTTTTTCGATATAAATTAATATCTCATTCTTTCCCTTCTTTTTGGTTGCTGAGATAATTGATGGAAACATGGAATGAAAAGGGTTTTAGTTAACTCAATTAGTCTTGTAGGTTGGTTGGTTGGCTTCTTTCTCGTGCAGGTTCTTTTTTTCTTTTTTCTTTTTTTAATTTATTTTAAGCTATCAAGTTATCAACAAGGGAATTGGGGCATTACTAAATCTTACTTAATTTTAGTGAGCAGTTTATTTATTTATTTTACTTCTGCAGATTCACCTTTGAATTTTTTTTATTTTACTTCTGCAGTTGTATCTACTTTCGATTTTTTTTTAAAAAAAAAAAAAAAAAATTGGTGAAGAATCTTATTTTTTAGCTTTAAAAAAGGGAAAAATAGTCAAGATAATAAAGGGTGAACCTCTGTATTAGAAAAGGAAGCCTTATACTCATTTAATAGATGAAGAAGCTGAAGTGAAATCACGGGTAAGATGGTCAAGGTTTTTTTTGGCTCTATTGTTTCCTACAATCTTCTCTGGCAGCAGTTTGCTTATTTTTCTTTTATGCTATTCTTTCTTTTATTTTAGGCACTTATATTCAAAAGTAATTTTGTGAAAAGTCTGTCATATATGCCCCTCTCTCTCTCTCTCTCTCTCTCATTGTTGGAAAATTCACATTATTCCACACATAGTTATGAAGAATTATATGTGTCTTCCTATGTTCTTTTACATTTCTACCATTTCCAATTTACATTCTTCCATACTAGTTCTGCTAATAACTTACTCTTTTCCTTTAAATTTATTTTCCACCTTTTTATTCCAATATGGGCCTTGTTTGATGAATGACAAAGAATTAATGCTTACTTAATTTTTTTCATTTACTTGTATTTTTTTTATCTTACTTTAATGACATTAATTTCTCTTATCTTTTGATATAGAACAAGCTTTAATGACGGTGGATAACGAAGAAGAGGATGTTCTGACATTGGATAGTATCAGTTCCTGTGAGATTCCAAGTTCATCTGGACTTGGAGCATGTTAAAATGAGCATATTTGTGGATCATTCAACTATTCAAGAGTGGACAACAAGTGGCAAAAATGAGAACCCATTTTGTATTTGTAAATTTGTAATGATGTAGTTTTTTTTTTTTTGGTTATTTGATTAGACAATTAAGCATATTAACTTATAACTATTAAGTGATTTGGTATGGCTAGCCTGCTAGGAGTTTAATTTTAAGAGATAATTGCTAAAAATATTATTATTTTATTTAAAAACAAAAAAAAAAAAATCATTTTTTTAAGTTAAACGGGTAAACGGGTCGTGTCGACCCGGCACGACCCGTTATTTTAAACGGGTCTCACGGGTCGTGTCGTGCGACCCGTGAAAAACCCGGGTTCGAGTCGTGTCGGGGGGTCCGACCCGTTTAATAAACGGGTCGTGTCTGGGTCTTGGTTAAACGGGTCGCGGGTCCCCGCGGGTCGTAAACGGGTCGACCTGCGGACCCGTTTTGACAGCCCTAATTCTAACCACCCTTGTTACTGCTTCCTCCATGCTCCAGGTTACCCTTTACAGGCCAACAAGGCTCCATTCTAACAAGCCAATAGGGCTTTTGTAACATCCTTTAACTCCAAGACTCTTTCCCCCATGTAAAAATTGAAACCAAATTCTCTTAAGTAGGAGAAGTTGGGAATGAATTCAATAGCATCAATGCCTTGTCTTCATCTTCGAACTCATCAATCCTTTTCAAATCGACAATTACCTGATTGAACACGTTGATGTGTTGGCTCAGATCCGAGCCCTCCGCCATCTTCAAGCCGTACAAACGCTGCTTTAGATAGAGCTTGTTCATCAACGACTTTGACATATACTGACTTTCCAGTTTCAACCAAACTACTGCCAAAGATTTTTCGTCCATGACATGATACATCATGTCATTCCCCAACAAAGCCGAACAGTAGCCACCGCTTTAGCCTCAAGTTCCTTCCAATCTATGTACGACATCCCATATGGTTTCGTCCCATACAAAGAATTCACCATCCCTTATTGCACCAACAAATCCTTGACATGTCTCTTTCATAACTCAAAATTATCGGATCCATAGAAGTTCATCATGTCGAATTTCACAGAAGATATGCCACCGCAGAACTTGGGCTCTGATACCAATTGATGTTACCATGCACAACGATGATAAATAATATGGAATCGAAAAGAGAGAGTCGAGACACAGATTTACATGGTTCGGCAATGTGCTTATGTTTACAAGAAAGTGCTGCTATATTTTACTATTCAATGATTTAGAGTTACAACATAACATATTTATAGGGAAACCCTAATTGTAAGTATTTTGGAAAATCCCAAAATACCCTCGCAACTTATTTGTCCCTAAGCCCATATAAACTTAATTACACCCAATGGGCCAGTAGTTTCAGTATTACTCTCTATGCCTGAGAGAATATGAGCCACTTTTTCCAACACTCTCTTTCTCTCCCTCTCTCTATCTCTCTCTCTAAGATCCCTTCGACCGTGAGCCCATCTGTAGTTGAGGGCTGTACAACAGCTTCAGTACCAAAATATCAAAACAACGTCAAAATGACTAGACTTTGGCAAAATAGGCTAAGGTTTTTGACGCTTGGGAGTGAATTGGAATAAATCCCAGAAAAGCTATGCCTATAAATGGGAGACCCAGATGGTGGAATAGGTTTTTCCAGTATTAAATGTCACAATTGGTGAGACACAGATGGGGCTTCCATGGTTTTGTACGTAAACGAAGGAGACCCGTAAAAGGATAGGAAGGAAATTCTAGGGTTTTGCGTGGAGACTTTGGAGTTGACTTGTGCTGTTTCCTCCTCAAAAAACCCTTACCTTTTTACCAAAACAACCAATTTACCTCATCCATCACTACAAAAAAATAGATGTTTTTTGACGTGGCAAACAGTAACTTATGTTTGCCACGTCAAAAACTTTTGACGTGTCTAAGTAGAAACGTCAAAAAAAATATTGTTGACGTGTTGTATTTTAACACGTCAAAAGTTTTTGACGTGTCTAACTAGCACGTCAAAAAAAATTAATATATTTAATTTCTTTAAAATATATATTAAAACTACTCAATACATTTATTTTATAAGACCCGCAAACCTCACATTAACTCGGCCAACACAAAATATGTGGTCGGTGAGTGGATACATCTAATTATCTATATATCTAGAATATTAATTTATTTATTCTCTAATTAATTGTAATTGTGTTGTATGGATAATGTGGACATATAAGAAGAAAAAAAATTATATAATAGAATAAATGTAATTTTTAATAGAAATTATATGATAGAGTAAATATAATTTTAATAGAACTATAATTTAATATATAATCTTAATAAAATTAAAATAAATATAATTTATTATAATTTAAATTATATAATATAATTAATTATAATTTTATATGTTTTTGACGTGTTGTATTTTAACACGTCAAAAACTTTTGACGTGTTAATTTAGCACGTCAAAAACTTTCTCTAATTAAAATTTTATGTTTCTAATAAAAAAAAATTAAAAAAATATAGGTAGAATTTTTGACGTGCCACATTTGGCACGTCAAAAATTCTTGACGTGCCATGTGGCACGTCAAAAACAACCCTCGGGAAGGCGCGCACGCCAGTTGCCTTCCCAATTTTTTTTTTTTTTCTTTCTTTCTTCTTTCTTCTTTCTTCTTCCTTCTTTCTTCTTTCTTTCTCTCCCCCGCGTCTTCTTACTGCAGACCCATATTTTCAAAATATATTTCTTCTTTCTTATTTCTTTCTCTCCCCCACGTCTTCTTGCTGCAGACCCATATTTTCAAAACCCATTTTCAAAATATATTTTCTTCTTTCTTCTTTCTTTCTCTCCCCCGCGTCTTCTTGCTGCAGACCCATATTTTCAAAACCCATTTTCAAAATATATTTTCTTCTTTCTTTCTCTGCAACATTTCTCTCGGTGATCACCCGCGTCCTCTCTCTCAGCCAGGTCTTTTCACGTTGTCTCTCTCTCGGTGGTTCTCTCTCTCTCTCCCTCAGTGGTTCTCTCTCTCACCGGCGCCCATCACCGGCACTGCTCCTTCCGGCGACCAAGCCTTCTCCGACGCAGTCTCAAAAATCAGGTATATATATATATAGTTATTGATTTTATATATATATATATATATATATATATATATATATATATATATATATATATATATGCAATTTACAGTGTATTACTTGTTAGGTAATTAATTATTGCAATTATATATTGTTGTTGTATTATATTAGCAAATTCTTTTTACATGTTAGCTAATTAATTAATTAATTTCAAACAAGTACTTGTTTTACATATATGTTTTGTTTATGGTGAAAATATTGTTTAATGTATTTACGTGCATGCATGCAAAATTACGTACCATCATAGTTTGAAATAATTTTTTTGAACATTAATTAATGATTAGATTTTGTAAATTTAGAATACATTCGTAAATGCTAAGATATAAAAAGAAAGTAAGGAACAACTAAATTTTATAATAAACGGAAAAAAGAAAACCAACATTTAACCTAGCTAGCTAGCTACCTATAACTAATTTATTTAGGGTCCCCATATATAAAAAAATTAATTTAGGTCTTACAACTTTAGATTATGTAAATGTCATAAAAAAACGATAACAAAAAAATAGATAGCGTATAAGATAGGAACTGTAAAATCCCTAATGGAAAAATTCACTGCCCCTGTAAGGTGTGCCGTAATAACCAGCGCCACTCTCCGGGTTTGGTATTTGACCACTCGATAGGGGGTAAGGGAATAATGGATTGGATTATTGGATTATGTGGATTATTGATTGGATTATGTATTAGATAGTTGATTATGTATTAGATATTTGATATTCTATTGAGTTTTGGATTATGTATCGAAATATGTGGATTAATGGATTGGATTATGTACGTGG
This sequence comes from Corylus avellana, assembly GCF_965113065.1. Classification (NCBI taxonomy): domain Eukaryota; kingdom Viridiplantae; phylum Streptophyta; class Magnoliopsida; order Fagales; family Betulaceae; genus Corylus; species Corylus avellana. Next base: position 20,781,456 of record NC_142495.1, on the reverse strand, counting down.
TTTGAATTATTGGATTATGTATATGGATTATTGATTGGATTATATATGTGGATTATTGATTGGAATATTAGAATATTGGATATTAGAAATATTGGAATATTGGAATAGGATTTATTGTATTGAAATATTGTAAGAAATATAAAATATATATATATATATATATAGAAAGTTTTTGACGTGTCAAACGGGTTGACACGTTAAAAACTTTTTGACGTGGCAAAACTGACACGTCAAAAACTTTTTTGACGTGGCAAGACTAAGTTTTTGACGTGTCAGTTTTGCCACGTAAAAAATTATCTTTTTGATGTGTCTGTGTTTAAACGTCAAAAACTTTTAATGTGTCACTGTAGACTCGTCAAAAATATGAGATTTTTGACACCCACCCTTTTAACCTTTGATAAACGTCAAAAAGCACACGTCAAAAACCCCTGGTCAAAAATTGTCACAATTTTTGTAGTGCATGCCCAGTTTCCTTTGTCCCATTCTTAATGCTCATGTGGGTTTGTTTTTTCATGTAGATTTAATCTTCTGGTATTTCATATTGCGTCAATACACTTCCTAATTTTTTCTAACCGACTTGTGCTGTTAGTCTAAAACGGTGTAGTTTTATCCTCAAGGGGTAGCTCAATCGGCTAGGGACCACACCTCATGAAGCGAAAGTCACTAGTTCGAATCCTCCCTCCCCCTCTTGTGCGGACATGTCAAAAAAAAAAAAAAAAAAAATCTAAAGTTACAAAATTAGACCTAAAACTTTCCATAAGTCACTGTGCATTCTTCTCCTTATAAGGATGCGCTTGGGATTGCGATTTCGCAAGAATAATCTGCATTTTTAAAAGATATCGCAAAACGTAACACATTTGGCATTGTGATTTAAAAAGCACTAAATCTAAAATAGGAAGGAAAAAAATATATGTGATTTCTATAAGCAAGCTATGGGATGCTTATTTATTTATTTATTTATTTATAAAAAGAGCGAATTTAAACCAAAATCATAACTTTGCATAACAAATATTTGATAAAAATGTATTTTTTAACATCTTTTACAAGCGCCTTTGCGATTTAAAAAATTAGTGATTTCAAAAACTAAATTTTTAAAATCGCACTTATTGAAACCGAAATCCCAAATGGACCCGAATGATTAATGGGGCAAATGGACAATAATTTCTAATATATATTGCATTCAATTTAAGATAATTAACCACAAACATGAAGAGTCGAAGGCAAGTTATGGATGGAAATGGAGTGAGGGGAGTTGTGGTGATGATATTATTGCTGATTATAGCAGAAGCTGATGAGATTTTTCCTTCCACTTCTCCAACATCTTCCCCTCTCACGCCATTATCCAATTATTCTTATATATCTATAGTGTCTTTATTAATTTACAAGAAAATAAATTCTAGAGTTACAAATATTAGACCTAAAAGTTTCCGTAAGTCATTATTAACCCTAATTAATAGATATGATGTCCATCCAAACCTACGAAAGTAAAACTAAACTGCTTTGCTAAAAGGCATTACATTTTAAATAACTCTTATTTGATCAAGCCAACCTTTCGTATAAATAAACAAAAACAAAAATAAAAATAAATAAACAAATAAATAAACTTCTTCTCCTTAGAAGGATCCATGTGGCAATTAAACTGTAAATATAAGTCAGTTTACAAGGTAAAACATGTTTATTTTGAGAAGATAAGTTTTTATCCCCAATTTAAGATAATTAACCACAAACATGAAGAGTCAAAGGCAAGATATGGAAGGAAATGAGGTGAGGGGAGTTGTGGTGATGATGTTATTATTGATTAAGGGTTTGGTAGTTGTAGGAGAAGCTGATGAGCTTTCCCCTTCCACTTCTCCAACATCTTCTCCTCCGTTGGCTATCTTTCTCTCTCCACTGGATGATAGTTGTGTTCACGTAAAATGTGCTACAGAATGTGATAACGAGTGCCTAAATTTTCTTCAACTTCCAGATTTTCATGAGATGTACATGGTCTGTATTAAAGCTTGTATGGATGTGTGTCTTAGAGGGTCTCAAGCTCTAGCAAACGCCGACATCCTCAATCTTAGTTGTCTAAACATTTTTGGACATGGTATGAAGACAATACTCCCTCTCTCTCTCTCTCTCTCTCTCTTACACGTAAACATATATTTTCTCATAATTTCCCATCTTGAAATTATTGGCTAACATTCCATCTCAACTCTCAAGATCAGGGCATCTTCAACCTATAGATAGATCTATTCTTTAATATTTTAAAATAATCCTTGCTCGAGTCCATCTTTTAATATTGCATGTTAAGAACTAAAATTCTGACTCTGCCACTAAATTTGAATGTTTATTTTTTTCATAAAATTTAGTCTTTGTTTTTGTTTTTTTTTTTTTTTTTTCTCATTTAAAATGCTACATGTACCCTTATTTAATTGTATATTGAACATTTACTCATTCATTTAATCGGTAGTTCATGTAAATGTGCCATATTTGGTGACCAGAATGCATTGCTTTCTAACAACACGTTACTCTCTAAAGATGAGATTAATTAGCATCCTTTAGAGCACTTCTTGGTATAATTCCCACCATCAAATTCCTAACCATTATTTCTAATTGAATGATTAAAATAATATGAATTAATATTTATCATTTCTAGAAACTCCTTAATTTTTTTCATTCATCATATCTCACTACATTGTATACTACTCTAATAAAAAAGAAGGGAAAAATATAAAAAAGCCCCACAAACTACCAGCCGTTTTCGATTTAGCCCCCTAATGTTCCAAAAGTGATAAAGTAGCCCCCCAAACTACCAAATTATTGCATTTTGGCCACTCCGTTAGTCAAAATCGTCAGTTTGGACGAAAACTGCAAAACGACGTCGTTTGTTACGGGTAAGTTACTACAATGCCCTTTTGAGAAAAATATAAAAAAGCCCCCCAAACTACCAGCCGTTTTCATTTTAGCCCCCTAATGTTCAAAAAGTGATAAAGTAGCCCCCTAACTACCAAACAGTTGGAATTTGGCTACTCCGTTAGTCATTACTGTCAAATATGATGAAAAATTCAAAATTACGTCGTTTTGACAATGGTAAGTTACTAAAATGCCCTTTTAGAAAAAAAAATCATATTAAAACAAGCACGCTAAATGGCGCCGTTTTGCTTGAAATTAAGGTTTCCTTACACTTACCAAAACGGTGCCGTTTTGATAAGTGTTAGGAATAAAAAGAAAAAACCTTAGACACCACGCAGAAAAAACCCCCAACCCCAGTTTATCTCTCTCCCCCAAACCGCCGACCACCACATCGTTCTATCTCCGGCAACCTTCTCCCTCAAGTGAAAAAAACGCAACGCCCCTCTCTCTCTTTCTCTCAAAACGACTGCCCCTGCCATCACCATCCATCACCGCGGGCCACACCATCCACTAGCTACGAAGCGCCACCGAAAAATTCTTACCCATTGTAGAAATCAAACAAAAAAATCACGTTCGTAGATAAACAACACCGATCCGACAGCTATACCATGAAATACAATAAAAAGATTGAGTTATGGGTAAGATTTATAGGCTGTCGGAGATAGACGACATGGTGGCCTGCGGTTTTGGGGAGAAAGATAAACTGGGGTTGGGGGTTTTTTCGTGGGTCACCTGCGTGGGGTCTAGGGTTTTTTCTTTTAATTCCTAACACTTACCAAAGTGGCATCATTTTGGTAAGTGTAAGGAAACCCTAATTTCAAGCAAAACGGTGCCGTTTTGCTTGCTTGTTTTAATATGATATTTTTTTCTTCCAAAAATGGCATTTTGGTAACTTACCATTGCCAAAGCGATGTAGTTTTAAATTTTTCATCATATTTGACGGTAATGAATAACGGAGTGGCCAAATTGCAATTGTTTGGTAGTTTGGGGGCTACTTTATCACTTTCTGAATATTAGGGGGCTAAAATGAAAACGGCTGGTAGTTTGGGGGGCTTTTTTATATTTTTCCCAAAAGGGCATTGTAGTAACTTACCTGTAACAAACGACGTCGTTTTGCAGTTTCCGTCCAAACTGACGGTTTTGACTAACGGAGTGGCCAAAATGCAATAGTTTGGTAGTTTAGGGGGCTACTTTATCACTTTTGGAACATTAGGGGGCTAAATCGAAAACGGCTGGTAGTTTGGGGGGCTTTTTTATATTTTTCCCAAAAAAGAATATTAAAATTTTAAGAATTTCATTGTAAGCTTCTCTAAGACTTCTAAAAAATCCAATTTTAACACCTTGCACATTTCTTTCTGCTTACAGTCCCAAAGGCCAAGAAAAGTACTAGATGGAAGAAGGTGTGAGGCTTGCCAGGTCACTTCTAGGTTGTGGTTCTATTGTACGTGGATCAATAATTAAGTTACTTTCCATGTTATATAAACTTGAAAAACGTTAGGCTTACAAATAAATTTTATATAAAAACTTTTATAATATGATGTGACACAATATGATTATGTTTTTCAAAAGTTAAATTTTTTTCGTAATTTTCAATCAAGTTGTGCCACATCATGTTATATAACTTTTTTTTGTAAAATTTGTATATAAAGCCTAGCATTCTTCTATAAACTTTGGCTTGTTTTCATTTTTTCTGAACTTGACTATAGCCAGCTTGTAAGCCTGGAAGAAGTTCATCGACTTGTGCTTATGCTTTCATGTGATTAATAATGAAATCTTGTCTCTGATATCTCCTTGCACTACAAAAAATAAGGGATTTGGTGACGTGTAAACAGTACAAATTTTTGAAAATGTCAAAAATTGGTGACACTTCACTATTAAAAATACACTATTTTTAAATGAGAGCCCCTACTATCAGGTCTTGGTGTAAACTAGGCCTTTTACAACATCCAATCAACATGTGGCACCTCATCCATTTAAGAAAAATGCAAAACATTAAAGTGAAAACAAAAGCACCAGATCAAAATGAGAAAGCACAACAAAGAAGAACTGGAGTGGCTCGCTAGATGGGCTGGGTGGCCGGTGAGCCGCGCGGCCACCCCGTGGTAGGCCAGACCCACAGCGTGGGTTTGGCGTGAACCAGCCGTGTCACGCCAAACCCATAGCTGGGTCTCCCGATGGCCAGCCGTGACCCGATCTTGGATGCTTCAAAACTCTTTCTAATGCCTCAAAACCCGTTTCTAATACTTCAAAACTCATTTTTAAATTCAAAACTAAAACCTAAAGGTGGAAGGTTAATCCTTTAGGGATTTTATCACCCTATAGGCTAGAGAAGATGACTCACGGTGACAGAGAATATGACTTACGGCGTCGGAGAGAGGTGGCTTGGCAGACCCACGTGGCAAAACCCACGACAGACCCACGGCATGGGTCTCGCCAAACCCACGCCATGGGTCTCGCCAGGTTCATGTGAAGGGGTCTGACCAGACCCCTTCACCAGCTCTTTCAGCTTTTTTTTTTTTTTTTTTTTTCCTTTCTCAAAGCAAATCTAGTGTATTTGGACTTAGGTTATTTTGGTGCACATTTTATGTTTTTTGCTTAGGTGTCAATTGTTGATTGGGGGCTGTAAACATGGGGTTTTAAGGGACATCCAGATTTAAGTTAAACTCATTTTAAATAGAGAATAACTTATATAGGGAGGTTACACAAAAGTCACATTTTGTGCCACCAATAAGGACTTGACACATCAGTTAATTTTGTTAGACTTATACTCCAAACAAAAACTCAACCACACTAGATTATACTCTAAAAAAAATAAAAAATTAATTTTTTTATTTAAAAAAAAAAAAACAGATTTGAAGGGGTGGCCAACCCATTGGGTGGCCGGCCGCCGCCCCCAGGCCATGGGGGTGGCCGCGCGGCCACTCCAATGGCCTGGGGTGGCTCGCTGCCACCCAATAGGCCATGGGGTGGCTGGCCGCCACCCCCAGCCCAGATCTGGGGTGGCTGGCCGCCACCCCTAGGCCTAGGGGTGGCTACGCGGCCACTCCCATGGCCTGGGGGTGGCTCGCCGGCCATCCCATAGGCCATGGGAGTGGCCGGTGAGCCACCCCCATGGGCTGGGGGTGGCGGCCAGCCACCCCAGATCCGGATTTGGGGTGGCTGGCCGCCACCCCATGGCCTATGGGTTGGCCGGCGAGCCACCCCAGGCCATGGGAGTGGCCGCGCGGCCATCCCCATGGCTGGGGGCGGCGGCCGGCCACCCAATGTGGGGGAGGGGTGGCCAACCGGCCACCCCTTCAAATCTGTTTTTTTTTTTTAAATAAAAAATAAAAACAAATTAATTTTTTATTTTTTTTAGAGTATAATCTGGTGTAGTTAAGTTTTTGTTTGAAATATAAGTCTAATAAAATTAGCTGATGTGTCAACTTCTTATTAGTGGCACAAAATGTGACTTTTGTGCAACCTCCCTATATAAGTTATTTTCTTTTAAATAATATGGTTTGAACAGTGAAATGTCACTAATTAATGACGTGCGAACATTGTTCGTCATTAATTTAAAATTTTGAATTTAAAAATTTTAAAAATTAAAATTTTTTGAAATATTTTAAAGTTATATTAGTTTTTGTCCCAATTAACTTTTCCCACGCAACCCCCTTTCTCTCTCCTCTCTCACGCACTCCTCCCTCTCTGAGCTCCCTCAACCCCTCTCTCTCTCTCTCCCTCACTCTGGCAACTCTCTCACCTCTGACAGCTCTCTCTCTCACTCCGGCCCATTCTGGTACTCGACCCAAAAAGAATCAGATTGGTGCATATAGGAGTATTGGATTAAAAAATCGCATGAGAATCTCAAGGTACTGCTACTTTTCATTTATGTGATTTCATCACATATTTTATTATAATAAAAAGATATCTGTGTTATGGTCTAAGTCTAAGTCTTGAAAAAAGAAAATAGTCCTCCTTATATCATTACTCTTCAGATCTAATAATTTAACATTCTATTAGATATGTGCACAAGAAGAGCCCCATTGTCACGTTTATTAATTTTCAATTTCCATCACATAAGGAGTGAGTTTGCTTTTATTTTTTTTCCTCCAATTGTTTTGACCATTTCTTATCAGAAATCTTTTTTTTTTTTTTTTTTTTTTTTTATATGTCCACACAAGGGAAGGGAAAAGGGAAATTCGAACTAGTGACCTTCACTTCATTAGACGTGATCCACAGCCGATTGAACTACCTCATAGGAACTTATCAGAAATCTATTAATCATTTAGTTAGTGCGGTATTGCCTCATGATCTTTCAAGGCCAATTATTACGAAGGCATGCATGTATGCTCCATGCATTGGCATGCCCAAAATTAAGTGTGTTAATATTCCATAATAATAGATATATCCCATGTGTCTTAAACCACACATATCAGAATATATAACCTCACAAAAATGGCACAAATAATAAAATAAAATAAAAGATTCCACCTTATTAGATAAAATAAATATTTTGTTTATTCTCCTTGTTTTTATTCATACCCCTGTTTTTTTATTACAAAAACAAAAAATTGCATAAACTATGAGCTCAAACCTTCAAACTCACTCGCTGTTAATTTAATTGATTTTTGCCTTTTCTTGTCACCACTTTGTTAATTTCTCCACGGAAGCAGCTGATAAATCAATGAAGACTATCAGGTTGTAAAAGTAAAATTTTAAATTTTAATATATATATATAACAAATAAAAAAGAAGAAGTGATTTTTTGATTCAATGAAAAAATTAACCTCATCATGCCAAGCAATCCTCTTGATTTGGAGAAAGTCACAACCTTTCCTTCAAATACATCCATCAGATCAATTTCATGAGATTCTTGTATAAGCGAACGAGGGATTTTTGTAACCCTAGTGAGTTCTGCACTCGCTGCAGGATGAACATGAACTTCATCAATTGACTTGTCATAGGTTACGCAGACCTCCACAGTATGTGGAATTCGTATTGTAAGACTTTGATCCAGTACAGTTGCTTGTCCATCATTACAAATCCGATATGGTTTCCACATTACATCAACTCCGCACGTGTTTCGAATTCGTGTTACAGCCATCTGATTTTACAACAAATTAAGTCATAATTTGGCAAAAAAATATTCAGACATTAGAGAAAACAATAAAAAGCCCGGTTGAGTCATAGCCTAACTAGATGCCATCAGAATTTCAATGAAACTTAAGATAGTTTACATTAATCTACTATGAGGACTCCAATTGCGGGAGTTGAACTCATGTCCCAGTACTTATCTAACCACATGGAGATTGCCTTAAGGCCATTCAACTGCCATCCTTGATAGTAAAAGCCTAATCAAACGTTCATGAATGGATATATGCATATTTGCTTTTATGAATTTTTCTTTCTTTCTTTCTTTCTTTCATTGTTAGTGTAAGTGTTTTGTGAGTTTTTGGGTTTAATTTTGATCATAATTTGAGCTAATAATAATGATGAAAACTGTCACGTATATACCTGAAATTAATAATAAAAAATTATAGTTGTGAATAATTTGTATCATATGAAATTTTTTGTGGGTCCTAAAAACTTCTAATCAAAGTTCTCAACTTCTATCAATGGAGAAGATAGGTGGCATACCTTTTCACTTTCTACTTACCCCTACCAGGACCTGCAGGTAGAAGACGCAAAAGGGGAGAGTTTGGCAGATATATAATTGTTTCAGAACTTGGATTTATATATATAGTGATAAATTATTGTACGTACACATGCGGAAAGTAAATGGAGGACGTTTAAGGAGTTAATTAATTATGAAAATGTTTTGGGATTATATATATATAGATTTGAACCATTAATGAATATTTTTGGAATACTGATGATCGATGAGAACATTTTAAACCATCAGTGGGCAGCCCAAGCAGAGTAATGCTAGAAGTTACTCTTGTATCACTCTCATGATTGATCATTATTGAATTTTGATCAATAATGATAATTTTAAAAGCTAGCTCATTTTTTGAGTGACATTAACAATTACATACTAAATAGTAGTGTATAAAAATGCCATACGCACACAGGCTGTTTTTGGGGTGTGAAAAAATATGAGAAATATTACCTCTCTCATCCCATGTTCTTGGCAATGGGAGGGTTTTAGACGGTGGAAAATGTGTGATTTGCTCTAGTAGCAAACACCACCACGAGTAGAAACGGTTTGGTCGTGAAGCCATGGTGACAATGGAAACTAACGTGAAACAACCATTATAAAGGTCCTAGAAGTATATGTTTCTATGTTTTCTTACATTGGTATTAGAACAATTACGTTGTTTTCGTATTTTCGGGTCTCACATGGCACCAGTGGCGGAGTTCGGATTTTTGTTCAGAGAGGGCAATTTTTTTTTTTTTTTTTTTTTTTTAATGAATGAAAAAAATAAAGTTAAGCAAAATTAATTAAAAATATTAAAGAATATTACTAATGAAATAAATAAATAATTCAACCACATTTTAACTATTATTCAAAACATAAAAATGTAACTTCCAATTTATTTTGTCATGCCTAGCATGTTAATTTATTCAATTGTGATCAATGTATTTCTTGGCAATGAGAGAAGTAATTAGAAGACTACACTTGTTTAAGGACAAAGTTTTCCTCCAAACTAGGTTGGAGGAATTTCCTTCAAGCTAGTTTATAAAAGCAACATATGTCCATTTTTTTAATAACATGTGACGTGCACATGAATTTTTAATAAGATTTATTTCAACTTTGTCCCTGCTATTAAAAAGGCATATGCTTTTCACATTTTCAACGGATACATGTCGCTTTTATAGACTAGGTTGAAGGAAATTCCTCCAATCCAGTTTGGAGGAAAACTATGCCCCTTGTTTAAAGGCTGCACCACGTACAACTTGGGATTTTTCTTAAGCCCTTTCAGTCGATGCAGAATTTTTTGAAAGGGAAAATCATTCCAATCTCATTAATAAAAACGATCACGAGAATATAGCTCGTACATCACAAGAGCACAAAGCTCAGAGAATACAAATCATAACCGAAGCTACAAGGTTACAACATCATAAACACATACATAACATTCTATCATTTAAGACCTATCCATGATTTCAACTTTCGCTAAGTTATGACTAATCTTCAAATGAAATAACAGATCTGCTCCAAGCAGACACAATCCAATGCATAGGTAACGTTTATTCCTCAGCCCTGTGCACAAAAAACGTCATTGCCTACACTCATCCTCCTCGACCTGAAAGCCAGGATACAATTTTCGTCCACAACCAAGGGTTTGAACTAACAACAAATACCCCACATATCAACAAGAGAACAAGGCTTTATTACAAGCAAATAAAACAAGAACAAAAACTACACGGAAAACCAAAACATAATACAGGGAAGATCAAGACAAACAGAAACAAAACAAGGAAACAAAAAACAAAACCAACAACCATGAGCAGCACCGGAGGGGGAGTGGCGGCCATGCTTAAGAGAATCAAGATCAAGCTTGAGGCAAACCGGATCTGAACCCCACAAGGAGACCGGAGCATGGGGAAAAGGCGGCCCCCCGAAGGGGGCCTCAACAGCTACTAGGACCGGAAGCAAGGCGCAATGAAAACCCCTAAAGAGGCGGAGAACGGGAAACAAAACCTGCACAGGCAGGGAGGGGGGGGGGGGAGGTGGTGTTGAAGGGGAAGGGAGGAAGCAAGCCCATCCCTCCTCCCCCGACGAGAGGACCTATGCAGCGCTCCCTAAGGAGCTAGGGTTTTTGCTTGCCTTACTCTAGCGGCTTCGTGCCTACAAATTGTGTGCTGTGACTAGTAAATTCGATGCAGACTTTATATCAAGTTTTAATTAAAAATAAAAATAAAAATTTCATGTCAATCGGCACCGCACGCAGTTAACCGTCTTTTTTCAAATTTCAAAACGATGTGTTTTGAGCTTTATTTAAACTGTGTATTTTTGACAAAAATGAAATAGAGCCATCTTCTTCCCTCTTCCTTCCTCTACCTTTCTTTTGATGATAGGTCAAACGTAAGAATTCCTTTAAATAAAAATCAAATTAAACCAAACGTCTCATGACATTTTAGATGTAAGCCATCTTATCACTACAAAAAAAAAAAAAAAAAAAAAAAAAAGAGATTTAGTGACATGTCTACAATGTAGGTTTTTTCACATGTCACCAATTGACGACGTGTCGATTTATCATAGGGGAATGCTAGAATGAAATCATTTCCCCACATTTGGCCCATCAAAAGCTGATGTGATAGGCCACTTTTATTATTTTATTATTAAAAATCTTTTAATTTTTAAATCAAAATTAAAACAATAAGAAACTAAAAAGAGATTGCAAGGGATAGGGGGTGGCCAGCCACCCCAGTTCTGGCTACGGGTGGCCACCCCAGACCGGTCTTGGGTGGCCGAAGCCACCCCTAGCCAGAATTGGGGTGGCTAGCCACCCCTTGCAACTTCTTTTTAATTTTTTATTGTTTTAATTTTGATTTAAAAATTAAAAGATTTTGAATAATAAAATAATAAAAGTAGCCTATCACATCAGCTTTTGATGGGCCAAATGTGGGGAAATGATTGCATTCTAGCATTTTCCTTTATCACATGTCACTATGTATTTTAGTAATGTGTCGAAGTTCACATGTCACTCCCTAGTGACATGTGAACTTTGACCCGTCACTAATTAGTGACGTGTCAGCTATTAGCACGTCACCAATTAAAAAAAAATTAAATTAAATTTCGGAAAAGGAAAAAATGAAATAAAAAAATTGAAATTAATATAATTTTGTGACGTGTGTATAATTGCACGTCACCAATTGGTGATGTTTCATAGTGGCATGTCACCACTTTGGTGACGTGTCATTATAACAGGTCACAAGTATGGTGACGTGCCCATGTGGCATGTCAACAATTGTTGACGTGTCATTATGACACGTCACCATAGTGGTCATGTTCCACTGTGGCACGTCACCAATAGGCAATTACTTAATTACTAAACTAAATGCATTTTAATTTAGTAATTAAAATGCATATTAATTACTATCCGTGAGCTTGCTCCGGCTCAGCTACCGTGTGCTCAACTCGATTATTAAATGAGCCGCTCGTGAACACGAAATTAAACTCAATTATTTAATTGGTGTTGACGTGGCGTTCTGTTAAGTTTTGAACGGAATTTTAACGGGGCTACCATTTTTGTCTATATCAAAATCACAGGTACCTCCTCTGATCCAAATGAAACCTTAAGGGTCAAAAAATAAAGTGCTGAAACTCTAGAGAGGAATAAGGTATTTAACCCTAATTTTTAAGAAGCCATGTATTTTTAGTGAAATGTTTACTTGTAAGTATGTCATTTTCATGTCTTGATCACTTAATTACCTCATTTAAATATATATTTAGTGAAATGTTTAATGTACGTTCAACTGCTTATTAACCTTCTTACGTGATAGTAAAAATCACAATTAATGTGAAATATATAAATTAACTCGTCTAAAATTTAAAAATGATTTTTACACTCAAAAGTAATTTACATTGATTACTTTCAGGTTTGTCATCAAGCACTATATGATGTGGATTTAAACTTCATTTAGTAGTCTAGTTAATTTATACTCAATAACTTTGTCCCTTTAAAAATTGCATGGTCCAACAACTTTATTTAATGCTGGGATTATGTATATATGCTCCTGAAGGAAAAGAGAGATGGGGTCGTTCAAAGTTGAAATAACTTCATTTTTATGTGGTGAATATCTATCTAAAGTGCACTATTTGATTAACGGAAAATTTCAAGAATAATCCAATTGCTCAAGCGTCTATATAATGAGAAAACTTCACTACAATTGAGTCCCTTCCCGTAACTCTATATAATCACTCAAAATATATAATATCTCAAGGAAAAATTGCACCAATACTGACGAATTAAGCGGATTCCATTATGTTAACAAAGAATTAAGCAAATTAATTAACAAAGAATACTTACACTTGGTTTCTAAAGATGGACGACCATGTACAGTTTGTGCTTTCTTCTGACTGTCGTGAAACTCGTAATGTTAACCCTGCAAATTGTTGTGTTCTCTGTCCTGCCCAAGTTCTTATGCCATACTGTTTTAGAATACAAATTCTTGCTCTACCAAAGCCCCAAGTTTGAAATTCCAACATTTAATGTTCCCAAGCTACCTGAAATAAGAACCACATCACAATTAAATAGAGTACAATATCTAAAAAGAATTTCCTTATTTTTTAAGCACTCTTGGCACGTTTATTCATGCATACTTGAGAATGATATAACTTGCAAGTGATGTACACATTTATCCACATTCTAGCAAGAATAAGTATCATGCGAAAGTTCAAAAAACAAAGCCACAAGACATGGCAATGGTCCAGAGGTTTCTACGCAAGGACTATAATGATCAATCAATAAATGCAAATGTTTTAAGTCAACAAAATGGACATTTAACTAAGTAAAACAAAGGTCGTGGGATGGTCCCGTGCTCTATAAATTTAATAGATGACTTTATTGTGAAGTTGGACACAAATTCCACCCTATTGCAAATTGGAGGGAATTTCTTCACTCTATACCACTAAGTTGCAATGATCATAACTTAAGTGTATACAACAGGATATAGACTAGGCTACTGAGGATTGTTACTGCTTCCACTATAGGACAAGTCAAGCTGTCGCTACCAACTGGTGGCAGAAATAAATGGCTACTAAATTTAGGGTTGAGTCCAAAGCAGAAGAAGTAGCATTTTTGGTCCGGCAGAAAGTGCCTATGGTAGCTTTTGGATTATGTTAGAGTCGATTATTAACAGCACTTATATTCAAAGGAGGAAATGTTCAAGCTACGTGATAAATATTGAGGCAAGTAACTTGAATGATTACTACTCACACTACTGTATCAAGTTACAACTAACACTAGTTTTATGCCACTATTCCATTTAAAGTATTTTGATTTGAGGGCAACAATTCATTGTCATTAAGGTTCTATGGTCTGTCATTCTTTTCTCCTCTCTAAACATTTCCTGGCAATTTTAAATGCTAAAACCATGCTTTGAACAAATCTTATAAAACTATGGTTCTTTTTCAATAGCCTCCTTTATCAATTCCTTACCCATCCCATAATTCGTTAGCATACCATGATTGAAGTTATTCAACATTCCCAACAGTAATTCCATTTGAAATCCTGTATTAAAGATTCTTACTCATCCTTTAAACGATTCACTGCCTATGATAGCACTTCATTTTAGAGTCGAATATACAATAATCCCACATCATATCAAGCTAACAGAGAAAATTAGACATTGTTTTCTACTTTGTATCTGCACAAGTGCAAGGCAATCTGCACTTCAAAATGAAGTGATTGATATGGATGATGATCCCATACTGGACAATATGGATGAAGCAAACATTGTTTGCTGAAATGTTGCAGCTATGAAGCAATTGATAAGCATTATATCATAAAGGAAAAGAAGGGTTAGTATTGTAGGATGAGCCATATCTGTTGGTGGTAGATGTTGGAGTTGTACACTAGCAATGTTAGAAGAATGGATCCATAAAATGATCTCAGAAAGCTTTAAGGAAATTGAGATTGAAGGTTAAGCCACACCGGGAACTACACCATACAGCATGCATCACCAACATGAATTGGCCAACATTGAGTGGTCAAACTAGGAAGAAGGAAAAACAAAAACAAAAAGACTTGTGAAATTTAATGTTTCCAAGTCATGCAACATGTAGAATGTGACAATTTTTACTCATCCATCAATGGCAACAGGAAGTAAACTTTTGATAAGTAATGTTGTATATATAAAAAGCGCGAGGGAGAGCAACCCTAGTACATAGGGAGTATACAAGAAAACGCCTAGAAAGAAAGAGAAAAGAGAACAAGGAAATCAGAAAAGCTAAATAAACAATTGTCCAAGCAAAGAGGGAAAAAAAAGAAAAAGGGATTGAGCTCCTCTAATGTCCTCTCTAGATTCTCGAAGCTCCTATCATTTCTTTGCCTCCATAGACACCAGATGATGCATAGGGGCACCATCTTCCAAACGACCACACTCCGAGAGCTATCCCTGACCACCAACATGTGAACAAATCCTTCACACTGTTAGGCATAACTTAGGAAAGACCAAAGCGACTAAAGATAGCGTTCCATAATGAACAAGCAACCTCACAATGGAGAAGAAGATGATCAACAGATTCTCCATTGAGCTGCATAGACAACACCAATTAACCATGAGCCACCAACCAAACAAAGAATGCCACTTTTGAGGGAGCCTTGGTCCGCCAAATACTCTTCCAAGGAAAAGAGGGATTGTCTTTGTGTGCTAGAATCCTGAAGGATTTATTCATTACACTTCTCAACGTAATGGTATTATTGGACATGCACCTCACTCTCACCAGAGTTGAGCTTTCCAGTAGAGATGACACTGTTTTTGTATAGATAAATGAGTGTATTAAGAAAGGGAAGAAGAGGCAACATTACTACCCGGTGGGTATATAAGAGAAACACTTATAATATAAAAAGAAAAGCAAAATTAACTCCTAAAGTTAAACAAGTCCAAAAGTTGCAGATTAGAAGAAAAGAGAAACAACTAGATGCCGCCAGCCAAGTGAAAAGTGATCATAGGAACTTGAGCTCCAACATAGTCGCAGAAAAGTCAACCTTGTCTAAAAAGTTCAAGCATTTCGTTCTCTTCAGATGCACCACAGAAGGAATAAGGAAACCACATTCCAAATCACACTACTACAGCATCCTTTGCAACATGCCAGCATCTCCACAGAGATCTTAAGCATATACCGCAGTCCAAACAATGACAAACAAGGGGCCAAATTCCCTACCTATCGAGCAATGTTGAAATAGATGGTCCCTTTTCTGCCCCATTAACTATACAGAGGTAGCACCAATCTAATAGTCATTCCACACTTTGTAAGATCATGCACGTTGAGGATTTTCACCAAAGCCAGTCACCAATAGAGAAAGGCCACTTTATGCGATACTTTCGCGTGCCAAATGCTTTTGCAAGGGAAGCTAATGCCAAATTCCCCCAACCCAAATACTCCAAATACTTGATAGTAAGCTTTAACCTCAAACTTCCACCTCTTTAAAACAGATCATACCATCCTATGCAACCAATCACTATAGATTTTCAGAGAGTAAAATAAGTAAATGACAGAGACACAATGCTTCTACTTCCCAATCCTGCACTGCCCTTATAAGTAGTCATAATAGCACCTCTATCTACACATATACAATGGGACTTAAAGCCAAAACATGGACTGCACATACCACATATTTGTTATGATTCAATCATGCACCACAACAATATCAAGCTATTACAAGACAAAGACTTTTGAGCTTTAACTGTATATATATATATATATATATATATATATATATAGTCATTTAAGGATTGCTAAACTTAAAATGGTCTACATCAGGTTGTTAACAGGCAAATTAACTGTTACACAAGTAATAGATTTGTCGTTTTGATAAGTAACTGAAATATCAAAATTCTATGTGGTTGTTTGTTACTTGTTATACAAGTAATAAATTGAATGTGGTTGAATCTCTTTTGGAATTAGTGAATATTTGATAATTAATATGTCACTACTTCTTCAGTCTAACTATGCGGTCACACAGTTCTTTTCTACTGTTCTCCTTCTTTGTTTGTTTGTTTTCTCCCCAGTATCTATCTCAATTTCAACAACTAAAGATGACTAGCTAATCCACACTTAGATATCAAAGAAACCTATATCAACATTTGTCCTTCATTGTACTGAATTCTATTTATCCCTTGATTACTCTAACCCTATGCCACTCTACCTCTTCAGTATAGTTTCCAAATGTGTAAAAGATTTTACAACAAATTTGCAGCTCAAAGTCTCAAACCAAGAAAAGAGATTCTGCACTTACACTGCAGGTACACGAAGTAAAATCACATTGGTATCATTCACTAAATCATGCGCTAGTCCTTCATGCATTCTATTTATGCAAATCATCCACCCCAACCACAAAAAATAAATAAATTCAATCCCCTCATTCTACAATTCTTAACAAAAACAAGAAGAAAAAGATTAGAAATTTAAGAGGGTGATGACCATAATCAACCAAAGTTCAGTATAAACAATTCAAACCAAAGGACCTACAAGAACTTAATTTAAGAATCTGGGTCCACAGCGACAGTACAACAACATTTGATACACGCTTACTTGTGCATGGCTATCCTACTTTGAGTTCCACTGCCACTAATTTCAATAAATTAACAAAACCCAGAAACCCAACAACCGAATCTTTCAAATATAACAAAAGGTTGGTTGATCAAATACCCATGTTCCCAAATGCAAAGATGATGAAATGAATAGTCAGATATAACAAGCGAAACCAATTATACAAGTAAAACTATTGTCATTTGGGATTTGACACAGAGAGAGAGAGAGAGAGACTCACAGGAAGCCATCGGAATCTTTGAGGCTTTGGAGACTTTGTTCTTAACTCATCTTTAGCTGCGGTTTTTGCCTCATAAACCCTACTTTAACACGCCTCCTTTTGGGCAGCTTCACTCCACCGTGGCGTCGAAACATCTGCCACCACTTCAACTTCTTTGCCACCTTCTTATTACCAACACGTCCGATCCTCTTCCATATCTTTGGACGCCCTACATGCTTCAACAACCCTCCCACCAGCGTGTTAAAATGTCCAACATGGTTCTTGCGTGGCACATTAGCGACTATCGATTTTTTCATCTTCTCGTGGACCACATGTGCGTTAGTATGGTGAAACATCTTCTGCAAGGGCTTCCACATAGAATGGGAATTACCACGATCACCATCACGGTTGTGATGATGATGGTGGTGGTGGTGGTGATGGTGGTGGTGAAAGATGAGTCCTAGCTTGTTCTTGAATCTCCTCAACCGTCCGGTCACTTTCTCAGGGTTCCTTTGATGGCCGGATCTGTCTCTTGGGGTAGCACCCACTCTCTCCCTAGAGTGGCTCAGTATAGAATATGGAGTGTTACTGCTACTCTCCACTAGGCTACTTTCATGTGTCGTGCTTGTAGTGTCTGTCTGACTTGACAATGAACTACTACTGCTGGTGATCCTTTGTCGATGAGTAGGAGAGGATAAGTATGACCCTGAAGAGCCACCGCCATGACGACGTGGTAAAAGCTTTCTCTTTGCTTCAGTTCTGTTCTCACTACTAGGCTTGTGATATAGCAGAGTTGGTTTGATTGGCATCTGAAGTACTGGCAGCTTTTTCTTTCTACTCGACTTGTGACCACCAGGCTCAGCAGGTGACTGGGGTGGCATGGACGTCTGATTCTCCAGTGGATTCTCTTTGGAGAGCTGACTCATCGTCATCCAAGGCCTCTTGGCAAGGCCATCCTGATCCATAGGGACCCTGAGCCCGTGAACATAATAATCCCCACTTGCTCTTCCATAGGCCTCTTGGCAACGCCAATCATATTCCCTATGGAGGCCACCAAAAAAAACAGGCTCACCATCGTAACTCCTTGTAATCGAAGGAGTAACCGACTTAGCGGCTATCCCATCTACTCCTGCACTGGTCTTTGTAGAATGTGGAATCTGAGAACAAGGTTGCAAAGCTGAAATGTGAGATTCAATTCGTTTGACTGCATTACTGACATCCTTTGAAAACTCACGGGTCTCTCCTGGTTTTTTCTCCATCCCATTGGAGGAATTGTATCCAACTCCTGCCTCACTATCCCCATTTGCCAAACAGATTGAGGAACTAACAATGCTTGGATTACGTTTGAGTACCTGGATACTTTTCTGCTTCTCAATTGGATTTTCAATACTAGTCACCACTGACTCAACACCCTTCTCTTCCACATGTCGCCATCCTTTTGCTTGCGCATTCACACAACAAAAAGGGCTTAACTGATTGTGTCCTTTGTTAGAAATTGTCGGCTTTTTGCCTGATATTTTTATCTCTTTGTCTGATTTCTGTAGCTTCATACCAGTTTGCTCACAAAACTGACATGGTTTCCTTGTGTGATGAAGTTTGTTTGAAGAGATTCTGTTGTTAGAAAGCTTTAAAACTGAGTCTTCAATTACTATTGGTTTCAAGGGTGGCCGCTCATCCCTCTGTGAAGTGATTGCTTGACATTTCGACGCTTTGCTGGAGCTTTGAGCAATGCTGGGAAAAGCTCTTAACATAGCTGGTGAAACAGGAGGATTTAACATTGGCACAGCCTTAGGTGGCTCTGTAAGAGATGGGCAGGGTGTGGTAGAGGCACCTGATTGTGCTGCTATAATCTGACGATGCTAGCATGAGAAATTTAATCAGACAACAATCATCAAATAAGAACAATTTTTGAGGAATACTTTGTTAATGTTTAGACAAGATTGCCAGTCCTTATGCTCTGGAAACAAAGAATAAGACATTGCATTCACATGGTTGAATAGTAAAATGTACCTTTGATCGACTCCCGAAAACCATTTGTGTAGCATTCTCAAGCATATCTTTTAACAAGAGTCGTGCATTCTCACTTAACTGTTTGCCAACAAAAGGTCATGTAAAGATTAAATTGGATACCAAGAAAGCAATGAATGTTTCTTAATTTGCTAACTACAATAATAACAAGCCCACCCCGCATTATTAAGTAGAATAAAAGGATGATAAGATCAGAGAAATGCCATCAAAGTTCAGGCACAAGTGTATACAGTGAAATCACAAATGCACAAAAGCAGGTACAATTCAAAATGCCTCAAATGTATAGAAAACAACGCCAAAATTCCTGGGGAAGAACATATTGAATTAAGAATCAATTAATTTCAACAAGAAGACATGGTAAGCCAAAGAAAACGGATGATTTCAAGATAAGAAAGCCTACATTTTCTGAGCTTTTGTTTTGAAGAAGCCCATATAATTGTCTCAGGGCAACAAGATAGTCTACTTCCTCAAGTTCCATCTCTTTGAATTGGGTATCTACAAAAAATCATTCATTAAGTTCAGAAACAATCATAAAATGAAAAAAATGGACAATTTGCTCTAATACCACTTTTCTAACACAGAAAGATGAAAACCCAGAAAACCTTAAAAAAGAAGAGACCCATTGAGAGAGAGAGAGAGAGAAATGTAAGAATTTGGGAGAATATTCAACATATAAACATAAAATAAAAATATTGACCTTTGGCCATTGTTGCTTAAGCACTTGAATTGAATAATCCATAAATACAGACTTGAACATTTGTCGAATTTGCAATCCTAAA
This sequence comes from Corylus avellana, assembly GCF_965113065.1. Taxonomy (NCBI): domain Eukaryota; kingdom Viridiplantae; phylum Streptophyta; class Magnoliopsida; order Fagales; family Betulaceae; genus Corylus; species Corylus avellana. The sequence continues at coordinate 20,761,350 of NC_142495.1, read as the reverse complement.
ACTCTAAGTTTACAATTCTAGAACCCTCACAATATATTGAAGTAGGATTGTAATCGAGCCGAGCAAGCCGGGCTTCGGGCATGCCGAACTCGGCTCGTCAGGCACAACCCCTAACTCGGCTCAAGCTCAAAGGTTGCCAAATACACTATGCCGGGCTCCACTTGGCCCGAGCTCGACCAAAATTCTTCAATTGGTTCCGAGTCAAGCTCGAGCCCGAGCTCCATTAAAAAGCTTGTCAAGCCTTAAGTGGGCAGCTTGGCTCACTTAAGGCTTGTTTACAATCTATTAGAAATTTAGATATAAAGGTTACAATTTTTTTTTATAAGTAATATAAAGGTTACAATATATAAATACAATTATAAAGATACCAAATAACAGATTGCCCAACTTGTCTAAATAAATTTTCCAACAAAAATCTCAAAAACATTCTAAAGATAACCAAATAACTGAATAAAACACACCAAAAAAAAAAAAAAACAAAACAAAACAAAACAAAAAAAAAAAAAAAACAAATTGTCCAACTATTGGAGATAGGGAGCTCTCTAAAGCACGATTCATGCATGAAAAGCAGTCCATATCCAGCATATTTACCTGCAAATCATGATTAAAATTAGATAAAACAAATAAACAAACAAAAGGCAATCATGAAATATTTAAAACATGGAAAGGGCATTATACAGAAAAGAACCTCATCAATAACAGAACTCCAGGGACAAGCTCCGCTACACCTTCATCAATATACCAGTTAACAACCTGTCATTAAGAAAACCATAAAAACTAACTTCAAAGCTAGATAGAAATGTAATTTCGAACTACAATAGAAGATTTCATCTGTAATACATCAGAATGGGATGAAGACAGGCACAATTAGAATAATTTTATCTATTACTTCGAAAATAAAAGATGGACTAACCCAAATCCACCCCTCGCCTTTACCACTTAGGACAGGCCAGCAGTTACCAATCCATTTAGAAGCTCAACTTACTTAGCCACAACAGTCTTGATCTGGTATGGAACAGAGCAGGAAATGTCCAATACTAGTATTATGAATTAGTGTCGCATCTATGACTTTAAGGAACATACAGCACACTCAAAGAATCAGCAGTTGAAGAAAAACAGACCTGAACTATCTCCTTTTTGTGAACCTCTCCTTTAGGAAGTGGAACATACTCTTCTGCTTCAAGGTCAAATTCTGTTGCAAAAGCATCACTTCTGCGGCTCTGCCCAATCTGGAGAAAGAATAAAAAAAGAATTTTCAAAAGGCTAAAGCAACAGCTATCAAAGTAACATCGACAGCTTAATTTGATACAAACATCGAACAGCTTAATACAAATACAAGAACACAGTCAGGTAATCTGATTATCAAGAAAATTTGCAGAGTAGTCAAAACAGGTAATCTGATTATCAAGAAAATGCAAAACACATACTGCCATTGAAATTCAATTAGAGAGAAAAATAAAAAATAAAAAAAGGTTAACAGAATTGATGTAAGCTATGTTATAATCAATACAACTCCTAACAAATCAATCTAAGAACCCATTTATAAAATCAGAATACCAAAATCAGCAATAATACACCAAAATCAAATCCTCGAATCAGTAAAATTTCTTTATATTCATAAACAACCCAATCGATACAACTCCAACCAAATCAATCTAAGAACCCATTTATAAAATCAGAATACCAAAATCAACAATAATACACCAAAATCAAAATCAACAGCCATATATCCCACTTAAGTTTAAAACCAAAATCAAATGCCACTTACCTTGCTTGGCTTGCTACAAGAAAACAAGAGCCAAACAAGAAGGTATTGTAGTTTTGAACAAAGCTCACCTTCGGAGACTTCGTTACACTGGTTGAGAGCGTCCAGGGCAGACTCGAACGGGTGAAAAGCGGTGGGCAGCCTCTCAATCTAAACAAGACGGGCTGAAAACAAAACAAAACAAAAGAATCTGTGAGGCGAGAAAACCGTGAGACCCTCTGAATCTAAACAAAACAAAAGAAAACCAAACAGACCTTCACTGAGAGGCGAGACAGACCGTGAGAGGCGAAACAGACCGTGAGAGGCGAGGAGAGCACAGAGCGGCAGAGCCACAGAGGCGAGGCGCGAAAGCACAGAGAATCGAAATCGAGAGCGCCTGAGAGAGAGGGGCAGCAGTCGGCAGATAATCGCATGGTTAGAAACTGATCGCCGGTTAGTGGTAACTAATACATGTAACCGCCCGTTATAACCTCTTTTCAAAATTGGGCGTTTTATGCTTTTTTTTCTGGGATTTTTTTGGACTTTTTTTGGGTTTTTTGGGCTTTCTCAAGATAAATATATAATCAATTTTGGGCGTTTTATGTTTTTTTTTAATTTTTTGTTAATCACTCTTAACATTTTTACCTTTTTTTTTTTTTTTTTTTTTGTATTTTTAGTGTCTTCTTAGGCCAAATTGCTATAAAAAATAAAAAATAAATAAAAGCCCACATTGAAAAATCAAAAATGTTGACCCCAAATTTACATTTACTTCTACTTTAAAAAAAAATTCCTTAAATATAAATCATTAAATCATAACCTATTAAAATTTAATATGATTAACTTGAATAAAGTATTTGAATTGTCATTGAATCATATGATTAAGTATTGATCTCATACATTTATATTATTCATATGCATATATGTATAATTATAATTTATAACATATATGGACTTGTTAGTTTATAACATACATTGGAATTAAGTCTCTAGATACTTAATTGTTGTATTAGTATGAACTTGCATAACTTATGAGTTATAATGTCATATTATATATGTATAATTTGTTATTATATAATCAAATAAATTATAATGATAATACATTAATACTTCAATTGTAGTTATAAGTAACACATTGTTCAATCCAATGTCAATTACTTAATTTGATATTATACGAATCACACTATCATTGTACATTAATAACATGATTAACTTTAATAAGTATTTGAATTGTCATTGAATTATATGATTAAGAATTGATTTTATACATTTATATTATTCAATATGCATAATTGCATATACGTATAATGTATAATTATAATTTATAACATATATGAACTTATTAGTTTATAACATACATTGGAACTAGTCTCTAGATACTTAATTGTTGTATTAGTATGAACTTGCATACTTATGACTTACGAGTTATGTCATATTATATATGTATAATTTGTTATTATATAATCAAATGATTTAATGATCAATTGATCATGTGATATAATCATATAAATTATAGTGATAATATATTAATACTTAAATTGTGATTTAATAATCTCAATAAAAAAAATTGTGATTTAATAATCAATTGATTATGTTATATGTATAAATATTATTATAACTATAATTATAAAAATATATTATATCAAAAGGCGGTTAGCGGTTACAGTTGGTAAACCCAATAACCCTAATTGCTAGGCGGTTATAGCGGTTAAGACGGTTAAGTACTTAAGCAGTTAGCGGTTAACGGTTAGCAAGCGATTTTCTAACCGCCCGCATTGACACCCCTAAGCGCAGAACAAAGAAATTTAGGTTAGAGTTAGGGGTTTTTTTTTTTTTTTTTTTTTTTTTTTTTTTTTTTTTTTCAGAGATCTATTTATAGCATCTCTTGGAATTAATCCTCTGTGTGCATCTGATGGTGAGACCAGTTCCCTTGATCAAATCTAACGATTGAGATTAAATTAAATTAAGTTGGACGGCTATGATTAAATTCAATCAAAAATTCAAAATTCAAAATTTAGGAATTATGAATAAAAATTATGTTATTTAGTATTATTTACGGTCAGTTTGATATTTCAATTTTAATAATTGCGATTTTAAAAATTGTGTTTTTTTCAATCACGTATTTTTTTTCTTATTTTAAATTTAGTATTTTTTAAATGACAATGTCAAACGCTTTATGTCACACACACTACTAGTCTATTATGATATTACATATAGTATTATTTAGTTAATATGTTAAAATGTTAATGCTTGGAGGGCCCCTACTATCATGTCCATCCTGATAACACCCATTTTGCAGCCTCTAATTATTATGTGACACATCATCAATTTAAGAAAAATTCAAAAAATAAAAGTGAGAACAATCATACCAAATCAGAGAAAAAAAAAAACCCGTAGCCGGACCAACGGCGTGGGTCTGGCGAGACCCACGGGTTTGACTGGCGATGAACGCCTCAAACCCCGCTGGCCGTGACTCGCCTCAAAACCCGTTTTTAATGCCTCAAAACTCGTTTTTGGATTCAAAACTAAAACCTAGAGGTGAAAGCCTGGAAGGTTAACCTTTTAGGGATTTTATCAACTTAAAATCTAGTGTATTTTGGTCCAACTTATTTTTGTGTACTTTTTATGTTTTTGCTTATGTGTCCGTTATTGATTGGGGGCTGTAAAAGGGGTATTATCCAGATGGTCCTTATTAAAGGTTTTCTCTAATGCTTAACAAAAGTCAAGTATATAATGTCAATATTAATATATATTGCATCTTATATGTAAACATTTATATACTTATATGATTGTATCATTATATGGGTTAATGTTAATTGTTATATACTTATATTATATGATCTCATGATCACGATTCATGACATATGATTTAAATTCAAATTCTTAAGTTTTCACTTACAGCAAATTGTGATTATAATATATAAATTATAAGAAACACATTAGTTACTAATTATCAATAATTTAATCTAATGGTAATGCTCAAACTCTAAGTCCTAAATTCCTTAAGATCTAACGGTCATACACTTATACTTAATTTTTTTTTTTTTTTTTTGACATGTCGCACAAGGGGGGGAGGGGGATTCGAACTAGTGACCTCTGCTTCATTAGGCGTGATCCCAACCGATTGAGCTACCTCTTGAAGACATACTTAAATTATATGATCATATTATCTCACAATTCATATTAATATTATCTTAGATCTAAAATCATGTGATATACGTTTTCTAATAATAAAATATATATAAGTATAATGTATTGGTTAAATAACACAATAACTTATGCAGATATACCATATGATTATATAATGATTAATGATTATGTGATATACGATTCCAATTTTCAAAGTATTATCACTTAACACCCCTACATATTATATATGTATAATTTGTTATTATATAATCACATGATTTAATGATCAATTGATCACCTGATATAATCATGTAAATTATAATGATAATACATTAATACTTCAATTGTGATTATAAACTTATAAGTAACACATTGTTGAATCAAATACCAATTACTTAATTTGATATTATATGAATCACATTGTCATTGTATATGAATAATTGATTAAGTATTTGAATTGTCATTGGATCATACGATTAAGTATTGATCTTATACATTTATATTATTATTATTATTATTATTATTATTATTATAAGAACACTTTCGAGAAAAAAATAAAGCAAAAAACAGGAACATGAGAACCAATTATTCAATAATCAATATGCATATAATATAACCAATTATATATATAATATAACGAGTCGGACGAGCGAGTCGAGTTGGGCTTTATATGAGCGTTAAACGAGTTAGGCTCGCGAGCCCCTATCGGGTTTTGTCGAGAGAGTCAGGTATGTATCTCTTATTTATCGAGCGAGTTTCAACAGTAACAAGCAGGTTACTACAGTACTGGGCTCGGGTCCGGGCCGAGCTTAGCCAAGCGGGTGTCAAGCGGGCTGTCGGATGAACTGGTTTATTTACAGCCCTATATTGGAGAGCGGTAGATAAGTTGGTCTATCTATTTCTCATGTTCATGTTGTGACTGATGGATACAACATGCCTATTTATAGGCCAAGACCTTTATCGAATTAACCTTACGTTCCTTCCTTCCATCAAGGAAGACAACTTTTAGTGAAATGAAATAACCTTTCACCTTTAGTAGTTATCAATATATTAATTACCCAAAAGTTTAATTTAAATGAGAATTCTATTAATATTATATGCTATATACATATAATATATGTGACATGTGTGACACCTTAGAAGATTTATTCTAACATTCTCCAAGTTGGCACACATGTCACATCTTTAAAATCATTTGAGTAACTAAAACTGAATATGACCATATTTAAAAACTACTCAAGCTTTAGTTTTATTTAGAGAGATACAATACATGAATCACGGCGGTTATGTTATTATATTAACATTTCCTTCAACGTATTACAATGTATTAATCTTTCTAAACAAAATATTTATATGGTATAATTTTGTATGAATAAGTTCTAATAAGTCATTCGGGGTCTAATTTTATTTATACATGTGCACAAAAACTTTATAACAATAACTTTATGTCTATAAACCATTAGAGATCTGACAATGAGAAGGTCTTAGACGGTGGAAACTGTGTTATTTGCTTTAATAGCAAACACCATCGCGAGTAGAAATAGTTTGAACATAAAGGCATGGTGACAATGGAAGCTAACGTGAAACAACCACTAAAAAGGTCCTAGAAGTATGTTTCTATGTTTTCTTACATTGGTATTAGAACAATTACGTTGTTTTCGTATTTTTGGGTCTCACATGGCACCAATGGCAGAGCCAGAATTTTAGTTCAGAGGAGGCAATTCTTTTTTTTTTTAATGAACGAAAAAATAAAGTTAAGCAAAATTAATTAAAAAATATTAAAGAATATAACTTATGAAATAAATAAATAATTCAATAAAAATTAATTATTATTCAAAACACATAAATGTAACTTACAATTTACTTTATGCCTGGCGCATTAATTTATCAGATTGTGATCGATGTATTTCTTGGCAATAAGAAAAGTAAAAGACTACACTTGTTTAAAGTCTCTGTGCCACGTACAACCTAGATTTTTTTAAATTTTTATTTTTATTTTTTTAAGCCCTTTTAGTCGATGCAAACTTTATGTCAACTTTTTTTATTTTAAAATTAAAATTAAAAAAATCTCAAGTTTTATGTCAATAGGGACCACACGCATTTAACTGCCTCTTTTCAAATTTCAAAACGATGTGTTTTGAGCTTTATTTAAACCGTGTGTTTTGACAAAAAAATGAATAGAGCCATCTTCTTCCCTCTTCCTTCTTCTACCTTTCTTTTGATGATATGTCAAACGTAAGAATTCCTTTAAATAAAAATCAAATTAAACCAAATGTCTCATAACATTTTAGATATAAGCCATCTTATTATTATTTGTACAGCTCATCACATAAAACTTAACGCTTAAACCATTAGAATTAACATAGAAAGTAGGTTGTAAAAATACAAACTAATGTACTAGGTGCACTTATTCAATTCTTTTTTTATGTGAGGACTTCTTTCTCGAGTTTCCTTAGCCTGTAGAACCATTTGTGACATCATCTCAGTTGTTTTAAAACACAAACAGAAAGGGTGAGTCAAATACTCAGTAAGTACATACAACATACAATAAATAAAATTAGAAAAAATTTTAAGTTTCAAAACATAAAAAATACAAATAAAACATTCACATACATCATAAATCTTCTCTTTCCTTTAAACTCTTGAGCGATTGACACATAATTACTCCGTGTGTGTAAGGGTTGGCGATCAACATAAGACCAGCTCCATGCCAGTGGCCACATGTGGGGCCACATCTAGGTTATGGACGTCACTTGATAAACTATGATGCAATCGAGTGAGCCGTTCTTGATGGACCATATAAGATGGTTGCAACAAATAAGTGCACTTAGAACATTCGTTTGTTTTGTTCCAGCGTACTTTCTATGTTAAGTCTAAGGGTTTAAAGGTTAAGTTTTAGTGGGATGAGTTGTAATAATAATAACAATTTAAGATGGCTTAGGTTTAATTTTTTATATGACGTTTTGTTTGATTTGATTTTTAGTTTATGGAATTCTTATATCCTTATGTTTTTGATTGAGTGCACTACTCGAAAAATGACCTATACCGACGTTGATAATAGGTCATCAACATCCACTTTTTGGTTGACGCTGATACCTTTCGAATTTCAATTTTTTATTTTAATTATTTTGATAGAGAGTAAATAGTTTCAACCAAAATTGGATGCTGATGACCATTATCAGCATCCACATAAAATAGTCGACGCTGATAATAGGTCAGCAACATCCACTTTTGGGTTGACGCTCATACATTTAAATTAAAATTTTTTTTTATATTTTAATTATTTTCATAGAGGGTCAATAGCATCAACGAAAAGTGGATGCTAATGACCTATTATCATTGTCGTCAAAAAATAGTCGACGATGATAATAGGTCATCAGCTTTGATGTATAGTGTCTCCCCTGTGGCTCGTAAGAAAACACATTAGTGATGTGGACGTTGATTGTTTATTAGTAGCGTCGACATTTGTCGACCCTAATAGTAAATTATCACCACTAATTGTTTTCCCACCTCAACCCATGCACGCACAACATAATTTCCTGCCAGGATATTAGTGTTGACATATTAGCGTCAACTTGAAAGTGGACACCAATACTAACGTGTTTTTAGCATTAAGGTCGAGTATTAGCTATGGACACTAATATGTGCTTATTATCATCGACGGTAAAAAGTCAACGCTAATAATGTTGCTGCTAATGGGCAAAAGTTCTTGTAGTGTATTTTTTGTAGTGAGAGAGAGAGAGAACTTTATACCAGACCCAAGATTAATGATCATAGACTTTATGCAATTAAGAGCGCAATCCATGCTCGCATCTAAAAGATTGCATAAACTGATCATCGCAAAATTCGTAGCCGTTTCGCCTGCTTATGCAATACATACAACATGTCATAGGGCATATTAGATATTTATAGATTTTTTTCATCGGGTTTTTAAAATCAATCAATGGAGGGAAATGAAAATACTGAGGGAGAACAGAGGAGGGAGGAAGAGAGGAGGGGAAATAGAAGGAAGGGCAAGAGGGTCATTTGCATCTGCCACAAAAGCATAATCAATGCAATTAGCACCATACGTGTTTTCTTCATATCATTTCATTTCTTTGCTCGCATAATCTCTGTTGAAATATTTTGTTATTTAGAAGAAAGAAATCCAATTTTTGTGATGTATGAGTTGTTGTATAATTTCAAATAAAGATATTTTAAATTAAAATTTGTTTTATTTTCTAACAAGTTTTTATCCAATTGAAAAGTTTCTATTAATTTAGATAGAGAATTAACAAGAGCGAATTTTGACAAGGTCTACTGACTTTTTGGTTTATATTATTTTTAGTTAAAGTTGTATATCTTTTCACTAGGGTTATGAGTAATGTTGTTCCCAGATTTATTATAGGGTTAAATACCTTATAAATACTAGGGTTTTAATTACTTTATTTTTTTACCTAAGTTTCAATTTGTATCACATACTATCTATGTTATCCATAAAAACGGGATTACTACCCTTCTATATTCCATCAAAAAAACTAACTGTGTCCTTAAAAAAAGTGTCACGTGTCCTAACAAATTTTTTTTAAAAAAAAAAAATTAAAAAAAGAAGAAAATTAAAAAATCATAAAAAAAATTATAAAAAAAAAATTCACAAAAAATTAGGACACTTGGCAAATCGTGAGATTTTTTTTTACCAAATTTAGAAGGAGGTACTAATCCCTTTTTTGTCGATAATGAAAAACCTAATTGATTTCAATTTACACCTGTTATGATTGAATAGGTGTTTCACAAAATAATGTGCGGAATTAGATCTAGCCTAACTTAGAATAGTCAATCAAATACAGACATGCAATGAATCTTAAAGAACACAGATATTTGGTTATGAAGATGAAATCATTTAGAGAAATCTCTAAATGTAAAACCTTTTCGGGGCAACCAAACCCAAAAAATCACTTCACTATAGAAAAACAAGAATTTACACAATGTCAAACTTACAAAACCTTTGCTCGTGACAATTCAATGTATTAGACAAGCGACCCACTTGTCTGCTACCGCACTAGTTTTTCCAGAACCTCTGGAGTGTTTCTTCTATGTGATCTCCTTCACCGGAACTCCGATTGGCTTCAAGTGTTGATCATAAAACAATGGATGAGATTTCTCACCTTTACTCTAAGAGAGATAAGATGCTCCAATTCAATATCTCTATCACTCTCTCTTAGCTCACAGCATTCACTCTCTGAATGCATACCTAACAATGTGCATCTAGATGGTATAAATAAAAATTCACACAACAATAAAGCGCCTGTGCCCGGACAGGGTTAAGTACGTGTCTGGATACAGCTAGGGTTACGTATGTGTAAACCCTCAATGTTCGAACATGACAGCCGAGTGTCCGGACATGCCAAGTAAAATGAACTCTCTCGAATTCAAGTCTGGACATGTTCCCAATATGTCCGGACAGGTCTAGTAAATTAAACTCTCTGGAATTTATGTCCTAACACATTTTCTGGTTGTCCGAACATGTCTTCAAAAATGAGTTCTCTGGAAATCATGTCCGGACAAGGCTTCTGGCTATCCGAACATGTCTTCGAAATGAAGTCTCTAGAAATGCTATTCGGATCTGCATTCTAGGTGTCTAGACATGCTAGTCTTCATGCTACCCTCATTTGCAACTGAGTACAAGCATACCACTGATTGAGCCAAAAACTAAAAATAACAGATAACATAGATACCATTTGTGATACAAATTGAAACCTAAATGACAAAAAGTAAAGTCGTCAAAACCCAAATACTAAAAGAGTTATTAACCCTTTATTATATGATTCCTTACTTTCAGAAAATTAAAGTTAGTCATACGGTTGAAACTTGTATTCAAAATCCAAACAATGACTGAGTTGGAAATAGTATCCAAGAGTTGCAATATAATATTGGATTGAAGCACCAACAGAATTTGTTTATGAGAGAACATATATATGCAACTCGAAAAGACTGCTATATACAAACATATTAAAATATATGAGAGGCTAGATATATGAAAATTAATGATAAACTAATGGTGAAAGCTATATAAAAGTGGTTGTCCACAACCAAAAAATAAAAATAAATAAGTCTATACAACCCAACATTGATGAATTAAAAAGCATGTCTTTCAAACTTACGTAGAGACATTTGAGCGTGTAATGATAAATACGTAAATTTTTTTCCTTAAAAACGTTTTTTTTCGTATTTTTCAGCATTTGGTATTATCAAAAATAATGGATTTCATTTTTAAATTTCGTAAATTACTTTTCGAGTTTCAGTTTCTCCCTCTCAAACCACTAGACCACCATCAAACCATCGCCAAACCTCTGTCGGACCACCACTGAGCCACTGTTAGACCATTGCTAGACAACCGCTATACCCAATATTATAATTTATCTCAAAAAATAAACAATTTTATTTTTAAATAAAATGTCAAAACCTTTTTTTTTTTTTTTTTTTTTAAATGAATAGAGCGAATTTGATAGATAGCAAAAATAAATTAAGTACAACTCTCTACAGAGATAATATCCGAAATACAGGGGAGAATTTCCTCAATAAACCCTTACTCCGCGTGGAGAGTAAGCGCTTCTTTTGCAAGGCAATGGGCTGCTCCATTGAGATGTCGCCTAATATGATTAATTTTCCAGCTTTGTAGACAATTTAATACCCCTCGAGCTTCCTTAATAAGGTGTCCATACCGACGCCAACTCCTATCATCATTCCTGAGTTCCTGCACCACTTGTAGAGCATCACCTTCTAGGATCACCCTACAAAATCCTAGCTCATGACATAGATGGACTGCTCTCAAAGCCACAAATCCTAGTTTGGTGATGTGATCCCTTGGCGATGACATAGTCGCCAAAACCTCTCCCTTCCTATCTCTAACCATCACCCCAAACCCCCATCTTCCTTTTCTGTTTGTCCATAATAGCATCCCAATTTACTTTCACAAAGTCATTTTTGGGGGCTTCCCATCTTTGATCATTGGTGTTTAGCTTTATGACCGCTTCATCTTTCTAAGAATTTGTTGTTTGATTAGCCTCCAACCACATTTATAGATGGACTAATCTTCTTCCCATAAACAAAGGCGTTATGTCAAAACCATAATTGTCATGCAAAGTCCGTAATGGCAACTGTGCCACTTTTGGGTTCTAGTGACAAACTTCCTAAAAGGGTAATAACAGCGTAAGTCTAACGACTTAGTAAATAAACCTCACAATTAGGTATGACATGAATCCATTTAAGCAGATATAAACGTGCAATTTTAGTAAACATTTAAAAGAGGTATTGTCTCCGTTAATACACCATAAAAATATTGTTTGGTTAATAAAAGAGTGTTGTACTCCCGGCGGCAATTGCCTAAGTATTTTAATGCAGGAAAAACTAATGTTTTATATGTCATAACTCTCATGTATGGTCTACCTGAGATATTACCCATTCTCAGCAGGGTTAGCGCTATCTCGAGTGACTAGTAATACAATGCCGGTGCCCTCGACCATTGTACGCTACCGTCCATCCCATTAGTGGCACAACTGAGTCCAACCTTAGATGGCCCACACCACTAATAATGTTCGTCTTATAGTGGTCATTCATTAGGGAATGGCTGTGCCTGGTCACGAAACCATTGGATCCAAAGCCATATAACAACACACACACATTTGACCATAAAGTCTATATAGTAAGCCCATGACCATTATTCCACACGTACCGGTATCCATGTCATTGTATACAATGCATCTTATCAACTAGTTATTAAAGAAGTTACCAAGTTATTACAAAAAGTAGACATGCTCATATCATACGCGTGGTCAGTCAACTGACATATCCCACGTTTTTAAGAAAGTGTTTGTAAGTGTTTACTTACCTCGTATGTTCGCTTGAATCCTCCGACATTGCTAAATCCTACTATAACAAAATACGACACGCCGTTATACGTAATTCTAGAGGACCCTTACGGGTAAGATACTAAGCCTAATCTAACAAAAGGATTGGCATACTCTAAAATACATGTGAGTGGGGCTTACGGGTGGGTGCCTGGCTTTCTGGCTGTCCATCTAGGCTCAAGGGCATGCGTCCGGTCAGTGAGTTAGGCAATCCGTCAAAAGCTTCAAACGGTGTTTTAAGGTTCCTACAAAATCTATAGGCTACTATATCCCTTCTACACTATTGAATAAACGTAAAACTCAATCATCATGCAATACAAGGAATCAAGGAAGCTTTTGAAACTCTTTTGAAAATAGTCTTTGTTCGTAAAGAAATGAGTAAAAAGCTTGACATAATGTCTTTTGAAAACTCATAACATTAATAAATCAATAAGAACAATATTGAAAGTATAAAAAGGGGCAAGGGTTTACCTCGGGAGGTGGCAAGAACACCAAGCTTTCTTCCTTCTCTCTCTCAAATCAAAAACTCACAAATCACTCACACAGAGGTTTCTCAGAGAGTCTACTGCTTAAGAATGGGTTCAAAGGGATGGTTGGGGTTGGTATTTATAGGCCAGAAAAGCTAAGGGTGCTACCAACTATTCTGAAAAGTACCAGACGTCATATACTATTGAGGCGTACGTCCGATACTGTTTATTCAATGGTCCAAAGCATCGTACATACAATCATTAAGCAATGGTCAACCCAAAAGTAGCATACATCCGGAGATCCCTTGGCGTATGCCTGGTACTAAAGATAAGAGCGTATGTCCAGTGGTCCCCTGATGTACATCTGGTACTAGAGACAAGAGTGTACATCCGGTGGTCCTCTGGCATATGTACAGTCAATAAGGGTGGGGTCTGGTTTTTATTTCAAGGCTTTTTGGTTAAGTGTGAGGGCTTTGGGTTATGCTGAGATAGCTTAGAGTTTTCTATTTAGGGCTGATTTAGAAGGCTATTAACTTGTTGAGTAAGGGTTTAAAACTGATTTTAAAACGTTTAAAAATTATGGGTATTACACTTTGTCTTTCGGCTAAAAAAGAGCGAGGTTTTCTCTTTATTTAATCGTTGGCCCGACGTTTCTTCATATTTTTCTAGCACCATCTAAAGCCGTGACCATTTGTGAGAAGTAGCCTTACAGAAAAGAAGACTGTCATCTACAAAGAACAAATGATTTATCCTAACCCTTCCGCGTGCAATTGGAACGCCTATAATTTCCCGATTTCTTTCGGCCCTTTGGTGTATGCACTAAGAGCCTCCGCACACATAATAAAAAGATAAGTGGATAAGGGATCACCCTGGTGAATACCACAAGACGGCTTGATGTGACCATTTGGACTCTCATTAATCAGAATTGAGTACGAGGCTAAGCTTATGCACTTCATTATTAGAGAAACACATCTGCTAGAAAAAACCAATCTACTCATAACCCCTTCTAAAAAGCTCTATTTCACTCTGTCATACACTTTACTCATATCAAGTTTCAGCGCCATAAAGCCTATCTTCCCTTTCATGTGAGTTCATAGTGTGCATGAGCTCATAAGTAGCTATAACATTGTCAGTAATATGTCTACCAACCACAAATGCACTTTGGTTCGGAAAGATAATATAAGGTAAAACCCTTTTGAGTCTATTAGCAATTAATTTAGCAACCAATTTGTAAATCACATTACATAAGCTAATAGGTCTAAAGTCCGTAACCCTAATAGAAACTTTCTTTTTAGGGATGAGCACAATATTTGTGTCGTTTATCAACTCATGAGATCTACTAGAATTTAAACAAAAGAGGACTGCTTTATATACCTCCTTTCCAATCACCAGCCAAAACTTCTCGTAGAAAAACTGAGCAAACCCTTCTGGTCTTAGGGACTTATACGGAGCCATTTACGATATAGCAAAGCCAACTTCCTCTATAGTAAAATCCAAAACAAGCTGGCCATTCATCTCTACAGTGACTTTTTCTTCCACCACCCCTAGGCACTCATCCCTTCCTATCGGGTTTGAGGACATGAAAAGGGATTGATAGTACTCCAAGAAAGCATTATAGATACTGTCTGGATTAGTGCACTTAACCCCTTCCACATTCATAATTACATCTATGTGGCTTCTTTTCCTCCATTGATTAACATGCAAATGAAAGAACTTGGTATTTCTATCCCCATGCTATAGCCAGTGGACTTTTGCCCTTTGCTTCCATTTTAAATCTTCTCTTTCAAGTTTATCATCTATAGCCTTCTGACGCTTTTTTATCTCACCCACAATCTCTTGGTCGGTTTGACCCTGAAGTAACTCAATTATGTCTGTTTTCTTTTTTACCCAATCAATCTTCCGCCTATACCCTCACTGTTTAGTCCATTTCATCAACTTAATTTTACATTGTTCGAGCTTACTCAAAACAATATCAAGAGAACCCCCCTCAGTCACTCCTCCTTCCCACGCATCTTTGACCACTTGAAAGCAAGCATCATTGACCATCCAGCTAGCTTTAAACTTAAAAGCCTCTCCCATCTCTATTTCCGCACTACTCCTCCCCCCATAACTTACAACTAGAGGATAATGGTCAAAGCTTGTAGGTGCTAGAACAAAGACATCCGCCTCTCCGAACTTCTCACACTAGTTCGAGTTAGAAACAGCTCTATCAAGTCTCTCTCTTGTAAAGTAGGCGTCCTCTTTATTATTGTACCAAGTGAATTTGGACCCAATAAACTTGAGATCACTAAGTTGACATGCCTCCAATACTTCTAAACCCCTTCATCTGTCTGTCAGGACGTAGCACCACACCATATTTTTCTGAAATATCTGTGATCTCATTGAAGTCCCCTACACATAACCACGAAAGTGGAGTAAAGTCTTGGAGATGCCATAACAGGCTCCACCCTTCCCCTCTGTGGGCTGTTTCTGGATTGCTGTAGAATCCTCTTAGTTTCTATTGAAAGTCCCTACCCACCTCTTTAATTACTCCATTAATGTGACGGAGTGAGTAATTTTGAATTTCCAGCTCCACATTCTCCTTCCAGAAGAGTGCCAAACACCACTACGCCCAACACAATCAACCACAAACACACAATCAAAGCCTAGTTTCCCTCGTAAGGATGATATTTTATTTCTATGCATTTTTGTCTCCATGAGAAATAAAATATTGGGCTACTTATCCCTCACCAATTGGCAAAGGCTCTGATTTGTTCGTGGGTTTCCGAGCCCACAATAGTTCCAACTTAGTAGTTTCATAATGAGCAACGGGGCTAGAATCCAGCCTCCACCACTCCGGTCAACTCAATTTCGACCACTTCTGATCTCAAATCTGACTTCCTCTTCTTCCCACTTCCATCTATCCGAAACAGCTAGCGTGCTTTCTGTGCCAATTTGATTGGGAATAATAAATTCTCCAGGGCCATCCCTTTCCCTAAAGAACTCTGCCATCGTCAAGTCTTCTTCATCCCTTAGCCTAAGCTCATCCAGATCCAACCTCTGCAATTGTTGGCCCACCTCAATTCCATGCAGTTCCACCCTCTATAGGCAGCTTAATTACTTAATTTCGACACTAGAGGGCATGCATGGAGTAGTTCGATATTTTTTGCTACCTCCTTGAGTGGGTCCACATGTACCATATTATTATCATATGCCTCCAAACCAGCCACCACCGTACGTGCACACTACCTCCACGCGAGGGTCTAGCATATATAGGCCTGCTAATTGTAGACTCGCTTCTTCTCTCTTGCACCTTCAACACCTCCTCACTAACAAAACAGCCTCCAACTTAATTACTCACTGCCTCCACGTGAGGGTCCAGCAAAATTCTGCTGAATTCTGCTCAAAAGGATATCGTAGTTAGGAAATGATAAAAATTATTCTGTCAACCATTTTTGTATAATGAATGGGGTGAATTTACTACTGAATTTTTGAAGAACCCATATGACTGCACAAATTTAATGGTGGATCAATTAGATTTGCAAAAAATATATAGTTGAGAGAATGATATGTATTAAGTCTCCTATATTTAAGATGTTGCAAATGTATGAGTAGTAAACCCTGTCCCAAACTTTTCTCGGTTTATCAAATTTACTGACACCAACTATTTGCTATGACTCTCTCAGCTTGATCCATATTGAAGAGTCACGATATGATGGGTATTGTGTTATGGGTATTGGTCCAGTCGGAAACCTAATTGTCGATATCGGCCGGCATGAAATAAAAGGAAACAATTAAGCCCAAAAATCGGGCCCATTATTTGAATAGCTTGCAATATTGATATCCCAAGACACGATGCTACAAAAAATCTCGGGAAATGTTGTTACAAGAAATCTCGAGAAAATACACAGAGATTACCCAATTTATTCCGTGAACCAATGCAACTCCAGCAACCCCATGATTTTCAGGATCACGAAATCAATCCCGAAAATTGAGGAATCAGATCGGATGCTAACAACCACTATTTTTGCCTATATATATATAAGGAAGCCTCTCTCCGAGTAAAAATGGTCGACTCTTTATTATAGAGTTGTTATTATTCTCGAAAAAGCTTTCTAACTTAGGTATCGAAATTCTCTACGCTCATGTGATTCACTCATTCGAAAACTATTGTAACATTGTGGATGGTACAAATCCTTGACCACCGAAATTGTTGCCTGATGAACAAGGCAAAGGTACTCCAACTCATCAGCCTACTCTGCGTTGGTTAAGAAGGACCAATCTCTTTGAGCCCGTGATGCCACTGATATTTTCTCGGCAACCAAACAACCAAAACTCCTCTTGCTCTAACCCAGCCAAGATCGATCGTATTTAGCCCTATTAAGACACCCAAAACTTTTAAATCTCTATTTGAAAAAGATAAACCTTTTTCTGGACGCTCATTAATTTTGTGTGCTCGAAAATCCTCAACACTAGTGGATGTCATTGTCTAGTAAAAACTAAAACTAAAATAAGAAAGTTGGTGTTTCTTTGCTGTAGTAAAATTTCTTTTTCCTCGATCCTGATCTCATTCTTGTCGTTTAACAACATTAATATGGCATTTTTTAACTCTTGAAGTATACTTATACTGAAAGACGTACACATGCACATCAGACATCAAAGCTCAAACACTTTTACAAATGCTGTCATAAAAAACAATTAGGCTACCACTTGATTTGTTAGTGGATAATCAAACTGTCATCCATAGAAGCCCTTTTCGTTTCTGCTTTTTTGTTTCTTCGGTTTTTTCTTCCTCTGATCTTTGTTATTTATCGAAGCACATGCAGCTGGTTTGCACTTAGTTACTTTCGTTCATCCTTTGCATTAGTGCATGTTGACAATGATAAGCATGGAAATTACGTGGAGAAAATTAGGTTTTGATGTGAATGAAACCCTTCTCATGAAAAGATCTGGAACGTTACAAGTTTTTTTTTTAAAAAAAAAAAAAAAAAAAAAAAAAAAAAAAAAAAACCTTCATTTTAAACATTTGAATTACCACGCAATTTAACAAGCTCCAAACTTTAAAACCTCTCAATTTGAACTCCTGAACTTTCAATTTTAGTCAATTTGAACCCCTTCATCAGATTTAGCGGTTAACTTCAAATGCCAATACCTAACAAGACCAAAATATCTCTGATTTTCTTTTCTTTTTTATTTATTTTGAATAAAGGGTAAATTTGAAATTTTATAAAAAAAAATTCAGCAGTATAAACGTCATTGTCTCACTTTTAAAGCTTAAAATCTGATAGATATGTTCAAATTAACTACAATTGAAAGTCTATGGGGTTCAAATTGAGAGATTTTGAAGTTTAGAGGGCTTGTCAAACTGCATGATAATTCAGGGGTTAAAATAACTTTTCTTTTCTTTTTTTCTTCTTTGCCACTAAAAGGTTTTTTGTTTTTTTTCCTAAGGCACTATAAAAGTAGTGTCATTGTAACAAGGGAGCCGTCACATAAAAAGAAAAAGGAGAAGGCATGGATAAAAGTGAGAGTAAGATTAATATATATATATATATATATATATATATATATATATATATATATATATATTCTTGATGACTATTGTTGATAGAGTTGATCGCACCACGAAAGCTCGGTCTGCCATGCATGCCTGTAAAACAATAAGAAGAGATGTAGGGTGACTCATCGGAAAAAGCTAGTGGTGGACACTCTGATACATATGTCAGTAAAATAGCTTTATGAAGATAATAGGTTAAGGGCCTGTTTGAGATTGCATTAGAGAACTTAGTAATTTTAGTACTTAAAAAGCCATACAAAACAAAAGTTAACATATTTGGTAACAAAAAATTAAAAGTATTTTTTTGACTTTTTGAATTTTAAAATTGCCAAAATGCACTTTTGGCAAAAGCTAAAAAGTGAAGTTTTTGCCGAAAAACGTTTTTTTCTTTTTACTTAAAAGCATTATTTCTTAAACACAATTCTAAATAAATTATAAGAAGATTAAGGGTGATTGATCGAGTTCTTTGTGCTTAGGGTTTGATCCTCTTTTATGGAGTTGCATTCCATAAGGTAAGTAGGTATGTCCGGCAAATATTAGAGTGTAATGGTCCGATATGGAAGGTGGTGGGTTGTAATGAAGATCTTTCCTCAAAGGGGTTCCTTTAGTCAATCTCATTTTTTTATATGGCCGATCTCCTCTTCTAGATTTTCGAGTTCTAAATAGGCATGGGGGTGTGCCTTTCTTTCATAACCTAATCTCCAAATATATGCTACGTCGATTACATCGCTCCTCAGTGGGAGGCGCCTCAACTGGGGACTCTAGAATTGTTCTCCTCGATTCACGAGGGTGGTCCTATGTAGGGTCGACTGGATATATTTTGAGGCTTAAGGCGAAAAGTTTAAGTGAGGCTTTTTTATATTAAATATTAATTAAATAATATTTATTTTAATATTAATATTATATTTTTATTTAAAAATCATTATTTTCGCTTTTTAGTATGCAAAATTTATTGTTGTCAAAAATTTTGGCTACTCAATGCTCATCACAAGGCCAAAAAATATCTATACACAACCCTGCAAATTGTTGTGTTCTCTGTCCTGCCCAAGTTCTTATGCCAAACTGTTTTAGAATACCAATTCTTGCTCTACCAAAGTCCAAGTTTGAAATTCTAATATTTGATGTTCCCAAGCTACCTAACTGAAATAAGAACCACATCACACCTAAATAGAGTAGTACAATATCTAAAAAGAATTTCCTTATTTTTTAAGCATTCTTGGCACGTTTATTCATGCATACTTGAGAATGATATAACTTTCAAGTGATGTACACATTTATCCACATTCTAGCAAAAATAAGTATCATGCGAAGTTAAAAAACAAAGCCATAAGACATCTACGCAAGGACTATAATGATCAATAATAAATGCAAATGTTTAAGTCAACAAAATGGACATTTAACTAAGTAAAACAAAGGTCGTGAGATGGTCCTATATATGCTCTATAAATTTAATAGATGACTTTATTGTGAAGTTGGACACAAATTCCACCCTATTGCAAATTGGAGGGAAGTTCTTCACTCTATTCCACTAAGTTGCAATGACCATCCCTATCCCCATATATGTTCCCTTTTCTTTATTTGCTTAGAAAAAAAAAATGTGTAGACAACAGGATATAGGCTAGGCTACTGAGGACTGTTACTGCTTCCGCCATAGGACAAGTCAAGCTGTCGCTACCAACTAGTGGCAGAAATAAATGGCTACTAAATTTAGGGCCGAGTCCAAAGCAGAAGAAGTAGCATTTTTGGTCCGGCAGGAAGTGCCTATGGTAGCTTTTGGATTATGTTAGAGTCGATTATTAACAGCACTTATATTCAAAGGAGGAAATGTTCAAGCTACGTAATAAATATTGAGGCAAGTAACTTGAATGATTACTACTCACACTACTGTATCAAGTTACAACTAACACTAGTTTTATGCCACTATTCCATTTAAAGTATATTGATTTGAGGGCTACAATTCATTGTCATTAAGGTTCTATGGTCTGTCCTTCTTTTCTCCTCTCTAAACATTTCCTGGAAATTTTAAATGCTAAAACCATGCTTTGAACAAATCTTTTTTATTTATTTATTTTTACATGTGGAACCTCTCCAAGGCAAGGTCATTCAGACCGACCACTTTGCTTCTTTTTCAATAGCCTCCTTTATCAATTCCTTACCCATCCCATAATTCATTAGCATACCATGATTGAAGTTATTCAACATTATTCTCAACAGTAACTCCAGTTGAAATCCTGTATTAAAGATTCTTACTCATCCTTAAAACGATTCACTGCCTATGATAGCACTTCATTTTAGAGTTGAATATATAATAATCCCACATCATATCAAGCTAACAGAGAAAATTAGACATTGTTTTGTACTTTGTATCTGCACAAGTGCAAGACAATCTGCATTTCGAAATGAAGTGATTGATATGGATGATGATCCCATACTGGACTTTCTTTTTTCAACCATCCTTCACATATATAAAAGTAAAAGAAACTAATTTTAAGACATATAGGAAAATAAAGACAAAAAAAATCTACGATTGAAAAATTGAGTGTGAAATATATTGGAAAAATTGAGTTTCTAGGAAAAGAAACTCTCACTATTATTTCCTAAATTCAATGTAAAATTTACAAAAGAAAAGTAATCATTTGAATAAAAAATAATATATAAACTAGAAAAAAAAAAATAAGGGTCAAAAACAAAAAGTGGAAGAACATAGGCACCAGAAATAAAGATAAAAAAACAAAAACAATGAAAATATTAATATAATTGAAAATAACTATTCTAGCAAAAAAAAAAAAAACTGTAGTATAATTTTTCATTGAGAAACAACAGTTGGAAAATTGAAAAGAACTGTTATAGGAAAAAAAAAAATTATAAAGAAAAAAAATAACTGTAGTATAATTTTTCATTGAGAAACAACGAATAGAAACTCTCACTCTCTCTCTTGTCTTTTCCGGAATTGATTGATATAAATAGAAAGTAAAAAAATAAAAAATAAAAATAGAAAAAAAATATAAGGGACAAAAACAAAAATGGGAGAACATAAGCCCCAACAATGAAGATAAAAAAACATATAAAATGACAATACTAATATAATGGAAAATAAATGTGTTTTTTTTAACCATCCTTCACATATATAAAAGTAAGAGAAACTAATTTTAAGACATAGGAAAGCTAAATAAAAAAAATAAAAAAAATAAAAAAATAAATCTACGATTGAAAAATTAAGTATATTGGAAACATTGAGTTTCCACGAAAAGAAACCCTCACTATTATTTCCTGAATTCAACGTAAAATTTACAAAAGAAAAGTGATCATTTGAATAAAAAATAATATATAAATTAGGAAAAAAAAAAAAAAAAGGGGGTCAAAAACAAAAAATGAAAGAACATAAGCACCGGAAATAAAGATAATATATATATATATATATGAAAATATTAATATAATTGAAAATAACTATTCTAGCAAAACAAAAAACAACGAAAAAAAAAAAAAAAACTGTAGTATAATTTTTCATTGAAAAACAATGATTGGAATGTGACATATAAGTTGATTTCCAAAGTCCTTGCTAATAGACTCAAAAAAATATTGCCTCACATTATCTCTCTAATTCATAGTGCTTTTATGCCATGGAGACTAATCACAAATAATCTTTTGGTGGCCTATGAGACCCTACATACAATGCATACGTGGTTAAAAGGCAAGAAGAGTTATATGGCGGTGAAACTAGATATGAGCAAAGCCTACGACCACGTTGAATGGAAATTTCTAGAAGCTGTCATGCGACGTTTGGGGTTTACGGATCGTTGGATTCAACTTATTATGATGTGCATTGCAACGGTTGAATATGCGGTGTTAGTGAATGGGAAGCCATGTGAGAAAATTATTCCGGAGAGAGATATAAGACAGGGAGATCCTATTTCCCCATATCTGTTCCTTTTATGTGAAAAGCGCAAGGGTTCTACGTGGGGAGCTCGAAAGATGGTGCCAGTCAGACCATGGCGTTCCAAAGCAGGGGTATAAACATTTGAACGATGGCTTTAGTAATCGTGATTTTGAAAAAATAGGTGCAAGGGTGTTTTCGTAAGGTTTTGTCTAAATAGCAGGGGTATAATTAGGGCTGGGCAAAAACCCGCCCAACCCGTAAACCCGCCCCGCCCAGCCCCGATCTGCCCCGCCTTGACCGGGTTTTATGCGTATTTTTTAGGGTTCGGGTAAAATTTCTCTAACCCGTGCGGGGTGGGGCAGGTAGCGGGTTTAGACATTTTTTCCCTGCGGGTACCCTCCCCGCCCCGATTCTACCTGCCCATTAGTAACCTAACCCTAAAAACCCAAACTATCTCCCACCCACTCCCTATTTTCTCTCATCTCACGCCTCCAAATCCAGCAAGAGAATTTTCTCCTTCTTTCCCTCTAATTTTCTTCTTCTTCTTCTTCTCCTTCTGTCCCCCTCCACGCAGCTTCCATCACCTAGCTCCCACCCATGCTCTAGTTGCCGACATCCAGAGAGCTCGAAGACGAAAAGACAAGGAGATTGAGAAAGAGTCGGAAGAGAGTTGGGCTGAGAGTAAAATGGAGGGAGAATCAGTGAGAAAGAGAGAAAGGAATTTACGGTGAGAGAGAGAGAAAGATGGAATTATGGACCATGATTCTTTCCCTCTGATTATTAGGTTCTCATGAATCATGAGGTAAGTTGTGACGTGTGATTGATTAGTTAAATTTTTTCTCCTTACCATCTAATTTTCTTCTCTTCTTCTCCTTCTTTCCCTCGATCTATTTCTTGTTGAGAAAATCCTTTGTTTGCTTGCTAAGAAAATCCTTGGGAGCGTGGAAGAGAAAATTTTGATGCTTTGGATTCTTACCCAACCCGCGCCTATTCAACCCGCCCCGCAATACCCAAACCCGCACGGGTATTGTAATTTTTTGCGGGTAACGGGTTGGAATTTCCCAAACCCGCAGGGTGAGGGGCGGGTGGAAAAAAAGCCAATACCCGCCCCGCCCCAACCCGTGCTCACCCCTGGGTATAACGAGTGTTTTCAGCAAAAATGAATCACATGCGCGGCACGTGAGAGGAGCACCGTTAGGATTTCAATAAAATCCTAACGGAAGGGGGAAAGTGGAAGCAAATCAAATTTGGATACATCAAAGTGAGAAACTTTGAACTTTAGGAGCGTATTTGCAAAAGGCGCGGAACATCAGGGGGGTCAAGTGAAATTACCCCTTAAGACAATTAAAAATATTACAAATAAAACCCACACGTTTTCATTGTCTCACATTGAGATATAAACATAAAGCACAAGAAGATAAAAAGAAAATTAAATAAAGAGAACCTTTTGTTTTCTTCATTAAGATATCAATTAAATGCATTCCAAATAATATAAAGAGAAAGCAAGAGAAGATAAAAAGAAAAATAAAAAGAGAGAATTTGTGAACCTTTTTATTTTCGTCATTAAGACAATTAAATATATTACAAATACATCTTATACGTTTTAATTGTCTCACATTGTGATGTAAACATAAAGCAAGAGAAGATGAAAGGAAAATTAGATAAAGAGAGAATTTGAAAACCTTTTGTTTTCTTCATTTAGACAATTCAATGTATTACAAATAAAATCCTTATGTTTTAATTATCTCATTAAAAGGCTAGCATCTAAAATGCCACGTGTCGCAATTCAACGCACTCTTTAAGCCAAAACTCGACTTATAGGCTAACATCTAAAACGCCATGTGTCGCAATTCTACGCACTCTTTAAGCCAAAACTCGACTTATATATATATATATATATATTAGACATTAGATTTAGAGAGATACAATACATGAATCACGGTGGTTATGCAATTATATTAACATTTCCTTCAATGTATTACAATGTTTTAATCTTTCTAAACAAAATCCTTATATGGTATAATTCTTTATGAATAACTTCCAATAAGCCATTATGGATCTAACTTTATTTATCCCGCTGGATAATACATGTGCCCAAAAACTTGTTTATGTCTATAGACCATTAGAGAAACTTAAACACGAAATGAATTAATGAGTCTCATATACTCCACATGATTTTATAGTAATTCTATATAGGTAAACTTTTAGAGCCTATTTGGTTTAAGGAATAGATTCTTGGAATGAAATAACTATTCCTATGGAATAGTCATTACTTTGTTTGGTAAAGGTTTATTCCTAGGAATAGTTATTCCCGTGTGAATCATTAATCCCTTACACACAGAAATAACTATTCCTCTAAAAAATGTGAGCACTAGTTATTCCTAAAAGAATTGACACAGGATTAGCTATTCCTCTAAAAAAATGAGAGCAATAATTATTCATAAAGGAATTGACAGCTTTTTCCAAAAAAACAAATTTTTTTCAAAAAGGTTATTTTAACCCTTAATTTTTTTTTATTAAAAAAAAAAAAAAAAAAAGGGAAAACCTAGAATTTTAATGGGGTGGCCACCCCTGCAATTCTAGTTTTTATTTTTTTTCAACTCCAATTAGAATTAATACATATGTTGTTACCAAACTAAGGAATAAGAATAACTATTTTATTCCACTTTCCTCTATTCCTAGTAATAGCTATTCATTTACCTAATAGAACACTTAATCCGCGGACCAAACGAGCTCTAAATAGGTATTACTGGGAATAGAAGAGGTTAAAATAGAATAATTATTCAAATTCTTTAGTTTGATAACAACACACATGGCCTAACTGAAATTGAATCAAAATTACTAAAAACTCACATTATTATTACAAGCTTGAAACCCGTGCAATGCACGGGTTTGTTTTTAAAAATGATAGGAATGAAAAATAATAATAATAATAAATAGTGGATGTATAAATGATAAGAAAAAAAAAGTTTCAAGTAGGAAGCAAAAAAAATGGGGGATTGTCAAAGTAAGTCAAGGAGAAAATTTAGCACCGGGAGTACAGCTAGAACATAATCATTAAAAATAAATAGAACTAGATACCAAAATTCTATTCAAAAAAAAAGAGAAATGAGTTAAATTAAAAAAATTAAAGAAACCAAAAGTTGGAAATGATTATAAAAACTCAAATAAAGCTTAAAAATATAAGATTTCTAAATTTTTAAATAATCATAATGAAAAGTTTCTTACCAATAGAACCTTTCTCAAAACCGCTTATTCCAGCAGAGACAACAAATAAATTTTTGGTGAAAGTAAATTGAGAATTGTAAGGATATTCCAAAAACCGCTTTTGTCGGTGTGATTTCACTTTCAATTTTAATTTTTTTCTACAACATGATTAAAGAAAAAGAAATTAATATTACCTTATCAAAGCAACGTAGAAGCAAAATAACCACTCGAGAAATCAATTCATATTATTTCCTATTTATACATGCCTCAAGATCAAATAAGAAAATTAAAATAATCAACCTCCAACCACCTCTTAATACTAATTTAGTTATTAATTATTTCAACAAAAACATATTCGCTTTGATAGCTTAATTCATCTGCGTGCTCTATCAACCAAACTTCATTGACAAACACCATTAATATCCCCAAGAGTTGTTCCACAACATCACGTAACTTTGACATAAGAAATATGACAGAGAGAGAGATAAAACCTGTGCGTTTCGTTGTCAGTGGGAGAGAGGAAAGATCAATTTTGATAGTGGGTTGGGGTTTTGAAATTTGGGAATTTTGACAGTGGGTAGCTCGTCCCGGGAGATGTGGGTGGCTCGTTGTCAGCGGTGCTTGGCATTCATGGTCTTCGGTGGCCAGCCGTCGGTTTAGGGGTGAGTGAAGAGGGAAGAGAGAGTCATGACTTACGTGTGCGTTTTCTAACCTAAAAAAAGTCCACATGAATTCCCATTTGGTCATGTTAAATGAATGGGGTTTGGTGTTGCAATAAAAAATAAAAAATAAATAAATAACAAAATAACCAGAAATGCTTTTTTTTTTTTTAATTAAAAAAATATATATATTATGGTCAAATAAAAAAATATGTATATATATATACCTAACATTTCTCTTGAAAAGAAATGTACACGAGATATGAATAGTAGGATTATATTGAATATTTTGTGTTCATAACACTTGCTCCAAAAGTATGAATGTATTGGACCATTAGTGAAAATATCTTAAAATCATTTATCTTAAGAAGTTAAGATTGTCGTGGTTGGCTTGGGTCTGGTATTTACTTTGATAGTAAGCAACAACATATGTAAAAGAAATTAATCTAACAATTTTTTTTTTTTTTTTTTAATATTTTGACGTGATATAAAGCAGTCAGAATTTTGAGATTTTTTTTTTTAGAAAGTTTTTTGACTTTTTTTGGAAAGAGAAAAAGTAAAAAGGGTTAACAAATAAGCCCATAATCTCTTTGAAGTAGGTAGGTTAGCGAAGTACAATGCCTATAAAAATTAATTAGTTATAAAAAAAAAATAAAAAAATAAAAAAAAATAAAAAAAAAAAGGTAGAAAGACTTTTTGGGAATTAGCTTAAAGATAAAGAGACAAGGAAAAAAAAATTACAAGGCATTTCACACGAGTAGAGAAATGGATAAAGAGGTGTGATGTTTTCACAAGGCAATTCTTTCGCTAGCAATGAAAATCTCCCTCCAAGTATTCAAATAACAAATTATCTATATTTTGTTATACTCCCCCTCTCTCTCTCTCTCTCTCTCTCCCTGAAGCTTCTCATCTTTCCTTTCTCCCTCTCCCACAACAAAGCAATCCACAACGACAACGTCTAGGAAAGGATAGAATGATTTCAGAGTGTATTGATTGGAAACGACGGGCCCCTCCTCCCTCATGCAGAGCCAGAGGGAAGTGGCGAGTACTAACTAAATCCAATTCGCGTCATAAATTATAATGTACTTGCCAGCCACAAAACTAACGTTATTATTCTCATTTTCCAGATTTACAACGAAAATTTCCATTAAAGGAATTATCTCCCGACCTAATTGTCAAAACTATCAAGTAGCTTAACGACCAGAAAAGAAAGAACAGACTAGAGGAGAAATCACCTCCACTTCTCTTGCAGTTCTTTCCTCTCGGACAAAACCCATGTCACAAAGATTGCCGCAATTAGGGCAACAATAGTGATGAGAAGCAAAGCATAGCTGAAATCTTCGGTGAGTGAATCGTATGTCCTTGAGGGTGCCATTCGAGTGAAGAAGAGATCCACTCCATATGCAAAGGCAAGAGTTGTGGACTCCAACTTAGCAGGTACCGTAACAATGCCTCGGAGACCTTCCACTTTAAGAGCATGCGTCACATATGACTGCACAAACAACACCGACATCAGCTTATCATGTAAAACAACTAAATCAGAAGCAGCATGTACCTAAAAACCAACCTCCCTCATACGCCACAAAACCATATCCTCTAAAGATTTTGAGCTAGCTCAAGTTCAAATTATGGATGCCCGAGTCTCATTTGCTTATCATCACCATAATAAACATGGAATTAAAGGCACACATAATTGTACACCATAAAACAAAAATATGATTCTAATCATGGCCAACAAAAAAACACAAACAAATAGTCATGTTATCTATCTAATTATTAAACAAATGAACTACGACCTCTATGTCTTTCACCAAAACCAATTATATCAGTAATTTCTTTCAATTATTACAAATAATACTATATACAATAAAAAAAATAAAAAAAATAAAAAAAATAAAAAAAGCGAACAGTCAGTGTCAGGATGATCTATCAAATGTGCTGCCAGGTTCAAGTTGGGGAATAATGTGCCCAACCAAAACCTGTCCAAATCGACTCATTATTAATTAGCCTTAATCTGAAAAACATGAACATCCAAGTCATGATCTGATAAATGAGCAAGTACAAAACATGTTAGGGATAAAAAACAGAAGTTTGTAAGCTGGAACTATGTAGTCATTCCCAGATCCTGGAAAGTTTAAAAAGAAATGTGTGCAATACTTCTTGTAATGAGAGCATTGTAGCTAAAGAGCAACAAGAGAAATTTCAGTAACAAAATTGAATCACCAAAAGTCAACCCAGACAAAAGCGCACACAGATGGTTGTCAACTCGGCATATGCATATTGAAACTCTGATGACTAAATCAAAATGGGTAGATAATAAAAATTTGAAAACTTTAATGTTATAGTTGAAATTTTGAGTAATAAATACAAACCACTGCTCACAAAAAGAAAAATTCAATACTTTCTTCAGAAAATAACAGTAGCATTGAATCTATGATATCAATAATAAGATGATGACGACGATGATATATGGCCGAAATACCTGAGGAATGATTGGCAAAGAATCCGTAAGAGGTATGACGCCTTCTTCTTTCTCAGCTTGTGTAGGGTTGACAGATCGGCGAGGATCTAAATAACGCTTATCAAGAGCCAAAACCTGCAAAAGGTTTAGCAACATTCAGTGTATATAAAAGGAAATTAGTTGTATCTCAAACACATACATCCCCCCCCCCCCCCCCCCCCCCCCCCGGAACAACTAAAACATAAAAACGCCTCAACAGAAAACAAATCAAATTGCCACAAAAAAGAAAGGAGAAATAGCTCAGCATGTTCAAAGATTTCAACTGACCTGATCACCAACTGTACCAATAAGAAGCTGCTTTGAGGTAATACCCTTGGCCGTTGATGTCACTGTTATTGTTTTCACAGAGTGGGTGAAGAAGTAAGACTGTGACTTTGTTATCACCTCTGGTCGAGAATACAAGGAGATTGGTGAAGTAAGATTATGCTTTCCAAAAACTAGCTTCAAGACATCCTTGTTGTCCTGTGAATCATATTGGATTTAAATAACATAGCATCGAAAATACACAAAACATTGAATTAAGGATTCAAGTTTACTGGCATACCGCCCGAGACTGATCATAGATCTCAATGACTGACATCTCATATCTGTGTGCTCTAAGATTGAAGTAGTGGTATACAACCCAGTTCTCGCTGAAAACCTACAAAATGCATGGATGCATGAGAACTGCCTCACTTATGACTGCAAAATGGCTTAGTAGATTGCATAACTTACAGCACGAACAGGGCCCTGTGAACCATGATGAGTCATCCTGTGCAATATACGACCAGTTACAGTATCAATGAGGTATACAACCAACCATGACTCCTCTGGAGTGACCATTCTGAATTCACCACTGGCTTTTGGTGCAACAGTTGCCACGAAGAGTAGATTTTTTGATATATATTTATACATCACATCTTGGCCATCTATGACCTTTGCTTGGGTATGAACCACCTAGAGGATGTAAACAAAAAATAATAATATAACAACTATATACAGCTATAAAGCACTGGTAAAGTCTCACGAGAACCCTATCATAGTAACCTCAAAGTGGGAGCTGGGACCACTGCCCATCTAATTGGTTACAGAGTCGGACTTACTAATCACATTGTTTTACAATACTCGTTTAACATATAATTGTTACGATTATGTGATGCCAAAAACATAAGGTTACCACTCAATTCCAGTCATGGCTGGCTTCCTACTATTGAGACCCCATATGCACAGCACAAGAAACCAAAATTATAAAATGATAATAGGCATTTTTAGGCATTTTAAGGTTCATGGAACTACAATCGCATCCAAGAAATCAAAACAATGATAAACAATTTCTAAAAAGATAAAATTGGTTGAGGAACATAGAATTTCCAAATTGCCCTCTCCAACAAGTGAAGAGATATCTCAATCAACCTTGACCCATGCTAAATCAAACAAGTCAAAGAGTTCCATAAGGCACTAGCTGTTTCGCAATGTAGTAAAAGGCAATCAACAATTTCCCCACCTTTCTTACACGGGCAACACTAATCTACCACAATGATATGCCACTTCCTCAAGTTATCAAAAATGAGGATCTTACCTAAAACGACCAACCAAGCAAATAAAGCTACTCTCAAAGGGACCTTACTCCACCAAATACACCTCCAAGGAAAATGAGTGTTGTCATGGGGGATGAAGACATTATAGAACGATCTTAGATCAAACAATCCCTTCTTGGAGGGATTCCAACAAAGCTTGTCTACACAGTCCTATTTCAATCTAATGGAATACAATTGATCGAAGAACAAAGTAAATAATTCCAACTCCCAATCATGCGTCGCTCTTACAAAATTAACATTCCACTAAGAAGAGCCCTTAAGGGAGTGAAGATGATAGGGCACATAAGCATCCCTTGAGCAAGCAATGCTCAATAACTCCAAAAACACTTCCTTAAGGGGTTGCTCCCCACACCACATATCATGCCAAAAGGAGCAGACACCCACCTCAAATCTTGTAAATCTAGAAAACTCCTCCCAAACTCTCCTAATGAACTTCCAAAGACCCACCCCATAAGACCCAATGACTCAATTAGAGCACCACCCACCCCACTGATTCCCATATTTAAAGTTCACTTCCAATATCCACAGAGTCTCTCTCTCATAAACGTAACGCCATGACAACTTACCCATAAGAGCTCAGTTGAACATGAGCAAATTTCAAACCCTCCAACCCCCTTAAGAAATCAAAGAACACAACTTACACCAGCTTACCAAATAAATTTTAACCTCATCACCCATACTTCCCCACAAAAAATCCAGTTGTAACTTCTCAACTCAATTGGCAACACTAATCGAGAGGAAACACAGAGACATGAAGTAGGTAGACAAGTTAGACAAAGTGCTCTTAATCAAGGTAATCCTACCCTCCTTAGACAAATACAACCCCTTTCAGCTAGCTAAACAATGCTCAATCTTCTCAATAATGCCATCCCAGATAGATTTAGCTTTAAAATAAGCATCCAATGGAAAACTTGGGCACTTCATTGGCAACGAGGAGACCCTGCAACCCAATATCCTAGTCAAACCTTCCACATTATTGACATTACCAACAGGAACCAACTTTGATTTAGCCAAAATAATCTTCAAGCTAGAGACAACTTCAAAATATTTTTTTTGATAAGTAATAACCAGTCTTATTAAAAACGAAAGGCGCCATAAAGTATACAAGGAGTAGACAAATAGGATCATCTTCAAAAGAGAACCCCACAAATAACGCAAAAGACAAAGGTGATCTGGGACAACCCCATAGAAAATTAAGATGCCATCCGCCAACAAAATGTGAGAGATCAATGCCACCATAATACCCCGTCCCCATAGAAAAGCTAGACAACAAAACCCCACACATTTAACATACAATTGTTACAATTATTTGATGCCAAAAATGTAAGGTTATCAATCACTTCCAGTCATGTCAGGCTTCCTACTATTGAGACCCCATATGCACAAGAAACCAAAATCATAAAATGTAAATAGGCATTTTATACGTTCATGGGACTCCAATTGCATCCAGGAATTTGACACAATGAAAAATAACGTTTCTAAAAAGATAAAGCAGAAGTTCAACAGTAAAAGGGCACTATGCATCAAAGAATCTAGGTGATACAAAATTATTCACAAGAAAAGAAAAATGGTATGGAAAATTTTATTTTCATAAGAAAATCTGACAGTAATGCACTCAATTAAAGGTTTTTTTTTTTTGATAAGTCACTCAATTAAAGGTATTCTGTATTTCTAGTTAATCAGCAAATTAATTTGTAATACAAAATTATCTTATTTTTTTAGGTTTTTGTGCAATGGTACCAAGAAAAAAATAGCTTTTTTTTTTTTTTTTTTTTTTTTCTTTTGATAAGTAGGTACTAACAAATTAATGGTGAAGGAATAACAATCATAAAAGATAAAAAGACCTAGAGCAATTAAAAAGTACAAAATTATCTAATTTTTTTAGGTTTTTGTACAATGGTACTAAGAAAAAAATAGCTTCTTTTTTTTTTTTTTTTTTTCTTTTGATAAGTAGGTACTAACAAATTAATGGTGAAGGAATAACAATCATAAAAGATAAACAGACCTAGAGCAATTAAAAAGTACATCATTGAAAAAAAATAAATAAATAAGTTACCTCATTCAATTTTCTTGTAACAGTTTCTATTATCTTTTCCGACTCAGATGGAAATACAATTGACCACAAGTCCCTGGAGTCGAAGCAGTATTCATCCGTTACACCAATGCAATTAATCTTCAAGTCATGCCCCTTTATAATGCCATTATCAGCATCAACCGAGTACCAGTATACATTTGAAAACTCATTTTGGAAGATACCAATAGCCTCAGAGGTTCTTGGGTATAAATGTGCATGATGGTCAGCATCTATAATAAGATGGAGATGCTGTTCCACTGAATCAGTAAATGGCAGTGGAATGACTTGTGTAACAGAATGAGTGAGATCCAATGAGTCAAGCTCCTTTCCTATGTAAGCATCAACAAAAGAAAGAACACCTGGGGCATCCCAATTTGGTCCACATCGACCCACAACAAGGATAGATGGATTCTCATCCAAGGCATGATGATGAGGTACCTGCCACTGATAAACACCAAGTCCAGTAGGATTTTCACATGATCCTGATTTACGTAGTGAGGACAGTAAGAGAGACCAAACAACCCGTCCATCTCCAGTGTGCAAGGCATAAAGTTTTCCCGCTCTGGTAAGAACTATTAGTAGCTTCCGGAAACCATTGTGGTCTCGGGTCATTTTGCTCTTCTCGAAACTTTTTAATCTCATTCCTTGTATAGTTGCTATATCCTCAAGGCTTGCAAGCATTAATGTCCCCTTAAGCTTCAAGATGTGTCCCTTCAATAACGAAAACATCATATGAAAAAGAAATTGTCAGTAAGGGAACAGGTCAAGTAGAGGCATTCAGGCAAAAATATCATTTTCTTTCCAAATCCTAGGTGCAAAACTGCAATAAAGTAGTGAAGAGGAAGAAAGGGAAAAATATATTTGTAAATAAAACCAGGCATCCATTCAGTCCAGAAAAGTAGAATAGTAGAGCATTCAATCATGAAACAGGACTTTTATGTGTTTACATTCATACATTAAGCCACTCAAAGAGGTTCTGCTCCACTTTAGCTACTGATACACCTTTCTTTTCCACAGGTAGTTCTGATGTTGTTACATCTACAATTGAGGCTAAGCTTTCCTCCCTAGACCAGACAATCGCACCTTGTTGTAGTAACAACAGTGAATGATCTTCCATGACAATCAAGGCCCTAAACCCATGAGACCTGTCTGTACGAATATATGTATTTATGAAAACCATGTGCACTAGCCCCCTCTGATGGTCCATGACTATGCTCTCCTTGAGCAAATCACCATTCCAATCATGATTGAGCTTCACTGTAAGGAGAATTTTACCGTCTACGTGTTCAACTATTGCAAAAGCTTGTTGACCCTCTGAAAATGAGAGAGCATCACTAACAGCTGCTGCATTGTTAATTTTGTCCACAACCTCCAATTTGCCTTCAGTTGTCACTCTTATAAATACTGAAAATGTATCGACTTTTATAGCAAATATTCCTGAGAGCTTTGAAGGTAATATGACTGCGTTGCTGGAAGACTCCTCAACAAGATCTGAAATATATGTCTTTCCAAAGTTGATTTCTTCATTCTGAAAGTTAATTGTTACTAAGCTTGACCTAGTGGCATCCAATGACACAAGCATGTCACTTGAAACTAATAATACTTCCCCATAAAAGCCATCAGGAAAGGCTGCACTCTTGTGCTTCAGCAATTCTCCATTCTTAGCATCAATTTCATAAGCATTAAACTGGGATGAACCAACAAAACCTACAGCATAGATTCTATCACTTCCAGAAGGCTGAATAATCTGTTGAACCTCTATGCTGCAAAAAAGGTAGCCAATCTAAGATCATAAAATGATGATGTTAGGAAAGAAAGAACATTAGATACATCAAAATTCAATTGTTTAAACCTTTCAGCTGAAAAATCCTTCTCCCAGAGAACTTCGCCATCAATGCTAGAAAGAGCATGAAGACACCCTTTACTGAAAACAAGAATCACATTGTCCTTGTCGACTTTCAAATTAATCTGCACAATACTACCTTAATTAATGTATGTTCATTGTAAAATAGGTACAAAGGCATTGTCTACTAGAACTCTCGTAATCAAGAAAATTATGATGAAGGTGTTGCTGATGATGAAACTAAGGACAGGGTAAGGACTAGAGACTGAAATTAAAGTTTGATGCAAAAGTAACAAAACAAAAAGTCCAAACATTTTGGTCTATGAAGAGAGATTTAGAGCACTAGCAACAACTTCCCTAAATCCCATTCCCTTCTCTAAATGTAGGGAAACTCTTAAAAACACCTGAAACAAACTCCCTTGGTAAACCCTTGGTTAAGGAACGCCAAGGGAAGTAAAAGTGCTACCCCACTTTTGGTTCCTTTTAACATTATTTTAATATAAAAATACTC
Organism: Corylus avellana; assembly: GCF_965113065.1. Classification (NCBI taxonomy): domain Eukaryota; kingdom Viridiplantae; phylum Streptophyta; class Magnoliopsida; order Fagales; family Betulaceae; genus Corylus; species Corylus avellana. Next base: position 20,726,322 of record NC_142495.1, on the reverse strand, counting down.
TCTTTCATCTAACATTTATTTGAAACACTATTTAAATGGTTAGTCTTTCCTCTCTCTTTCCCACAACATTTAATTTAAAGAATATTTAAATTATATAGGGAAAGGATAAAGGAAGCTAATGTGGAACTTATTTAAATAGGGAAACAAAAAGTAGTTTGATTCCCTATGTTTAAAGAAAATCTAAGGAAAACTGCTGCTAGTGCTCTTATAAATGAATACTAGAGAAAGATATTCAATGGATAATAAATTTAGTAAATGTACAAGAATTCATACATAGCACTACAGATATATGCCCAGTTGACAAATTCCAGAGCATCAAAGATTGTATTCACTAACCAGCACAGACAATAATGATTTTGAAGGCTTTGAGCCCTGAAGAAAAGACTCCCAAACCATCTTTCCATCAGGAAGGTTCCATGCTCTTAAAACACTTCCCTCTGACGAAAGAGTAATGACATCTGAAAATGTTAAGTGGCAATTAAGCATTCATTCGACAGTGTAAGTTGTGATCAAACATCCAATAAGTAACACCAAATGAAGGAAGCAAAATGGTTACAAAGTAATAACAAAAGTAACAACACTCTAAAGTACAGAAATATAACCACCCCCAATATTCTTCTTTTGTTTTCTCTTTCTTTATTAAATAAAAATTAAAAAAATTAAAAAATAAAAAATAAAAAGAGTGACGCCATAGCAATGTATGGCAACAGTTGGTCCTTCAAAGTAACACAAAATCAAGAAAATAAATTACAAGCATGCATGAAACTGAGAGAAGAAAATAATGCATAGGAGCTCCCAATATTACCACTCCTATGATTCAAACAACATGTTTCTTGAAAAAAAAAATATACATGTGAACACAACAAACAAATTGCGAGATAATATTATACATAATTCAAGTTAAACGATGGGTCACGAATTTGCTGAAAATCATAAAGATCAAGCCCCATAGCATTATATTGGAAAATTCATTGATGACCAAGTAACAATTCTACTTTGACATTACCAAATCATGTAGTTTAGGGAAATGAGTGAAACAGACATTCATCTATAAAGCTAAAAATAGGATCAATCATAAATATGTGCATTATTACATTTTCCAAGAGCAATATCAATTCCATCGACTGAATCATTGGTCCCAAGAACATGCCTCCAAACTGCACAAAACCAACCATAAATTAATATTCCACAATTTCCACCAAAGTCCATAAAAAATAAAAAAATAAAAAAATAAAAGTGCCCCTATATCATAATTATCTACTCAAAACCACTAAACAAAAGGTTGAAGCGCTCTTGCTTAGTTGCTTTGAATATGAAGAAGCTGAGTAAAGGAGATCATAATGAAAAGTTTCTATGTAATGATCACAGCCAAAAAAACACCCAATTTACCACAACTTCCGATACAAAAAGTTCAACTCACAAATCTCTCCATGCCTGAGATCAAGCGAAGCGATAACATTCTCTTCAGTAGACACCACAACACGCTTTCTCCCGGTCTTTTGAGTGTGGAACACTGCATGCTTCACTTTCCCCATATACTGCTGGTGCCTGTAATTCACGATTATTACTAAAAACTACAAAAATCGAACCCATTCTTCAATCAAAATGAAGTAAAGGCTTATAATCAAGAAAGCACCGGATATGTTATAATAGATTGAGACTAAAGCATCAACTATAGCTTAATAACCGAAGTTTCCAAAACAAATAAAATTTGACTACGACTTCGAGAACTTTTAATCATTAAGCGAAAAGGAATTGAGGCCTCGTCTGTTTTCCAGATTAAAAAAGTAAACAAAAAGAAAATCTCAAAGTAGTAAATTTAGGTGAAGTGAGAAATTCGATGACAAGACGATATGAGATGGGAATTTACCAGTCCATGAGGCCCACTTGATCTTCGTAAAGCGAAAAGCTGTGCTCTGCTGATGCTAAGAGTAATAGAAGAGGAAGAAAAACCCTAATCGCCATTTGCATGCCCATCGCGTCTCTCTCCCTCGGATGAAGAAAGAGAGACAGATCTGACAAGGAAGTGAAGGGGGCCGGCCTGTCGTTCTGGATTGGGGAACTGGCTTAGCCCTCTCACGCACTTGCCCCAAATTGCACGAATAGGGGAATTCCTCCCTTTTTCAGTTCAAACTAGTTGGCATGCCACGTCCAATGCGCTTGATCTGTGTTATATTCTACTAATTGTTAATATTATAATTTTAATATATATATATATACATATATATATATATATATATACATACTAGTTGGAGGGCACGTGCCTTGGTTCCTGTATTTGACAATAATGAATGTAGTGTATGTGATATTTAACACTAAAAAATCAATAGCATATGCAAAAAGTATTTACAACATAAAATTAATACATGAATTCTTATACAAATTCTTAATAATTAAATAGCATATCATTCCAAAAGTGAATGGATATGATATACATCAAAGCATATAAAAGAAAATAAAATCACACTAAAAAAATAAAACATTCTACTAAATACTTATACAAATTACAAAAACATAAACAAAACAAAGAAAAGGAGAAAAAAACATACTAATTTAAGGAGAAAAGGGGAACAACCGCAGCACAAACGTGGCTCTATATAAGGTTTTTTCCTTATTTTAAGATTAATGAAAAAGGACATTAATGCCCATAATTTTACAAATGACAGTGTAAAATAAGGTCAAAATGGGAAATTTGGCGTGAAACAAAGATCAGGATTTAAGGAAAAAGTTGAACAAAAATCATGATTTAAGGAAAAGCTGGAAAAAATACTAATTTAAGGAGAAAATGGGAAGGAAATCGAGAATTTGAGGACGAGAAAAGACAAAAATAACCGGTCTAGAGAGAGAGAAAAAAACCTGGATCGGCGGAGGTTGAGCGGCGGCGCAGATGAGAGAAGAGTCGGACGAGAGAGAGGAAGAGGGAAGAGAGACGAGAGAGAGGGAGAGAGGCGAGACAGCAGAGAGATAGCCGAGACTGAGAGAAGAGAGGAGGAGAAGAAAAAAAAATCCAAATGGCCTGATTACTGTCGTATGCATTCCGTCAAAATGACAAAAATACCCAAATGATTTTTGAGCTGACCATTGTAAACAGGGACAAAAGGGTAACTTGGCACCATCAAAGAAAAACTCACTATTCAGCCATGTTGAAAAGACAAATTCATCCAAATAAATTCATTGTTTCCTTAACACTTAAACTGGTCAGAATAATAACAAAGAGAAGACAAAAGGGACAAATTGTAAATTGACGTCAGGGACAAAATAGTCTTTCAATATCAAACAGAAGGGCAAAATGGTCTTTTTACTATCAAAGAAAATCATAGGCTTTTTTTTTTTTTTTTTAAGGAAACATAGGCAATTTTTAAGCATATATATATATATATATATATATATATATATGTTGTTATTTTAAATCAAGTGTAAAGAAAAATATATATAGCACATTTATGTTTATGGTGTTTACCTCAACCAATATATAAATACAGAAAAGCAGAAAACCTCAACCAATATGTTCAATGAAGAGGCAAGAAGAAAAGAGCAAGGTATTTCTTTTCATTCAGAGGCACTTGTTATAAAAAGGCGAGCGAGAAGTAAAAGCAGAAAACCTCACAAGTATGACAGTCGTGACAAGTCAAGAGGAAAATCATATTCAAAAATAGACATAAAATGTTTTCACTATGGCAAGCTTGGGCATATAAGAAGAGATTGCAGAAAGTTTAAAAGAGAACAGTTGAAAAGAAAAGACGAAGAACGTTAAGAAGAAAAAGACACTGCAGCAGTTGCATCTGATGGTGATGTGGTATTTGCTTTTGATGAAGCTTATGCTAATCTCGCATGTGATGAATCTACGTGGGTAGTTGATACAACAGTATCTTTTCATATTACTACACATAGAGATTTCTTCTCTTCCTACACCAGTGGCGATTTTGGTTGGGTTAGGATAGGAAATGAAGCCAAGTGTAAAGTTGTGGGCATAGGAGATATATAGCTAGAAACCAAAATTGGGTGCAAAATGATGCTTAAGGATGTCAGACATGTTCCTGAAATGCGCTTCAACTTGATTTCTATTGGGAAACTTGATGATCAAGGCTACCACAATTACCTTGGAGGTGGACAATGGAAACTGAGCAAGGGTTCTCTTATCTTACCCAGGAGAAAGAAGACCAACACTCTCTACAAGACAGCTGGAAGACTAGTCAAGGGATATACGATTGTTGTTGAAAATGAAAACTCCACTGAGCAATGGCACAAGAGGCTTGGTCACATGAGTGAGAAGGGACTTCAGATTCTCGCCAAGAAACAGATCCTACCTAATAATAAAGGTACGCCACTAACGCCCTGTATTCATTGTCTTGTTGGAAAACAAAGAAGAGTTTCATTTCAAAAATCCTCTTCATCAAGAAAGTCTAATATTCTTAATTTAGTTCACACTGATGTCTGCAATATGAACACTAAAACTACAGGTGGTGCACTTTATTATGTGACTTTTATTGATGATCACTCTAGAAAGGTATGGTTGTTTGCTTTGAAAACAAAAGATCAGGTATTGGGTGTGTTCAAAGTCTTTCATATGAAGGTTGAAAGAGAAACTTGAAGGTAGTTAAAATGTGTCCGTGTAGACAATGGTGGTGAATACAGAGGACCATTTGTAGAGTATTGCAAAAGCCATGGGATCAGGCTTGAGAAAACTGTACCTAAGACTCCGCAGCATAATGGCGTAGTAGAGAGAATGAACAGAACCATCTGTGAGAGAATTAGGTGTATGCTCTCTCATGCAAAATTGCATAAACAATTTTAGGGTGAGGTAATAAGGACAGCGGTTGACTTGATAAATCTTTCTCCATCAATTCCTTTGGATGGTGACATTCCTCAAAGGGTTTCGACAGGGAAAGATGTTTCTTTTGAGCACTTGAGAGTGTTTGGCTGCAGGGCATTCGTCCATATTCCTAGAGATGAGAGGTCAAACCTTAATAGCAAAGTCAAGCAATGTATCTTCATGGGTTATAGGCACAAGGAGTTTGGTTACAGATTGTGGGATCCGGTTAATAAGAAAATCATACGAAGCAGAGATGTCATATTTTTAGAAGATCAAACCATTGAAGACTTGGATCAGAAAAAGTCAAAGTCTCTCAGTGAATACCGTGTTGATTTGGAACCAGTTATTCCTCCTTGTGTGATGCATGATGAACACATGAGAGATGTACAAGAAGAACAGGTTGATACAGTTGATGAAAATGGTGAGCCTGTAATTGATAATGTAGAGTCAGAAGAGCACCAAGAGCAAGCTTCTTTAGAACCAGCCACTAAGATTCAGTTGAAAAGATCTACTAGAAACCGACAGCCTTCTAGAAAGTATTCAGTTAATGAGTATGTGTTACTTTCTGATGGGGGAGAGCTAGAAAGTTATCAAGAGGTTATGATACATGACCAAAAAAATCAATGGTTAGATGTGATGTCTCACATTGCCTGGGCATGGAAAAGATGATGTGTTTATATGAAATATACTCTCCCTAAATGATATGAGGCCTTTTGGGGGTATACCCAATAATAAAACTGTGCGGGCTTGGCCCAAAGCGGACAACATCATACCACTTGGAGCAGGGAAGTTACATATGGTATTAGAGCCATAGCCCAGTCTGAGATGGAGGGAGCGTGCACAAGCCCATGAGGGTCGGCAGTGAGGACGCTGCGTCCTAAGAGGGGGTGATTGTGATGTCCCACATTGCCTGGGCATGGAAAAGATGATGTGTTTATATGAAATATATTCTCCATAAATGGTATGAGGCCTTTTGGGGATAAACCCAATAATAAAACCGTGCGGGCTTAGCCCAAAGCGGACAATATCATACTACTTGGAGCAGGGATGTTACAGCAGGTACAGCCAAAAGTTTTTTTGATAGATTGAAAGCTTTGAAAGTTTCTAACTATATTGGTGCGATATCAATTATATTTAACTACAGCTACAACTTCATAGAATTCTAAACATTATAAATAAATACAAAGCAGGTGCCCAGGATAGTGAGATAGAGGCCCAGGAAGACATGACTGGTGGGACACGGGCCACGGATGACCTGCAGCCCACCAACCCTACTCCCAACGACCGGTTAGGCCCTCGGCAGGTTCGGACCATAAATAAGTGCATATGCTCGAATGTCATGCATATAGGTCTTAATTTACTTGTAGTTAGTATTCAATTCGAAATAACTTACATCGGTAATTTTTAATCTGTTAGGTACTGATTCAGATGGAAACACAATTATTGAGGTGTTTACCATTCTTGACTCGCACAGGTTGCCGGAAGTCCCTACCGGCAAATGGATCTTACTGGAGTACAATGCATCATGGCAGGCAGTTGGCTTTAATGCCATGAGGTTTAGACAGATGACAAGAGACGTAATAAGCAGCGGAAATTATGTCCAAATACTGGACAATTGGACGAAGGTACCGCAGCGTACCAAAGAGGATATTTGGGACGCCTTGATGGTATGTGTTGCATATTATGTCAAACACTCCTAATGTATATATGTATATATACGCTCTAAGTTGTACATATATATATGTGTTTATATCTATATACATATACACATATATTTTAGGTTTTTTTAATTTATCAATTTTAAACTTGTACAGGTATACTTTTGTCCCGCCCGATTGCAACTTGAAAGCCGTAAAGAATGAAGCATTCCGGGATATGGGCTACAAGCTGCGGACTTAGAGGCACGAGCTTAAAAAAGTTCTTGCCATTACGGCAAAAGGTACTCCAGCCACTGTACGGGCAAGAGTGGGGCAAGAAATGCTCTCCGCGTACAATGCCGTCGACTTGGAGATCTTATTGGAGAGATGGTGTAGCCAGGAGAATAAGGTAGGCCATGAGTTAAACTTTTCATTTTGTATAGTGTCATTAATTGTAATTGTGTTAGAATTAACATATTAAGAATGTTAACTGTGTAGGATTATGCAGCACACATGAAGAGCTTGCGAGCATTGAATAATACGACTCATTGCACCGAATCGAAGATCTACGCCAGGGAGACACATGAGGAGGTCAATGTGTAATTTACCCTATACTTATAAATGTAAACATGTTATCATTTGATATATTTAAATATATATGTATGTCCTATGTTTTTGGCGGGCCATACGTCTGGGCACTCCTCCTGCTCGTGCACAGAATTGTATTCGCACACACACGAAGAAGGACGGTACATATTCGAATGACATAATGAAGGAGAGATGTGTATGCTACTCACCTTTCAAATGTTGTTTTGCTTATATATTTGATAATTTATTTGCGATTAACAGTTGTATGACCCACTAACCCAATAATTAATGTAACATACAGGAAATGATGGCGAAACTTATACCCACCGACCCTGCAGCATCGTCTAGCATGACAAAGGGAACGGTCAGGTGGGCGCCGAACGACGCATACGCACAGGCGCTTGGAAATAAGCCTGAGTACGTTGGTAGGGTTCGGCAGGCTGGACCAAATATTCTACCTATGCGGGGGTACATACACGCATACTATACACCGTCACAGGCATGGTCAGAAAACACCAGGCATTCCATGATATCACAAGAAACACTTGACAGAGCGCTTAAGGCGGAGAAGGCAAAGCACAAGGAAGAGATAGATGCCTTGTTGGCCGAGAACAATGTATGGGTAGCTCAACAAGTGGCAGAGTAGATGGCAGTGAACAATGCACGATTGGCTCAACAGGAGGCTGACCGTTAGGCAATGTTTGACGCCCGTTTTCGCTAGCTCGAGGAAATGATGCGGTCGAGTTTCGCACCAGACAGAACTTCCCCACCCTTTGCAATGGTGCGACCGTTGGTCGATAGTGGATCAGGTAATGACATTTTTTAATGGTCAATGTGGTTTTAGAACTGTCCCTATATATATGTGAACTTCTAAATTTAGAGTTTGGATATGTTGTAGTCATTCTCATTAAGATGTTGTAAATCCTATTGAATTTGGTTTATATATCATGGTTGGTTTGGTGGTGGATGTGAGTTAGAGCATTGCATTTGAAGTGTTTATTGGTATTATGAGATAGACCACTATGGTCCTTGTAGAATATTAAGAATCTAGTATATGTGATTGTGTGAGAGTATGAAACGATCAAGTCTACACTAGATGAATATCATAATTTTAAGTAGTTAATATAACATGAGTTGAATATATATATAAACTCCTACGTGCTAATCTCCTCAACAAATTAAAATATTACTGGAAGATTATCAAAATGCTACATGCATTATGTTTATATTTCAAATTGTTGGCTTTAATTTGGTCTGGTATGAAATAGTGTTGGTTGAGATAATTATTTAGAGTTACTCATGGGCATATAAATGGATATAAATGCATGGCACAAAGCAATACATGCAAATCAATATCATCAAGAATAGTTGTTCAGAAAGTTAATTTTGTAACTCTAAATATAAATAGATATAAATGCATGGGGGTAAAAGTACCTAGGTTGAGTAGGTTGAGTAGCTTTGTATGTTTGACAATCCAATCTTGAGCGGAGTAATGCTCAACGAGCCATAGATTGGACACGGTTGTACTTGACATGTATGTAGGAATTTGACACTTAACCTTAAGTAAAAAACTACCCCACCATGTTTTACATCTATATGCTTTGAACATTGAATCGGTCAATCAAAAATCTAAGAGTATGCATGTATCTATTTTATTAATTTTATAAGATGGAAGGCCATTGGCAAATTTTTTGAAATAAAATGAATAGGGCTCTAAAAGTATATTGTTATAGCGTAATAAGTTATAAAATCATAAATTAAGTTAGAGACAATCTCTTAAGAAAAATGAATTGTATTAGATTTACAAATTGATCTCACATTAGTTATAAAATTTCTTTGGCCCCTCTTGCCATGAATAGATACAATTCAAGTGTGTGTCTCTAAGATCTAAAGAGTCTAATTAACCTTCTAATTATCATATGAAAAGAAAACTTGTTTTGTAATCTATATTAGTTTAACTTAACAGTACATGTAGTTGTAAATAACCAATTTGAGACTTAATTAGTTAAACATTTAAACGGAGGTTAGCCTTGCAATATTTCGTAATAAATAGATGCATAGTCTATATAATTAATAAATATAAGCTAAATATCTGGTCATTAAAACAAAAATGGGGTTAGTGGTTCCTCTTCCATACTTATTCTATCTTGGTTGTGTTTTTGTTTCTAACTTTACATGTTAAATCAATCTCATTGAGAGGGAGTACATATATTGTCCACATATATGAAATGGCATAATAGATTATTAAAAAGATGATTTAATAGAGTAGAGAAATATTTAGAGAGTAGTATATATGGTGTTTTTGAAATATATTTTTAGATAAAATAGAAAAAGGAATGGTGTTTTAGATAATCGGGAATTAGTAGTTAATTATATGAAATCACCCTTATAGGATTGCAGCTACCTAGCACTCAATTCTAGAGAGGGATGAAGCTTTCACTTTCGCAGGCGTGTTGGAGCTTTTCCTTTTCTTTATCATTTCTTCCATTGAACCCCCGACATTAAAAAGGCATGGAAGCTCTATAATTGCAATGGAAAAAAGAGAAAGTTCCCATGTCTCACATAATTGCCATGGCAAAAACGAAGCTCATCTTCTCATGTTTATAAATTTAACAAAAGCATTGATTGCTCTGTGACCATGCATATATATATCTTAATTTTTTGTTCTTTTTTATATGAATTTTCTGCTAACTTCAACGTTTTACCTATTTTTGTTATATCATTTATTGTGGAAGAATCAACAACTGAATTTGGTGAATATTCAGGCATTTTTCTTTCACTTTATATAGTGACATTGCTCAATGATTGTTTGTATTATCATTTGCAGCTAGTGGATTTCATTTGTTTGGTGATTGTTTGTTTTATCATTTGTAAGTAATGAATATCATGGAGAGGATGCTATCGATGTCAATGATCAGCATTGAACGTCTGGTTGGCCATTCACACTTATTGTACATAAGTTATTTTGTTGATGTAATTGTATTTGAGATAGTTTCCTTGATGATAACAGAGATAGTTAAATTGGTGTATATTATGTTATTTGTGGTTGGCCATTCGCACTTGGTATATATGTCATTTTTTGTGTCTTGAAGCTAGTTTTGGTGAATAGTTTGTGATTGATGTTAATGGATATGACTTATGTTATTTGCATGGACTGATGGAAAAATTGTATATTATTTGCATGGATCGATGGATAAATTATATATCAGGTTAATTGTAATCCAAAATTCGGGTACAGTCCCGAAAAAATTCAAAAAATATATAGGGGGAAAAGTTTTTAAAAAATCACCAAATTTTATGATGTGTCATGTTATGACACGTCAGAAATTCCTGACGTGTCATGGTCTATGACACATTAGATTTTTTTGACGTGTATATTTCCCACACGTTAGAAATTTCTGACGTGTTAGAAAAATTTCTGACGTGCCTCTGATGACACGTCAGAAAAATTTTCTAACGTGTCATTTTCTGACACGTCAAAAAACTTTTGACATGTTAGAAAGTGACACGTCAAAATTTTTTTCTAACGTGTCACTTTTAACTCTTCAGAAAATTCTGACGTGTTAAATCTAACACGTTAGAAATTTTCTATTTCTGACACCCATAATTTTAACACCTGAAATACGTCAAAAATACCCCGTCAGGAGAATTTTCTGACGTGTCAGACCACCTGACACGTCAGAAAACTTATGTCAGCAAAAAATTAGTTTTTTGTAGTGTATAAATGTATGTAATATATACAAAATTTTCTTTATGATTCTATTTTAAATCTATAGAATTTATAGAATGTCACATTATGTTTCTTCATAATCTATAAAATAAGAATCTTGATTAGAATAGGCTCCTTTGCGTTCACACCTACATGAATTGTTGTGGAGTCAGAGAATTGTGAGGATTGAGGTGAGTTTCTAGCTCGTTTGCATGGGGATGAGAGCTGGTCATGCATGGCTGAGTGGGTTCAAATCTGTGACCTAGAACAGGGGAAGAAGGTTGAATGATTTTGATTTTTACCTCATTGTGAGCCAAAGGTGAAAAAGGAAACAGGTATAAGAATATGGTAACTTTGAGAGAGGTTTTGTACTTGGTAGGAAATCTTTGTACTTGAGGGGCTTGGCAGGAAAATTGTTTGTGGCCAATCATTCCACAGTCAGTGCAATAGACATCCAACCTTTCATACTTCAAACTTACCCAAGTAGCAGTTCCATCATTTCTGGTGAAGGGAAAACCTAGATTCAAAGGCTTGCGACATTAATATCAACAATAAGCCTTAGATAGCTACGAAAGGTGGTATAAACACCACTAGCATCATCAACCTTCACAAAGTGGCCTAATCCTTTACCAAAAGCAATGGCATTTTTTATCGTCAGGTTGTGTAGAGGGAGCCCATGAACTTGAATCCAGAAAGGAACTTCTTTGAGGGAGAGTTCTCCTAGGCAGTGTGAGACCAAAGTTGTAAAGCTATTAAAAAGCCATTTACATTCCAGGTTTGGTTGAGAATTCTGGTTATGTGTTCCTTCATAGAAAATTTGGACAGAAAAGTGTTTGGGCTAAGAACAGCAAAGGAGAAAGGGCTGGCACAGAACCATGCTTTAATAAGGCCAGCATTTACAGATTGGTTGTTTTGAGTTTTATGGGACATGACATGCCCTACCAAAGGTAGAAGTTCATCACAGGGGAGAGGGTTTCTAGTTGAAAGGAAGGGTTCTCCCCAAGTTAGTGCAGCTATTGAGCAATAAGGGAGCCTAGATCTTGAGTTGAGATATCCATAATTAAAGGAAAGGAAAATTTATTTGCCATGCACCTTCTTAGATAAAAGCAATATATATATATTTTTTTATTCATACCCTTGTTTTTTTACTTAAAAAAAAAAAAAAAAAAAAAATTAAAATTAAAAAAAAATTAAAAAAATTAAAAAGAAAAATTGCTTAGACTATATATGACTCAAGCATTCAAACTTAGTCGCTGTTAATTTAATTGATTTTTGCCTTTTTTTGTCACCGCTTTGTTAATTTCTCCACGGAAGCAGCTGATAAATAAAGGAAAATTATATCAAAACACCTAGGGTAAGCACGCCAAAAAAATTTTATCCCTAAGTTTTTTTTTTTTTTTTTGACAATTTACTTTTTGGGTGCATCGAAATGACAAGAAAATTTCTACCGTCAAATTTTTTTAACTGCCGTTAGATTGGATGAAATGCACTGTTTTGTCATATCAGCATAAATTTTTTTTATAAATTTAATTTAAAAATTAATAAAAAATTTAAAAAAAAAAAAAAAAATTGAAGGCAGCCACCCATGGCCACCCCAACCATTATAGGGTGGCCGGAAGCCACCCTAGGGGTGGGCAAACCACCTCTGGGGTGGCTTCTGGTCACCTCCAGGCGCGGCCACCCCTTGGGTAGTTTGAGGTGGCACGTGGCCCGCAGGTTACCCCTAAACCCTAAGGGTGGCCGCTCACCCCTTCTATTTTTTTTTAATTAATTTTTAAATTAAATTAATAAAAAAATTGTTATGCTGACGTGCAAAATGGTGTATTTCAACCAATCTAATGGCAGTTAAAAAAATTTGACTGTAGGGATTTTCTTGGCATTTCGATTGACCTAGGGAGTAAATTGTCAAAAAAAAAAAAACCTAGGGACAAAAAATTTTAGCATGCTTACCCAAGGTGTTTTCATATAATTTCCCATAAATAAATGAAGACAGTCAAAAGAAAATTAAAAATTAAAAAAATTAAAAAAAAAAAGCAAATTTTTGATTAATGAAAAAATTAACCAAATCATGTCAAGCAATCCTCTTGATTTGGAGAAAGTCACAAGCTTTCCTTCAAAATCCATCAGATCAATTTCATGAGATTCTTGTATAAGCGAACGAGGGATTTTTGTAACCCTAATGACTTTTGCAATTGCTGCAGGATGAACATGGACTTCATCAATTGACTCGTCATAGGTTACATACACCTCTGCGGTATGTGGAATTTGTATCGTAAGATTTTGATCCAGTGTATCTAGGGGCGGAACGTCCTCAAGTTCATGGACCTAATTTTGAAAAAAAAAATCAATCCAAAAACTTCAAGGAGAGTGCAAAGCCAAGGCTGAGGACGGTGGATCGAAGCTGGAATCGGACTATCTGCGGTGAAGGAGATGCCAACAGAGTTGCTGGACTGGGAGAGCTTGCCATAGGAGATGGATAGGCCTTCAAAGAGGTGAATAGATCCTCCGAAGAGGATAGAAGGGGTGGGGGAAGGAGGAAGTGGGGAGAGGAGGGGGTTTCAGCCCTCTCCTCCCCTAGCTCTTGGAGTGTAACGACCTCGATGGGCAAGTCAATTAATTGGTAATTGATCCCAAAATTCGTCTCCCAGCCCTATCCTTCACGGGACAAGATTCAGGGATTTCAACCTCTCATAAACGAGAGACCACAGTGGAAAACTTTTTCAACTATAGAAATGGAGAGCATTAAATAAACAATCACGCATTCATACACTAGAGTAACATAACACCTCATAATATAAAAATAGTCGCCAAATGTACCGGTCATCAAACCATCATCAAAATAAAGGTTACCATCCATAACATAACTGTTTAATAAAAGATCAACAGATCAAATCCTAAGCTTAAGTAATGCTAATGAGATAAGAATCTCCATCATATATATATCTGCTCGGGTGGTTCCTTTGTCATCCTACATGGACTTCAACTAAACTAAGTCCATATCCTCAAAAATGACTCAAATCAGGTCTTGTGCAATCACCCATGTCTACTTCGAAGGCATCCTTGTCTAGGCTAGCCAAGACGCGCAATTACTCGTAATGGAGGGGAAAAAACATAAATAAAGGGGTAAGTCTAAAAACTTGGTGAATGTTAACGCTTATAAAGCCCATACTAGTTTAATAATAAACTCTAATTTTTTATAAAGTATGCGACAGTTCCGTCATGACAGTTTTCCAAAGGTGTGATATAAATATATGATATATGCATATGATACAGACTAACAGTCATAGTTCAACAGTATGGTCTACTCGAGATGTTACCCTTTTTTAGCAGGGTTGGCGCTGTCCCGAGGAACCTATAATACAATGTCGGTTCCTCAACCATTGTACGCTACCGTACATAATACTCGCAGCATGACTGAGTCCGATCTCGGGTGGCCCACACCACTAATGATGTCCGTTTTGTAGTCACCACCCATTAAGGCTTCACCGTTCACGAAACAACTATTGGATCCAAGGCTCATATAACATACACATTTGACCATAAAGTTCACATGTATAGTAAGCCCATGGCTGTTATCCCGCATGTACCGGTATACCATGTCATACGATGCAATTTATCTTGTCTGTATTTTATATGCATGTTTTTACAAGTCTCACTTTGTTAACATATTAAGCTCAACATTTTTCTCAAAAAGCTAGAATTCATGTGCAACAAGTGTATATTGTGAGAGTTGCAAATATGCATGTTTTGGTACACAAAATAGTCGTTCAGTCATGAAAAATAATAGCAAACATTATGTGAGTTAAAACTCACCTAGGTCGTACAAATTATCTGAATACTCCTCCAAACGGTCCGGGTTCCCCAAATCTATGGAAAACTTTCTATTAGTCATAATTCTACTAAAACAACCCTATAACAAAAAAACAGGAGCTATCAGACGGCTGGCCAAAATAGGGTTCCCTGGAATGCTTCTGACAGTACGTTTGGGCTCAAGGCTGTATATCCGCTCCGAAGATTTCAGGTTGAACCTCATTTTGTCCATACGTCCTCCTAACCTCCCAAACCGATTTCTAAGGTTACCAAAAGGCTTTCTAAGGCTTCCAATCTCAAAATAATATCTCAATGCATACGAAAACACGTTTGAACAAGACAAAATACTAAACCGCCAAGATTAAGCATAACCTAGCTAGGAACTTAAAACTAACAACTAAGCTAGCATTTAAACATTATAAAAGCTAAGAAACGAGCTAGGCTTAAGGATATTACCTCCTTGAAACAAAACTTCAAGAACCTCCTCTTCTTCTTCAATAACTCACAAAACCTCACAAAACACTCACACAAAGGGCTCCAGAGAGCTTGGGGCGTGAAAATAGGTTTAAGAGGCGAAAGGGATGGGTATTTATAGGTGGAGAAAAGCTGAGGGCGCTACCAACTACTCTGAAAAGTAGCGTACGTCCGGTACTATTGGGACGTACGTCCGATACTGTTTATACAGCGGTCCAAAGGTTGTAGCATATGTTCAGGTATAACCCAAGGGGTATTCCAAAAGCAGCGTACGTTCGAGTGGTTCCCAGCATACGTGTAGTGACCCAAATAATTAACTAAGCTTAGGTAGCTTAGTTAGGGTGTTAATTTGGGTTTTGGCTCACTAAGGACCCTAGAAGGGCATTTTGAACTTTTGGTCAGATGTAAGCTAGGTTTGTCGGACATACACCCCTGTCTTCAGTGGGGATGTACATGGGGGGACCACCGGACGTACGCTAGGGTTGGCGGACATACGCTCTTGTCTTTTAGTGCGAATGTACGCTGGGGGACCACCGGACATACTCTGACAAATAGTACGTCGTACTCTATGAATAGTACACTGACGAACGTTCCTAAAGTACAGGACATACGCTACTTTTTGGATTGACCGCTAGTTAATACCTAGATGTACGAAGCAACCTTTGGACCGCTGGTGAATAGTATGTGGACATATGCCCCTAGGACCGGACGTACGCTACTTTCCAGCCCAATAAATACGCCCCTCCCCCTCTCATTTTCTCACACCCATTCTCGCCCCTAAACCCTCTAGAGACCCTTGTGTGGGTGTTTTGTGAGGATTTTGTGAGTTCGGTGCTATTGGAGTGGAGGTTCTTGAAGTTTTGCTTCAATGAGGTAATCTTCTAAGCTTAGCTAGTTGTTATGCTGTTTAAGTGCTTTTCATAGTTAGCTTAGCTTGTAGCTTTTAGTTATATTGTTGCCCATAATCTTGACGGTTTAATAGTTTATCTGGATTTACCGTTTAATTCTTGTTGGGCATATTTACGTTTGCATGGAGGTTTCATTTTAAGTTAGGAAGCCTTTGGTAGCTTTAGAACTAGTTTAGGAGGATAGGAGGACAGTTGAACCAAATGAGATTCTAGAACCCACGGAGCAGACGTACGGCCTCGAGCCCGAGCGTACGGTGCAAAGTATTTCAGTAGACATACGGCCACGAGCCTGAACGTATGGTCAGTAGTGTTCTAGGGAACGCCACTTTGGCCAGTAGTCCGATAGCCTCTATTTTCATATTTTAGGTTCGTTTAAATGGGCTTTAGAACTAATGATAGGTCTTTTCTCAGTATTCGAGGTTATGGAGCGTCGAGGAAATTATATGGAGGAGCCTTACGACCTAGGTGAGTGTAAACTCACATGGATGCTTGTTGTTACTTTTCCTGCATTGCATGTCTATTTTATATATATACATATATCAAACATGCATATTTTTCAACTCTCACGAAATACATTTTGAAACTACTATGAACTCTCTTTTGCGAAAACGTGTGTCGATTAATAGGATAATGATGACGCTTGTAAAACTATGCATGTAAAAGACTGATAAGATTAATTGCATCATATGACATGGTACACCAGTACATGCGGTATAATGGCCATGGGCTTACTATACATGTTAACTTTATGGTCATGTGTGTGTGTGGGAAGGGGGGGCTTTGGATCCAATGGTTTCGTGACTTAGACGCAGCCATTCCCAATGAATTGTCACTATAGGACGGACATCATTAGTGGTGTGGGCCACCTGAGGTCGGACTCGGTTCTGCCACTAGTGTTATGTATGGTAGCCATGTAATATCCAGGGCACCAATGTTGTACTACAAGTCCCTCGGGCTAGCGTCAACCCTGCTGAGAATGCGTAATATCTCGAGTAGACCATACAGTTGAACTATGATTGTTACTATATATATATATATATATATATATATATATATATATATATATATATATATCATATCCATGATAAACTGTTATCTTATAAAGTTGCATGTGGTTTATAAACAACTGAGTTCACTATTAATGACGGGAACGTCATGTGCATTTATACTAACTAAATCGTCGGACTTACCCTTGTATTATTTCCCTTTTTTCTCCATATGTACAACTATGCTGTTATAGATAATTTAGCATAAGATGGATACCGCCAAGCATCCGGTTATCTTGGAGGATTCGACCTGAGAGATGCTTGAGGACTTATTGCAAGTTTAGGTGGGTACTCATGGTAACTAGTACTTTTGAGTTATGTTGTAAACTTAGAGCTTTTATGTACACTTGCATATTAAGGTATAGCATAGATCCCTTGTAAAAATGATAACTTGTATAGTGTGATTTCAACTATCATGATGGTTCTTAGTAGATGCTCTGGTTCTTATGATTAATGTTCATCGAATCTTATTTTTTCCGCTACTTAGTATCCTCTGTTTTTCGAGGAGTAGATATCCCTAAGTCTTGTTCGGAGTGGAACGAGGCTGGGAGACGAACCGTGGAGTTAATTACCAGTTAATTAATTTTCAAGGCGTTACAGTATGTCCTTGTACTATTTGCAGACGTACGTACGGTGGTCCCCCTGCGTACGTCCTCTACTACAGACAAGACCGTACATCTGGTAGGTTAGGCGTACGTTCGGTCCGAAATTCCAAATTCCTAAAATGCCCCTCTAGTGGCCCTTAGTGACCCAAAACCTATATCAACCCTCTAACTAAGCTACCTAAGCTTGGTTAATTCTTTAGGTCACTACATTCACTTCTCCTTATAAAAATTTCGTCTCCGAAATTTTTAGATAAAATACCAAAAGAACAGCATTCAGAAAGGAGTAGAATGTTCCTGGGCTATCTCTTCCCAACCATTAACTGGCAATACTTCATCCTCGAATAGCTGCGGAAAATCACCTCACAAGTCATCTAACGCGTCATACTCAATGTTGCCAACACTATACTAATCGTCATCAATCTCACTCCTAAATCCATTAGCTCAAAGAATGAGTAGTTCCACATGCAATCCAGGTTGATTGGTATAGGTGCCATGATCCTGTAGAGGAAAACAAACTATTTCCTAATCAACTATTCCATTACCCAAAACAAAAATAGGTATACTATCCAAGTATAATCTTGAAGAAAAGAGTCATACACAATTATTCCAACAAATGCGGATAACGGCTCCACATGTTGTGCTCTGCTTCCCACAACGCTTCCTTGACACCATGGTTACGCTACAATACCTTAACGATAGGAATCATTTTGGTACGTAGTACTTGCTGCTTCTTGTCCACAATCTTCACCGGCTCCTCGACATAGGTCAATCCCTCATGGATTCCTAACGGCTCGAATTTCCACAATTACATTAGGGTTAGCGATGTACTTTCTGAGCATCGAGACGTGGAAAACATCATGCGTCCCGACCAAGTCTTGGGTTAAGGCGACTATGTACACCAACCTCCGTACTCTCTGGGTGATCTCAAATGGTCCAATAAATCGAGGGTTGAGATTCTCCTTCTTCCCAAATCGTATCACTCCCCTCATGGGTGATATCTTAAGGAATACAAGATTCCCTACTTCGAACTCCAATGGTCATCTCCGATTATCGGCATAGCTCTTTTGCCAACTCTGAGCTGCATTCATCCTTTCCCTAATGATGAGCACCTTGTCGTGAGTATCCTGAATCAATTTTGGCCCCAACGTTTGTCTCTCATCGACGTTGTCCCAATACAAGGGTGACTGACACTTACGTCCATAAAGTGCTTCATAAGGCGACATTCCAATAGCTGCCTGACAGCTGTTGTTGTAGGCGAACTCAATCAAAAGTAGGTACTAGACCCAACTACCTTTGAAATCCAACATGCAAGCTCGTAACATGTCTTCCAGAATTTGGTTAGTCCGCTCTGACTGAGCGTCTGTCTGTTGATGAAAAGTGGTACTAAACTTCAGCTCGGTTCCCATCTCCTTCTGCAAACTTTGCCAAAACCTCGATGTAAAATGAGAGTCTTCGTCCAATATAATTGCCGATGGTACTCTGTGTAATCGGACTATATTCTGAACATATAGTCTAGCCAACTTATCCATCGGATCCTTAACCTTCATTGGAATGAAGTGAGCACTCTTTGTGAGAAGATCGACTACCACCCAAATGGAATCTTCTCCGGTGGGTGTCTTGGATCACCCCAAAATAAAATTCATGGCGATCTCATCCCACTTCCATTTAGGTATAAGTAAGGGCTTGAGCGTCCCTGTCGGCCTCTGATGCTTTGCTTTAATCTATTGGTTGGTTGAGCATTGCTCCACAAACCTTGCGATGTCCTGCTTCATATTGTCCTACCAATATGATTCTTTCACGTCCCTGTACGTCTTAGTGCCACCAGGATGTACAGTGTACGGGGAACGATGAGCCTCACTCATTATCTATTTCCTTAATCCTCCGCCTTCAAGTACATATACTTGCTTGAAATGGGTGAGCAACCCATTGTCCTTAAGATAGAATTCATTTTACTTTCCTTCTTCAAGCAACTACATGATCTTGGCACACTCAGGGTCCTCCAACTGATCGGCTTTGATTCTTGCAAGTAGCTATGACTGAACCACTAGGTTAGCCAAGTGTGCAGGCCTACCTTCACCTACAACTTCCAATCCCATCCCAGCGAATTCCTTGATCAACTCAAGTTGAGAAATTCCAAGAGCGACAAGCTCTACCATTGATTTCCTGCTCAACACGTCTGCTACTACGTTAGCCTTGCCAAGATAATGATTGATTTCACAATCATAATCCTTGATTAGTGCCAACCACCTTCTATGCCTCATGGTAAGCTCTTCTCGGTAAAGAAGTACTTCAAGCTCTTATGGTCCGTGTAGATCTCGCACTTCTCGCCATACAAGTAGTGCCTCCAAATCTTCAAGGCAAACACGATTGATACCAACTCCAAGTCGTGCATAAGATAGTTCTGCTCGTAAGTCTTCAGTTGGTGTGAAGCATAGGCAATAACATTGCCGTTTTGCATAAGCATGCACCGTAATCCCTTCTTAGAAGCGTCATTATATACTACAAAATTGCCAAATCCCGTAAGTAGTGTCAACACTGGAGCAGTTATCAAGCACTTCTTCAGCTCTTGAAAACTCTTTCCACATTCGTCCGTCCAAACATTGCAAGTGTTCTTCTTAGTCAAAGCAGTAAGTGGTCCCAATAGCTTCAAGAAACCCTCGATGAAGTGTCGGTAATAGCTAGCAAGTCCTAAGAAACTTTGGATCTCGAACACGCTGATCAGCCTAGTCCACTCCACTACTTCCTTTACCTTCTCCGGGTCAACTGCTACACCTTCTCTAGAAATCACGTGTCTGAGGAAAGACACGCTATCCAACCAAAATGTGCACTTCTCAAGTTTAGCATAGAGCTTCTCCTTTCGAAGCCTCTCTAATGCCTTCCGTAGATGCTCCTTGTGCTCCTCCAACGTCTTTGACTAGATCAGGATGTCATCAATGAAAAACATGGTGAACTAGTCCAAAAAGTCAAGAAATACTCTGTTCATCATGTCTATGAAGACAGCTGGTGCGTTAGTTAGTCCGAAAAACATAACTAAAAACTCGTAATGTCCATAACGAGTCCTGAAGGCCGTCTTAGGAATGTCCTCTTCGTTCACTCTCACTTGGTGATAGCCAGAGCACAACTCAATCTTAAAAAACACGCGCGCTCCTTGTAACTAATCCAACAAGTCGTCAATCCTTGGCAAAGGATACTTGTTCTTGATCATCACCTTGTTCAATTCGTTGTAGTCGATGCACATCCTCATCGATCCGTCCTTCTTCTTCAATAACAACACCGGTGCTCCCCATGGTGATGTAATAGGGCGGATAAATCCTTTATCCAAAAGATCTTGGAGCTGTTCCTTTATCTCCTTCAACACTGATGATGCCATCCTATATGGTGCCTTCGATATAGGATTAGTGCCTAGCATGTACTCAATTCCAAATTCAACCTCCCTTTGTGGCGGCAATCCAGAGTAGTCCATTGAAAAGACATATGGATAGTCTCACGCAACAAGGATGTCTTGCACGTCCTTCTTCTCTTCCTTTGCTGGGGCAACAACGAATGCCAAAAACGCTTGCCCTCATCCAAGATAAGCGTCTTGGCCCGAACGGCAGAAGTAGTTGGAGATAGAGACCTCACTCGCGATCCAACGTATGTCACTCCTCCTTCTCCCCATGGCCTAAGTGTAACTTGCTTCCGAGCATAGTCGATAATTGCCAGATGCTTCACCAACCAATCTATCCTGAGAATAACGTCGTAACTAATCATAGGGAGAACACCTAAGTTTGCGGAAAGTACTCTTCTACAGATGCTAATAGGGCATCCACAAACTACACGCTTACAAACTACAGTTTTTCCTACGGGAGTAGTTACAGCAAGATCGAGTTCCAAAGTGCGTACCACAAGTCTAGACAATCTTACAAACATAATAGATACGAAAGAGTGGGTAGCCCATGAATAAAAGAAAACTGAAGCTTCAAATTCAAGTACAGTTACAATACCTGTCACCACTTCTAATCCTCCCTCTTACTCTCCCTGAACAATTTACAAGTCTCACTTTGTTAACATATTAAGCACAACGTTTTTCTCAAAAAATTAGAGTTCATGTGCAATGAGTGTATATCGTGAAAGTTACAAATATACATGTTTTTGTACAAAAAATAGTTGTGCGGTCATGGAAAATAATAGCGAGCATTATGTGAGTTAAAACTCACCTGGGTCGTACAAATTCTCTAAATACTCCTCCAAATGGTCCGGGTTCCCCAAATCTGTGGAAAATCTTCTATTAGTTCTAATTCCACTAAAACAACCCTATAACAAGAAAACAGGAGCTATCAGATGGTTGGCCAAAATAGGGTTCCCTGGAATGCTTCTGACTGTACGTCTAAGCTTGAGGCCGTACATCCGCTCCGAAGATTTCAGCTAGAACCTCATTTTGTCAATCCGTCCTCCTATCCTCTCAAACCGATTTCTAAGGTTACCAAAAGACTTTCTAAGGCTTCCTATCTCAAAATAATATCTCCATGCATACGAAAACACGTTTAAACAAGATAAAATACTAAACCGCCAAGATTAAGCATAACCTAGCTAAAAACTCAAAACAAACAACTAAGCTAGCTAGCATTTAAACATCATAATAGCTAGGAATCGAGCTAGGCTTAAGGATATTACCTCCTTGAAGCGAAACTTCAAGAACTTCATCTCCTTCTTCAAGAACTCACAAAACCTCACAAAACACTCACACAAAGGGTTCTCGAGAGCCTAGGGGCGTGAAAACGGGTTTAAAAGGCGAAGGGGGGGTGGGTATTTATAGGTGGAGAAAAACTGAAAGCGCTACCAACTACTCTGGAAAGGTAGCATAAGTCAGGTACAGTTTAAATAGCGGTCCAAAGGTTGTAGCGTACTTCTACGTATTACCCAAGAGGTATTCCAAAACCAGCGTACGTCCGGGTGGTCCCCAGCGTACATCCTTGTACTATTTGCAGACGTACGTATGATGATCCCCCTACGTACGTTTTCTACTACAGACAAGACTGTACGTCCAGTAGGTTAGGCATACGTCCAGTCTGAAAGTGCAAATTCCCAAAATGCCCTTCTAATGCCCCTTAGTGACCCAAAACCCAAATCAACCCTCTAAATAAGCTACCTAAGCTTAATTAATTATTTGGGTCACTACATGGAGACTCAAAGAGGGGGTAGGGTTTTCTCTGAGGAGAAAGAAGAGAACGTTTCAGAAAAGGGGAAGTTCCTTGATCAATGAGGAGAGGCATTTGATTTGAACCCTCTCGACCCCCTTTTCCCTCCGTCGTGGCATGGCACAAACATCAAATGGTTGTTTGACGCCACAAAATGGAACCCTGGGCTCTAATACACCAGGGTTGTATATGTAGGGCATGGCAAAATGGAAGGGGTAAGAAATTATAGAGGTCCTATCAATGCACTACATTCATGGACTCAAGAGCTAAACTTAATAAGGATGTTGTCGATTGGGGATCTTTATTTATAAGTTGATGTTTTCTTAATATTGGGAGATAGGACCTTAATAGAAGATGAATGTAGCTAACAAGGGCTAAGCAAAGGGCTATCATAAAATACTCAATGTCTAGGTAATTTCAAGAGGTACCCATAGACCCCGATTGCGAATGGAACTACCTTCTCTTTGAGTGGATGAAGCTAGGAGCTAGTTAATTGTTTCGACAATTGGTACAATATGGATAACATCGACTATGAAACTCTTGATGATATGTCAAACAGCATTCCACATTACCATGCTGGTGAAGACCCAAAACAAATAAAAGGCCAATACTTAGATGTGTTTTTGCAGCTCAACGAAGACTTGGAAGACAACGATGCAGAAATAAACCCAGTGCGCTGAAGAATCGCTATAGCACCCTGTCTTATACGAAAACAATATTACTCATTAATTGCTCAATCAAAAAGTTAAGTTCATAAAAACTCCTGTAAATAAAATAAAATTAAACCAAACATCTCATAACATTTTAGATGTAAGCCATCTTATTATTATTTATCCAACTCATCACAATAAAACTTGACACGAAAACCATTAGAATTAACATAGAAAGTAGGTTGTAACAAAACAAACTAATGGGTGCACTTATTCAATTCTTTTTTTATGTGAGGGCTTCTTTCTGGAGTTTCCTTAGCCCGTAGAACCATTTGTGACATCATCTGTGGGTTGTTTTAAAACACAAAAAGTAAGGGGTGAGTCAAATATTCAATAAGTACATACAACATAGAGTAAATAAAGTTAGAAACAATTTTAACATTCAAAACATAAAAAAAATACAAATAAAACATTCACACACATCGTAAATCTTCTCTTTCCTTTAAACTCTTGAGTTGTTGATACATAATTACGACATGTGTGTAAGGGTCGACGATCGACATTAGACCGGCTCCATGCTCATGGCCACACGTGTAGCCACATCTAAGACATGGATATCACTTGATAAACTATGATGCAATCGAGTGAGCCATTCTCGATCGACCATACAAGATGGTTGCAACAAATAAGTGCACCTATCACATTAGTTTGTTTTGTTCCAGCATACTTTCTATGTTAAGTCTAAGGGTTCAAAAGTTAGGTTTTGGTGGGATGAGTTATAATTTTTTATAAGACGTTTGGTTTGATTTGATTTTTAGTTTATGGAATTCTTATATCTTTATGTTTCTGATTGAGTGCACTACTCGAAAAATGACCTATACCGATGCTGATAATAGGTCATCAACATCTACTTTTTGATTGACGCTGATACTTTTCAATTCTTTATTTTAATTATTTTGATAGAGAGTCAATAGTGTCAACCAAAATTGGATGCTAATGACCTATTATCAACATCCCCCTAAAATAGTCGACGCTGATAATAAGTCATCAACGCCCACTTTTGGGTCGGCGCTGATACTTTTCAATTTCAAATTTTTTATTTTAATTATTCTGATAGAGGGTCAATAGCATCAACCAAAAGTGGATGCTGATGGCATATTATCAGCGTCGACTAAAAAATAGTCGACACTGATAATAGGTCATCAACGTTGAACAGTGTCGCCCCTGATATGGCTCTTGAGAAAACACATTAGTGATGTCGACGTTGATTGTTTATTAGTAGCATCGATATTTGTCGACCCTCATAGTTAATTATTGCCACTAATTGCTTTCCCCCCTCAACCCACACGTGGCATAATTTCCCACCAGGATATTAGCATTGACATATTAGCATCGACTTGAAAGTAGACACTAATTAATACTAACGTGCTTTTAGCATTATGGTCAAGTATTAGCTGTGGACGCTAATATGTACTTATTAGTGTCAATGGTAAAAAGTTGATGCTAATAATGTCGCTGCTAATGGACGGAGTTCTTGTAGTGTATGTTTTGTAGTGAGAGAGATCTTTATACCAGATCCAAGATTAATGATCATAGACTTTATGCAATTAAGAGCAC
Source organism: Corylus avellana (assembly GCF_965113065.1). Classification (NCBI taxonomy): domain Eukaryota; kingdom Viridiplantae; phylum Streptophyta; class Magnoliopsida; order Fagales; family Betulaceae; genus Corylus; species Corylus avellana. Next base: position 20,701,288 of record NC_142495.1, on the reverse strand, counting down.
AGTCCATGCTTGCATCCACCAGATTGCATACACTAATCATAGCAAAATTCGTAGTCGTTTCGCCTGCTTATGCAATACGTACGACATGTCGTAGGGCATATTAGATATTTGTAGATTTTCTTCATCGGGTTTTTAAAATCAATCAATGGAGGGAAAGGAGAATACTGAGGGAGAATAGAGGAGGGGGAAATAGGAGGGAGGGCAGAAGGGTCATTAGCTTCTGCAACAGTTGGAAAAAGCATAATCAATGCAATTAGCACCATAAGTGCCTTCTTCATATCATTTCCTTTCTTTGCTCGCATGCTCTCTGTTGAAATATTTTGTTATTCTTAAGAAAGAAATCCTATTTCTTGTACTGTAAGAGTTGAATTTCAAATATATATATATATATATATATATATATATATATATATATATATATATTTCCAATTAAAATTTGTTTTATTTTCTAACAAGTTTTTATCCAATTGAAAAGTTTCTATTAATTCAAATAGAGAATTAACAAGAGCAAATTTTGACAAGGTCTACTAACTTTTTGGTTTATATTATTTTTAGTTGAAGTTGTATATCTTTTCACTAGGGTTATGAGTTATGTACGTTGTAGCCAGAGTTATTATATGATTACTTATATGAGAGGCCAGATATATGAGAATTATTGATGAATTAAAAAGCACGTCTTTCCAAGTTACGTAGAGACATTTGAGCCTGTAATGATAAAAGTATATGCAGGGGGATGTAGATAATGTAACTATGTAACTTAGGTTCTATTTGTTTTAATGTAAATTTTTATTCTGAAAAATATTTTTCCTATTTTTTACATGGTATTTAGTGTTATCAAAAATAATAGTTTGAGGAAAAAAGCATCATTAGTTTCAGAAAATAGTTTAAATTTTTTAATTTTGTAAATCATTTTTCGAGTTTTAGTTTCTCCTTCTCAAATCGCCGGACCACCGTCAAACCCCTGTCGACTGCAGGACCACCGCTGGACAACTGTTATGCCAAATATTCTAGTTTATCTTAAAAAAAAAAATAAACAATTTTATTTTTAAACAAAAATGTCAAACAAAAAAAAAATTGGGTTTTAGGGCACCGTCCCTAACATTTATAGGCTATGCAACTAAAGCAACCTTGTACATCTCTTAAATCCCCCTTTTGATAAAGTCAGCCAGGATTCAATTTTAAATCTATGAACTGATACAAATTTTAGTAGCTAATTAAGTAGTTGGCCCCTTGGATCTTTTAGCTAATTAAGTCTTTTTCATGAACTTAGCAAATAATAAAAGGATATTCAACAATGAGAAAGGAACTATAAATGCTCTCCCTCTACCAAATCGTTTGTGTTTTCTAATATACCAAAATAAACTAATTACATAGTTCTAGATTTGTTTTTCCCTGTGTTGATCAAATCATCCCACATTACTCACTATATTTAGAAATGTTGCAAATGTATAGTAGTAAACTGCTCTCACTTTCAGACTCCCAAACTTTTTTCAATTTATCAAATTTATTGACACCAACTACTTGATGTGCCTCTCTCAGCATGATCTATACTAAAGAGTCACAATATGATGGATATTGGTCTAGTCGGAAACCTAGTTGTCAATATCGGCCGGAGTGAAATAAGAGGAAACAATTAAGCCAAAAAACCGGACACGTAGTCGATATCGGCTTGCAATATGGATATCCCAAGACACACTGCTACAAAAAATCTGGGGAAATGTTGTTACATGAAATCTTGGGAAAATACACCAAAATTAACCAATCTATTCTAAGAAGCAATGCAAGTCCAACAACCCCGGGATTTTTAGGATCACAGTATCAATCCCGAAAATTGGGGAATCGGATCGGATGCTAACAACCAATATTTTTGCGTACGTCCGATACTAGAGACAAGAGCATACGTATAGTCAATAAGGGTGGGGTCTGGTTTTTGCTTCAAGGCTTTATGGTTAAGTGTGAGGGTTTTGGGTTATTCTGAGATAGCTTAGGGTTTTCTGTTTATGGCTGATTTAGAAGGCTATTAACTTGTTGAGTAAGGGTTTAAAACTCTTTTTAAAACGTTTAAAAATTCTAGGTATTACACTCTGTCTTTCGGCTGAAAAAAGAGTGAGGTTTTCTCTTTATTTAATCGTTGGCCCGACGCTTCTCATTTTTCTAACACCATCTGAAGCCGTGACCATTCGTGAGAAGTAGCCTTACAGAAAAGAAGACTGTCATCGCAAAGAACAAATGATTTATCCTAACCCTTCCGCGTACAATTGGAACGCCTGTAATTTCCCGATTCCTTTCCGCCCTTTGCAACATGGCACTAAGAGCCTCCGTACACATAATAAAAAGATAAGGGGATAAGGGATCACCCTGGTGAATACCACAAGACGGTTTGATGTGACCATTTGGACTTTCATTAATCAGAATTGAGTACGAGACTGAGCTTATGCACTTCATTATTAGAGAAACTCATCTGCTAGAAAAAACCAATCTACTCATAACCCCTTCTAAAAAGCTTCATTCCACTCTGTTATACGCTTTACTCATATCAAGTTTCAGCGCCATAAAACCTATCTTCCCTTTCATGCGAGTGTTCATAGTGTGCATGATCTCATAAGCAACTATAACATTGTCAGTAATATGTCTACCAGCCAGAAATGCACTTTGGTTCGGAAAGATAATATAAGGTAAAACCCTTTTAAGTCTATTAGCAATTAATTTAGCAACCAATTTGTAAATCACATTACATAAGCTAATAGGTCTAAAGTCCATAACCCTAATAGCAACTTTCTTTTTAGGGATGAGCACAATATTCGTGTCGTTAATCAACTCATGAGATCTACCAGAATTTAAACAAAACAGGACTGCTTTAGATACCTCCTTTGCAATCACCGACCAAAACTTCTGGTAGAAAAACGGAGCAAACCCTTCTGGTCCTAGGGACTTATACAGAGCCATTTGCGATATAGCAAAGCCAACTTCCTCTGTAGTAAAATCCAAAACAAGCTGGCCATTCATCTCTGCCATGACTTTTTCTTCCACCACCCCAAAGCACTCATCCCTTCCTATTAGGTTTGAGGACATGAAAATTGATAGTACTCCAAGAAAGCATTATAGATATTGTCTGGATTAGTGCACTTAACCCCTTCCGCATTCATAACTACATCTATGTGGCTTCTTTTCCTCCGTTGATTCGCATGCATATGAAAGAACTTGGTATTTCTATCCCCATTCTGTAGCCAGTGGACATTCGCCCTTGCTTCCATTTTAAATCTTCTCTTTCAAGCTTATCATCTATAGCCTTTTGAAGCTTTTTTATCTCACCCACAGTCTCTGGATCGGTTTGACCCTTAAGTAACTTAATTATGTCTGTTTTCTTTTTTACCCAATCAATCTTCCACTTATACCCTCACTGTTTAGTCCATTTCTTCAACTTAATTTTACATTGTTCGAGCTTACTCAAAACAATATCAAGAGGACCCCCCTCAGTCACTCCTCCTTCCCACGCATCCTTGACCACTTGAAAGCAAGCTTCATTGACCATCCAGCTAGCTTTAAACTTAAAAGCCTCTCCCATCTCTATTTCCGCACTACTCCCACACCCCCCCCCCCCCCATAACTTACAACTAGAGGATAATGGTCAGTGCTTGTAGGTGCTAGAACAAAGACATCCGCCTCACACTAGTCCGAGTTAGAAACAGCTGTATCAAGTCTCTCTCTTGTAAAGTAGGCATCCTTTTTATTATTGTACGAAGTGAATTTGGACCCAATAAACTTAAGATCACTAAGCTGACATGCCTCCAATCTTCTAAACCCCTCCATCTGTCTGTCAAGACGTAGCACCACACCATATTTTTCTGAAATATCTGTGATCTCATTGAAGTCCCCTACACATAACCATGGAAGTGGAGTAAGTCTCGGAGATGCCATAACAGGCTCCACCCTTCCCCTCTGTGTGTTGTTTCTGGATTGCCGTAGAATCCTCTTAGTTTCTATTAAAAGTCCCTACCCACCTCTTTTATTACTGCATTAATGTGACGGAGCGAGTAATTTTGAATTTTCAGCTCCACATTCTCCTTTCAGAAGAGTGTCAAACCACCACTACTCCCAACACAAACAACCACAAACACACAATCAAAGCCTAGTTTCCCTTGTAAAGATTATATTTTATTTCTATGCATTTTTGTCTCCATGAGAAATAAAATATTGGGCTGCTTATCCCTCACCAATTGGCGAAGGCTCCGAATTGTTCATGGGTTTCCAAGCCCACAATAGTTCTAACTTAGTAGTTTCATAATGAGCAACGGGGCTGAAATCCAGCCTCCGCCACTCCGGTCAACTCAATCTCGACCACTTTCGATCTCAAATCTGACTTCCTCTTCTTCCCACTCCCATCTATCCGAAACAGCTAGCGTGCTTTCTGTGCCATATTGATTGGGAATAATAAATTCTCCAGGGCCATCCCTTTCCCTAGAGAACTCTGCCATCATCAAGTCTTCTTCATCCCTTAGCCTAAGCTCATCCAGATCCTACCTCTGCAATTGTTGGCCACCTCAATTCCATGCAGTTCCACCCTCTTTAGGCAGCTTACTTAATTTCGACACTAGAGGGCATGCATGGAGTAGATCGATATTTTTTGCTACCTCCTTGAGTGGGTCCACATGTACCATATTATTATCATATGCCTCCAACCAGCCCCCACCGTACGTGCAAACTACCTCCGCGTGAGGGTCCAGCACATATAGGCCTACTAATTGTAGACTCCCTTCTTCTCTCTTGCACCTTCAACACCTCCTCACTAACAAAACAGCCTCCAGCTTAATTACTCACTGCCTCCACGTGAGGGTCCAGCAAAATTCTGCAGAATTCTGCTCAAAAGGATATTGTAGTTGGGAAATGATAAAAATTAGGGTTAAATACTCCAAAACCCCCTGAGGTTTCTCAACTTTATTTTTTCCCTCCTGGGGTTTCATTTTTATCACAGGAGGTCCCTGTGGTTTTAATAAGTGACCAAATTAGTCCATCCGTTAGTTGACCGTTAGAACTGACAAGTGGACCAATCAGACGTCGACACGTGGCATATTTTTAATTTTTTTTTAAATAAAAAAAAAGTATTTTTTTAAAAAATATTTTTTTTTTAAAAAAAAAAAAAGGGAAAAAACTGGGGGTGGCTGGCAATTTGGGGGTGGCTCGGCCACCCCCTTTGGCCATGGGGGTGGCCTGGCCACCCCCATCTGGCCGGATGGGGGTGGCCGAGCCACCCCCTAGGCACCAGGGGGTGGCTTGGCCACCCCCTTGGGCTCCAAGGGGGTGGCCGAAACCACCCCCAATGGTGGTTGGGGGTGGTTTTGGCCACCCCCAAGGCTCCATAGGGGTGGCCGAGCCACCCCCTGGTGCCCAGGGGGTGGCCAGGCCACCCCCATGGCCAAAGGGGGTGGCCGAGCCATCCCCAAATTGCCGAGCCACCCCCAGTTTTTTCCTTTTTTTTTTTTTTTTTAAATACATTTTTTTTAATTTAAAAAAAAAAAACATTTTTTTTTAATTAAAAAAAATTAATATATGTGCCACGTATCGACGTCTGATTGGTCCACGTGTCAGTCCGTACAGTCAACTAACGGATGGACTAATTTGGTTACTTATCAAAACTACAAGGACCTCTTGTGATAAAAATGAAACCTCAGGGAGGAAAAAATAAAGTTGAGAAACCCCAGGGGGGTATGGAGTATTTAACTCTAAAAATTATCCTGTCAACCATTTTTGTATAGTGAATGGGGTAAATTTACTACTGAATTTTTGTAGAACCTACATGACTGCACAAATTTAATGGTGGATTAATTAGATTTGCAAAAATATATAATTGAGAGAATGATGTGTATTAAGTCTCCCATATTTAGAGATGTTGCAAATGAATAAGTAGTAAACACTGCTCCCAAACTTTTCTCGGTTTATCAAATTTACTGACACCAACTATTTACTATGGCTCTCTCAGCGTGATCCATATTGAAGAGTCACGATATGATGGGTATTGTGTTTTGGGTATTGGTCCAGTCGGAAACCTAATTGTCGATATCGGCCGGAGTGAAATAAGAGGAAACAATTAAGCCCAAAAATCTACTTGAATAGCTTGCAATATGGATATCCCAAGACACGATGCTACAAAAAAATCTCGGGAAATGTTGTTACAGGAAATCTCGAGAAAATACACCGAGAGTAACCTATTTATTCCGAGAACCAATGCAAGTCCAACAACCCCGGGATTTTTAGGATCACGAAATCAATCTCGAAAATTGGGGAATCAGATCGGATGCCAACAACCACTATTTTTGCCTATCTCCGGGTAAAAAGGGTCGACTCTTTACTATAGAGTTGTTATTATTTTCAAAAAAGCTTGATAAAAGTATCGGTGCTATCTCTTCCGGCATATTCCGGCAAGTCTTTTTATCTAATTTTTTTTTTTAGTTTTGAAGGTAACAGTTCCCCCCGGCTCTTGTGACTTGATCAATATCAATCTCTTTTGAGCCCTTGTTGCCATTAATATTTTCTCGGTAACCAAACAACCTAAAATTCAAAACACTAAAATCTTCTAACTCTAACTCAGCCAAGATGGATAGTATATAGCCCTATTACGACACCCTAAACTTTTAAATCTCTATTTGGAAAGATTAACCTTCTTTCTGGATGCTCGTTAATTTTGTGTGCTTGAAAATCCTCAACACTAGTGGATGTCATTGTCTAGACTCTTGAATGGTTAAAAACTAAAATAAGAAAGTTGGTGTTTCTTTAATACCTTTGCTGTAGTAAAATTATCACGTTTTCTTGCCATTGCTTTAGTAGACATGTTAATTAATTAATGAACTTGATAACATCTTTTTAGCGTCTTGAACTTGTCGTTGTGATTGCTACTTCTGTCGTGGTCCTTGATGAAATTTTCTTTTTCCTCCTGATCTCATTCTTGTCGTTTAACAACATTATTTTTCATTTTTTAGCTCTTGAAGTATACATACATACATACATATATATATATATATATATATATATACTGAAAGACACATCAAACATCAATTCTCAAACACTTTTACAAATGTTGTCATAAAAAACAATTAGGCTACCACTTGTTACTGTTAGTGGATAATCAAACTGTCATCCATAGAAGCACTTTTCGTTTCTGCTTTTTTGTTTCTTCGGTTTTGTCTTCCTCTGATCTTTGTTATTTATCGACGCACCTGCAGCTGGTTTGCACTTAGTTACTATCGTTCATCCTTTGCATTAGTGCATGTTGACAATGATAAGCATGGAAATTACGTGGAGAAAATTAGGTTTTGATGTGAATGAAACCCAATTCATCAAAAGATCTGGAATGTTACAAGTTTTTTTTTTTTTTTTTTTTTAACTTCATTTTAAACCTTTGAATTACCACGCAATTTGACAAACCCCAAATTTCAAAACCTCTCAATTTGAACTCCTGAACTTTCAATTGCAATCAATTTGAACATCTCCATCAGATTTAGCCGTTAACTTCAAACGGCAATACCTAACAAGACCAAAATATCCCTGATTTTATTATTATTATTATTATTATCATTATTTGGATTAAAGGGTAAATTTTAAATTTATAAAAAAATTCAGAGGTATAAACATCATTGTCTCACTTTTAAAGTTTAAAATCTGATGGATGGGTTCAAATTAACTACAATTAAAAGTCTAGGGGTTCAAATTAAGAAGTTTTGAAGTTTAAAAGGCTTGTCAAATTAGGTAATAATTCAAGAGTTTAAAGTAAAAATATCTTTTTCTTTTTCTTTTTTCTTCTTTGCCACTAAAAAGTTTCTTCTTCTTTTTTTTTCTTTTTTTTTTCCCCTATGGCACTATAAAAGTAGTGTCATTGTAACAAGGGAGCCGGCACATAAAAAGAAAAAGGAGAAAACATGGATAAAAGTAAGATTAGTATATATATATATTCTCGATGATTATTGTTGATAGTGTTGATCGCACCACGAAAGCTCAGTCTGCCATGCCTGTAAAACAATAAGAAGAGATGCAGGGTGACTCATCAAAAAAAGCTAGTGGTGAACACTCTAATACTTAAGTCAGTAAAATAGCTTTATGAAGATAATAGGCTAAGGGCCTTTTTGGGATTGCATTAGAGAGCGTAGAAAGTAATTTTAGTACTTAAAAAGCCGTACAAAACAAAAGTTAACATGTTTAGTAAAAAAAATTTAAAAGTATTTTTTTAATTTTTTTAATTTTAAAATGGCCAAAATGCACTTTTGGCAAAAGCTTAAAAGTGAAGCTTTTGCCAAAAAACGGTTTTTAACTTAAAAATCACTATTTATCAAACGCAATTTTAAATAAATTCTAAGAAGATTAAGGATGATTGATCGAGTACCTTGTGCTTAGGGTTTGATCCTCTTTTATGGAGTTGCATTACATAGGTAAGTAGGTATGTCCCGCAAATATTAGAGTGTAATGGTCCAATATGGAAGGTGGTGGGTTGTAACAAAGACCTTTCCTTAAAGGGGTTCCTTCACTCAATCTCATTTTTTTATATGGTTGATCTCCTCTTCTAGATTTTCGAGTTCTAAATAGGCATGGGGGTGTGCCTTTTTTTCATAACGATATCTCCAAATATATGCTACGTCGGTTACATCGCTCCTCAGTGGGAGGCCCCTCGATTGGGGACTCTCGAATTGTTCACCTCAATTCACAAGGGTGGTCCTACTTTGAGGCCTAAGGCGAAAAGTTTAAGTGGCGCTTTTTTTATATTAAATATTAATTAAATAATATTTATTTTAAAATTAATATTATATTTTTATTTAAAAATCATTCTTTTCACTTTTTGGGATGTAAAATTTATTGTTATCCGAAATTTTGGCTACTCAATGCCCATCACACCTTCACGAATTGAACGTTGTGTATAGATACTAGTGCCCTTTTTTAAAATTAAGTAAGGGGCTTAATTTATTTTTTTTTTTTTTTAAGGAGAAATCATTCTAGTCTCATTAATTGATAAATGATCACGAGCATAAAGCTCTTACATCACAGAACAAAAGTTCTAAGAAAATCATAGCCGAAGTTACAAGATTACAAGTCATAGATACATACATAACAATCTGACATTCAAGACTTATTTATGACATCAAAATTCACTAACAGATAACTAATCTTTAGTTGTAACAACAGGTCTGCTCTAGACAGACCCAATCCGATACATAAGTAGCAACATCCTCTTACCAAAACTCATCCTCCTCGACTCGCAAGTTAGGAAATTATTCACATCATCAAGCCAATAGCCCAGGACCACAAAATATAGGAAAAACAAAAAAACAAAAAATAAAATAATAATAATAATAATAATAATAATAATAATAATAAAAGCACAAATGCCCACAAAACACCACCGAAGGAAGGCTGCTGGATGATTCTAGCCAGAAAGCAAAAAAACCAAGCGTAGGCGTGTGCAAGTCATGATCCATTACGGGGTTGCCAGAATCAGAAGCGACAAGTGCCGTTGGAGTGGGCGGGGCCGATGCGTGCGGTGGAGTGGCGCGTGTCGAGGTAGGTTTGACGGAAGGACGTAGATCAAGCTTTGAACAGTCTGATCTACGAACCCCATCAACCTTAGAAAAAAGACACTGCAAAAATGATGGACGGCACAGTGGGGCTTAAGCATGTAACAAAAGAAAAATAATAAAAAAGAAACAGGAGGGCTTAATTAAAGCATATATATTGACGGCAATTAGGTATTTAATTTTTCTTTTTTTTTTTCAAAATTATTTTATTAGGATGGCCTTATTAAATTGGTGGCCTTTTTTAAATTACTTATTTACCATGATTAGGAGGCCTTAATTAAAGAATATGGAGGGTAATAAGAACTTTAATTTTTTTTTTATTAATATTTGTTAATTAGGATGCCATATTAAATTTGAAGCTTTAGACGGCCGCCTAATCTGCCTAGCTAAGAGTTGAGCAGGCTATGGGAAACCTATGCTAGGCTACCCAAGGGGATCGATGTGTCCCTCACAAGTGACCCTCCAACTGGGGTCCGTTGTTTTCTTGAGCTTCTAGGGGCCCTCGATCCCTCAAATCCTTAGGATTCTTCGATTAAGCTTGGTCCTCGGAAGTTAGTCAGTAGGCCTCACTAGTCTCGGGCCTCTAGAGATTGGAGAGTATTTTCCACCACTAATTATAATAATAATCATAATAATAATAAAAGACAACCAGAAAGAGGAGCGAAACATAAGAACACACTTTGACTCCTCAAAAAATACTGAATCATCATTTGGCAATGAATTAAGTTATATATATATATATATATATATATATACTCGTTTTTTAAACTTATCATCATGCTCCGAAAGACACTAATTGTATTGTTGTCCACTACATGTGTCAGTGTCACTATAATTTTTAAGAAGCCATATGTTTTTAAGAAATATCAATATATATTCAGACTTCTGACTTCTGACTTCTGACTTCTAAGAATACTTGTAATTGTACGTCATTTTCATGTCTTGATCACTTAATTACCTCATTTAAATATATATTTAGTGAAATATTTATGGTGTATGTGTCTGCTCCTGGAGGAAAAAGAGATGGGGAAATAACTTCATTTTTATGTGGTGAATATCCATCTAAAGTGCACTATTTGATTTAACGGAAAATTTTAAGAATAATCCAATTGCTCAAGCGTCTATATAATGAGAAAACTTCACTACAATTGAGTCCCTTTCCGTAACTCGATATAATCACTCAAAATATATAATATCTCAAGGAGAAATGGCACACGAACTAAGCGGATTCGATATAAGAATTATGCGAAACACACACGAACTATAAACCCCGGAGGGTCCGGATATCAACGGATCATGGAAAGGTTTTCTGACAAGTTCAAAGCACCTATTTTCAATTTCGATCGATTGATTGACACACTAATCATCCTAAGAAATTAGGGGTTACTGGAAGGCCTAGATATCGATGCGCCATGAGAGAGTCCATCCACTAAAAAGCTCAGCCGACCTTTAGAGGTACGAAGAATCTTGGGTTATTAAGGACCTGGGGTCCGTTTGATAAACGATTTTATTTTGGTTTTGGTTCGATACTGTAGCATAAAGTGATTGATGTAAAAAAAAAAAGTAAGAATTTTTTTTTTTAAGTGAAAAAGTAAGAATATTTGGTATGGAAAAATGAAAAAATTTTATTTTGTAGTGATTTTTTTATTTGAATATTAATAAAAATGATTGATGTGATGTAAAAAGTAAGAGAATATTAAAAAAATAAAAAAGTAAGATGAATAGTGTAGAGCCAAAATTAGGCAAAGTCGTTTTATCAAATGGAGCCCTGATGGTCTACTTCCATCCTGCCAACTCAACTATCTGAATGCCCACGTCATGCATGTTATCCCGGCAAACCGGTCGAGGAAGGGAATCTCCATGCATGTCAGGCAATAACTTCTTGTCGGGTTCCCCTCAAACTCTAAGGCTATGTTTGCGAAGAGGCTGGGCCGGCACTGTAGCTGGAACGGCACTGTTCCAGCTACAGTGCTGCAGCAAAAATTGACTTCTTGCTCTCTTTTTTTTTTTTTTTTTTTTTTTTTTTTTAATAAAGCAAAATATTAAAAAAAAAAAAAAAGAAAAAAATGAGGAGAAAGGGGTGGTGTTCCAGCCACCCCTTGGCCAAAATGGGGTGGCCGGACCACCCCATTTTTGGCCAAGGGGGTGGCTGGAGCCACCCCCAGGCCGATCTGGGGGTGGTCGAACCACCCCCATGGCCAAGGGGGTGGTCCGGCCACCCCCTTGGCCCCAAAAAAAAAAAAAAAAAAAAAGGAAGGGGTGTATTTGGGGGTGGCCGGAGCACCCCCAAAGGGTTGGGGGTGGTTTCGGCCACCCCATACGGCCAGTATGGGGTGGCCGAAACCACCCCCAGCCCCTAGGGGGTGGTCCGGCCACCCCAAATGCACCCAGTCCGCATTTTTTTTTTTTTTTTTGGCCAAGGGGGTGGCCGGACCACCCCCTTGGCCATGAACCACCCCCAGATCGGCCAGGGGGTGGCTCCAGCCACCCCCTTGGCCAAAAATGGGGTGGTCCGGCCACCCCATTTTGGCCAAGGGGTGGCTGGAACACCACCCCTTTCTCCTCATTTTTTCTTTTTTTTTTTTTCTTTTTTTTTTTTTTTTTAATATTTTGCTTTATTAAAAAAAAAAAAAAAAAAAAAAAAAAAAGAGAGCAAGAAGTCAATTTTTGCTGCGGCACTGTAGCTGGAACAGTGCCGTTCCAGCTACAGTGTCGGCCCGGCCTCTTCGCAAACATAGCCTAAGAAGACATCAACCTATATAATCAGCACAAGTAAACTTCTCAGGTATGCAATATGGTCCTTAGCAAAATTCTCCCAAAAATATCCTTTCACTGTTCTCTTGTTAATTTAGGCATTGGACTGGCCGGCTTCACCGAATTCTATAGGTGAACCATTCTAACCCCTTTATTTTATTTTTTTACATAAGAAATAATATTTAATAGACTCATATATAACTGTTATACAACTATAATAATATGATAGTGAATATCAGCCATTGACTTTAACTTTAAAAAAGGTCTTAAAGTCACTTTAGGTATCGAAAAACCCATTCAGCATATATATATATATATATATATATATACTGTTCCGAACCATGTGGGCCTTCCACGTCATACATGAAAGTTATATCCCAGTTAATTAATCGAATCATGATGGTAACCCCATGGAAATATACTTCTGTGACAAATCATGATGGTAACCCGAGGGAAATATACTTTTGTGAGCAAAATAGCCTGAGAGTCGACTGACTGAGTGATCAAAACAGACCAACCCTTCTGATTGGCAACTGGAATATTAATATATAGTGGCGGCACACTTGCTTTACAAAGAAGCAATAAAGAGATAAATAATAGGATATAAATAATAGGGGAATCTGACGTGTTTTATCTGTCTTCTGATTTTAGGTAGATATTATTTTTTAAGAAAACAAAAAAATAATTGGTTCTTATTTTTTTCACCTGATTTTTAAAAAACTAATATCCACCTTAGACGAGGATAATACTAAAAAAAAAAAACACCTAGCATTTTCTTAAATAATATAATAGTAAACTAGCAAGTCCCACTTTTTTTTTCTTTTTTTTCCTGAACAGATTAAAAAGGATAGGTTGAGAATACTAATTGTAGTTATCATATCTGAGCGTGATCATAGTAATACTTATCGGCTGGGAGCCGCACATGATCGAGGGACCTTAAACAGTAAGAACGGCACTGGAAGGGCATAGACGGTAAAAACTGCAGACACTCCCTCAAATCCGACTGAACCATAATCATGCTCCACTTAATCATAAAATGAATATATACTATATTGTACTCCACCTGTCACAATACTAAAAAAAAAAATTAAAAAAAAAAAAAAACCAAAAATTGGAGGCTCTAGAAGCCTCTCTCCACTGCAGACATTCAAGTACCTGGATTTTCCATTAGAAACACCAGGTATAGTCCAAAATCTCACAAGAATCTCAAGTTTGACAGCTCATCTGTGGAGGGACCCACGCAGGGACTAGGTAGGGCCGTAATCCGAGTCATCAAACGTGGAGAATACGTGGCAGAGTCATCCGTGTGGGAGACCATTTGCATGGGGATGGCACGTGGTGGCATGAAGAAGCTCCATGGCCTATATAGAGCCCTCGGCCACTCCTTCCTTTTTTGCACTCAAAATTAATAATCCTACCCTCCCATAAATAACTGAAGGAGTCCCTCTGCTTGCAAACTCTTTTTTCTCGCCTTTTCTCTCTAGAATTCTGTTACCATTATTCTCTCTCTGTAATTTGTTGACTCAGTGGAAAAATGAAGGAAAGCGTAGCAAACCCTTTGCATCTCAAATCTTTGAACCACATCTCACTTGTGTGTAAATCGGTTGAGAAGGCCATTGATTTCTACCAGAATGTTCTTGGGTTTTTCCCTATCAGGAGGCCGGGTTCTTTTGACTTTGATGGGGCATGGTAATATATATATATATGTTTCTTTGATCATCCTCTCAATTCTTGGAGAAAAGTTTCTTTAATGGAGGTTTCATTTCTCTGTGTGTGTTCTTATAACAGGTTATTTGGCTTCGGGATCGGAATACATCTACTGCAATCAGAGACTCCTGAGAACATTACAAAGAAGACTGAAATTAATCCAAAGGATAATCATATCTCTTTTCAGGTAATTTTCTTTCTTTAGAGTAACAAAAGGGAAAGAAAAACTAAACAAACAAGTGATAAAGGAAGGTGCAGAAACAAAATTCAGGCATTGGGAACGCAGAGAGAGAAAAAATATATATATACTATTACTCTATGCTTGAGGAAAATTTTCATTGTTGGACTAGAATATTTTGTTTGTGAGTTTTTTTTTTTCTTTCAAGTTTTCAAGGGGTTTGAGAGTTTTCTTTTTATTCTTGAAAAAAGTTTTCAGAATCGAGTTTCGAAAACATAACTAAACATGTCAATTGGTGTTAAAATATCCTTTATGCACCATAAAGGAAAACATAAATCATTCCATTGAATCAGATCTTCAGTCTACCCATTTTATTTTATTAAATTATCAATTGTGTTAAAAGCTTAACTTACTAATTTTATAATTTAATTTAGGCTAATTTTATAATTTAATTTAGGAAATGTTAGGTGTTTTTCTTGTATTCTCTTGGTCATCTTCTTGGATATTATTTAAAAAAAAAAAAATGACCTTACTTTTTATTTTTAGAAAATAATATTTACTTGGGAACACCTATTATTTTTCTATAATTTATATTCTAACACTATAATTATAAACTATCTCATAAACTTGAATCAATAAAAATGAATTAATTTATATTTTTTAATATAATCAAGTAAGTTTAATCATATTTAAACTAAGTGGCAAGATCTTTTAGTACAGATACCAGTAGTTCAAATATCACTTATCAAATATCTCAGAAACTTCGAATCAATTAAAAAAAAAAAAAAAAAACTAATTTAGTTGTTTAATTTATATTATTTTAATATAATCGAGCAAGTTTAATCATATTTAAACATGTTGCCATGCACTTATTGGTTCGTGCATGCTCTCAACTTTTGCCAACTTTTGGAACTGCTACTTTTTAATTTGTCTCTTGATTAAAAGACAAAACAAATATATATATATATATATATATATATATATATATATGCTGTGCCAGAAACTACTTATTAATTTGTCTCTTGATTAAAAGACAAAACAAATATCCTGTTGAGCCAGAAACCAAAATTAATTATGCTGGGGAATAATTAATTACGTGATTAATTACATGATGATTAAAATTGTTGAGGTTGAATATTTGTAGTGTGAGAGCATGGGCGCGGTTGAGAAGAAGCTGAAGGAGATGGGGATCAAGTACGCGCGGGCGATGGTAGAGGAAGGCGGGATCCACGTTGATCAGATCTTCTTCCACGATCCTGATGGGTTCATGGTGGAGATATGCAACTGCGACAACCTTCCCGTGGTCCCATTAGCGGGCGAGATGGCTCGATCATGCTCTCGCGTAAACCTCCAGATGATGCATCAGCAGCAGCAGATCCGAGTCGTCCATCAGTAGAACTGTAGAGGAGGAGGAGTAGGAGGAGGGCGTTTGGTGGGGTCACTGGAGTGCCAATAATAATAATAATAAAAATTAAAAAAAATCATCGGGACTCGTATTTGCTTGTTTTCTTCTACTTCTTGTGTTTCGTTTTCTATTTGTGATGAAGACAAATTTAAAAATCCAAATGGGAAATTGTTTGCTTTTTCCAACTTTTTCATCTCAATGAGCTGTCTTGCAAATTATGATCTCAAATCTTCAAAACCACGTTGTTCACACCTAATTTACTCTATGATTAATGCAACTTGAGATAATTCAGAGAAAATATTAGCTATATTTGTGCTATTATTTAAATAAACTATTGGTCTAATTTGAGTTTTCAAGAATCATTTACAAAGCTATTCCAAAATTAGGGGTTGAATTGGAATTTTTGATAATTATGAGTTATTTATTATCTTTTCAATATGATAACGATTAAGGGTAAAAGTATTAATCAATTGTGTGGAATATTAATCTTTTGAGAAACTGGTTATTACAGCACACGTTTGGAGACTGTTGGATCACGTTTCAAAAGCAAATAAGGATTTGCTTTTGTTGACAAGAGACGTGTTGAGACCATAAATAAATAAATACTGAAGTCAAACATCATATTGACAAGAGACGCGTGTAGAAATTGGATGCATGAGTGGGGGGAGGAAAGAGAGAGGTTGGGATTGGAGAAGTACTAAAGTCATACATCATGATAAATAGTAGAATATTAAAATATCTCTCATGTTGAGAGGGTAGGAGTTTAATAGTAATTTATGGTCATTTATATTATTTAAGGGGCGTTTCAAATTATTGTTCTTTACAATCCATTTTACTTTGTTTTGGAGATTAACAAAGATTATGCTTGCAGCAGATGACACTTAACAGCATACAACATGAAAATATAAAAAAATACATATAAGGGTTAAATATTTATTTGTTCCCTATAGTTTCAACACTTTATTTTTCTCTCTCTTAGGGTTTCATTTTTATCACAAAAGGTACTTATGGTTTTCATAAAGACTAAAATTGTATTTTTGTTAAAATTTTGTCCAAAACTTAATGGAATGTCATGTCAGCACCAATCAAATATCGCTACATGTCATATAATTAATTTAAAAAATAAAAAAATAAAAAGATTGAAAAATTATATTTTTTTCAAAAAAAAAAAAAATGAAAAGAGCCCAAGGGGTGGCTGAAATCACCCCCATTGGGTTTGGGGTGGTTTCGGCCGCCCCCTTTGGCAATGGAGTGGCCTGGCCACCCCCATTAGGCTCATTGGGGGGTGGTGAGCCACCCCCACTGCCAGATGTGGCTCGGCCATCTAGAGGAAACGCATCTCTTTTTCTTGCCCTTTTCCATCAACGTTCTATAGAACGACCCTCGTGACTATTCTAAGGCATCCATATCTGAATTTGTCACCCAATACGACCCTCGTGTCTATTCTGAGGCATCCATATCTGAATTTGTCACCCAATACACCACCAGGGTTCACCGTGATTTCAAATTCTGAAATACCTCTGCCGATGCTAACCAGTTCTACGTATAATATCATTATGTTGGTCGAGAGGCTGCCTCTAGGCTTCATGATTTGTATAACAATGCGATCCAGGTAACTTGCTCATCCAGCTACGTCTATTGATACTATGTTTCCCACAAAGATGTGGGTTTGCCGCAAGTTTGGCCTCGCCCACATAAGATAGCTCTCACTCCCTCGACCACTCCCATCCAACTATGGGGGTAGCTCACCACTCCCAAACCGACCAGATGGGGGTGGCCAGCCACCCTCCAAATGTAGCCACCCGAAATTTTTTTTCTTTTTTCTTTATATATATATATATATATAATCTTTTTAATTTTTTTAAAAATTAATTATATGACACGTAGTGACATTTGATTGGTGCTGACATGATGTTCCGTTAAGTTTTGGACAGAATTTTAATAGAGGTACCATCTTGGTCTTTATGAAAACTACAGGTACCTCTTGTGATAAAAATAAAATCCTAAAGGAAAAAAAATAAAGTGTTAAAACCTTAGGGGGCAAAAGAGTATTTAACCCTACATATAATATAGATAGATATCCATCAAGTGTTACAATTTAAGTTCATCAACTAAGAAAATATTGCAAATCCAATAAAGCATTAAACAAGTTCAACGAGATCAAAATTTAAGCTCATTAAGGTCTTCATAAGTTAGATCACAATCTTGAATAATCTCAACAACACAGTCTTAGTCAATCTAAGGACCCTTACTCCAAAAATACTAATTCAAATATAAATAGATATCCATCAAGTGTTACGATTTAAGATCATTCATCAAGTAAGAAAATATTACAAATCCAGACTAAAAAGGTAGTAAAGCATTAAACAAAGTTCAACGAGATCAAAAGTTAAGCTCATTAAGGTCTTCATAAGTTAGATCACAATCTTGAATAACCTCAACAACACGGTCATAGTCAATCTGAGGACCCTTACTCCAAACATACTAATTCAAATAAACATCATGCAACTCGTTTCAGAAATGATCAATCTTTTATACTCGCTCTGTCATCAAAAGGTTAGATAATCCACGATCTAACTCCTCAAAAATGAGTCAAGCCAAGTCTTCCGAGACTTTCAGGAAAAATGGTTTCATCTCCACAGTTTTCATCATCCTCAAACAATCAACTATAAAACAATACATGTTTTACAAGTAAAAAGGTACAAGCGTTAGTCCAACACTTAGTGATTACAATTCATATGCATTAAATGTATTTATGGAGTAAACTTGGTGATCATTTGGCAGAGGGCTTACAAAACAAAAACAGTATTAGGGTAAGATTCTCAGTTGGACAATAATGTGACATGACGATGCAATATAGATATAATACATGATAATTAAGATAAACATGTCATAGTTCAACTCCATATAGTCTATTCAAGCCCTTGATCCATTCTTGGTTGGGTTAACGAAGTCCCGAGTGACCTGTTTGTGACATTTATCTACTTTAATATGGTCATTTGTATTAATAAAGGGTGTTTCTGATATATAAAGTAAGTTAAATGATTATTTTCTACAATACAGTTTACTGTATTTGGGAGATCAAGGATCCCTCGTAGTAGCTATTGGAGGTTACGGCTCACTCGAAGTATCCAATATATCCATTCATTTTTCTTTTTGTACTAGTTGGTTCATATCATGAGGTCAAATGAAAAGAATTTGTTCTAATAACCTTAAAGGATCTTTTTATTCCTTTCATTTTAGAAATTTCTCTTAAAATATAGTGACTAAAATGTTTTCAATTTTACATTAGAGTAATGCTAGAAGCTATATTTTTAATCTGCAATAATCCCACAAGGTTGACTAGTTGAGAGTTCGAACCAACCTTTGGATCAATCTTTATTAAAAATAAATAAATCTAAGGGTTGATTGAGAGTACCATATTCACATTTTATAATAGTTGTGAGATAAAAATGTAACATATAGCATTACTCTTTAGATTAATATATTATGATAATACCTCTTATATAAACTATGTATGATTCAGAATTTCCGGGATGATGTAGATTTAAATTGACAAAGCATGCCCGGCTCTTCCACTAGGCAATTTACACAGTTGTTTAAGACCCACAATAGAATAAGGCCTCAAAATAGTAATAGTATTGGTAGCATTAGTATATATATATATATATATATATATATATATATATTAGGAAAAAATCTATCTCCTTAAACTACCACATAATTGAGAATGTTTCCCCTAAGCTACCAAAAAATTGACAAGGCTAGCTAAAAGACAACGATGGCCCTAAATTTTTATTAATAAGACAAAAATACCCTATAAATTTAATAAAACAAAAAACAAAAAATTAAAACCAAAAAAAAAAAAAAAATCTTTAATACAAACGATTTTTTTTTAAAGAAAAATAATAATAAATTCCACTCCTTCTTTTCATTTTTTTTTAAATTTTTAGTTTTTTTAATTTTTAATTTTAATGTTATTAAGGATATTTTCATCATTAGGGAAACATTGACAATATGTGGTAGTTTTGGGGACATTGTCACTATTAAAAATTTGGAGAGGATGTTGTCAATCAGGTAATAGTTAAAAGTGGTATATGAACTTTTTTTCAAATATATATATTAAAAAAAAATATGACAGGTTTGTGAAGAAAAAAAAATATAAAAAAAAATAAATAAAAAAAAAACACTTTTGGTGCGTTATCACACAAAAAAAAAAAAAAAAAAAACCAATGCCCAATGAACCCCTCTCTGTTAGAGAGTTATCAGCGGATAACTCTCTCCATGTTATCAAGAATTTAAACGTACATTTAAGTGAAGATAAGGATAACATTTGTTGTGATAATATCATAACACTAGTGTTTGGGTTATACTGCCTTACCATCAATTGTGGTTAGGGATTTGTATATATAGATAAAACTATTATAGGAGATAACATAGAGATTACAAATATAAATTCAGGCTCAGCTTACTTCGACGTAAAATGGTTTCCAGAAAATGATTTTCTCATTTTACGTAAAATAGTGGTCAACGGAAAATATTTTCCTTTTGACCGAAAATTCTTCTTTAATTTTCGGAAAATGGTTTACGGTTTTGAAAACCGTAAATCATTTTCCGATTATGAGCATCTCATTCTTAAATCGATGGACCTTGTTAAGACCCGCCCAGAACTTCGTTGGGACTTGACCGGGACCCGCCCGAGACCTGACTGGGACCCTCCAGGGACTTGACCGGGACTCGCCCTGGACTTGACCGGGACCCACCTTGAAACTGATCGGGACTTGACCGGGACCCGCCCGAGACTTACCCAAGACTTGTCCAAGACCCGCCTAGGACTTGACCGAGACCCACCCGGGACCTCGGCAGGACCAGCCCGAGACTTGACTGAGACCCTCCCGGGACTTGCCCAGGACCCTGGCGGGACCCGCCCGGGACCTGTCATGAGACTTGACCGGGACCCGCCCGAGAACTGACAAGGACTTGACTGGGACCCGCCCGGGACCTGCGAGGGACTTGACCGATACCCCCCGAGACCTGCACGAGACTTGACCAGGACTTGCCCAGTCAGGTCCCGGGCGAGTCCCAGTCAAGTCCCGGCAGGCCCCGAGCGGGTTCCAGCCAAATCCCAACGGGGTCCCAAGCAAGTCTCAAGCGGGTCCCAGTTAAGTCCCGGCGGGGTCCAGGTCAAGTCCCGGGCATGTACCGAGCAAGTCCCGGTCAAGTCCCGGGCAAGTCTCGGGTGGGTCCCGAACAAGTCCCGGTCAGGTCCCTGGCGAGGTCCAGGACAAGTCTCAGTTAAGTTCCAGCAGGGTCCCGTACAGGTCCCTGCGGGGTCTCAAATAAGTCCCGTACAAATTCTGGCGACGACCTTATTAGAAAAAATATATATATATTAAAAAAAATTATTTTCCATGTGCAAGGTAAATATTTTCAAGGAAAATGGCTTTCCTGAAAATATTTTTCGACGAAAACCATTTTACGTCGAAATAAGTTGATAACTCTTTGACACTCTCCCTCCCCCTCTCTCTCCCTCTCAAATTACCAAATCAAATCAAAAAATCAAAATCATAGTAAGACTGTCAAGACTTTGACACCAGACACGTTGCAATTTGTTGTGTCAGGTAGGAGGCTTAGGAGTGTCGTTATGAGCTCGCCAGCTTCACAACCAGCCAGTGCAGCTCTCGTCTCTCCCTCAATCCCTCGCAGTCTTGATCCATTGAGCCAAAGTCAAGACTCCATATTGCATTCCTATATATATAGAGTCACTAATGACCATCAGTTCTTCAGCTTTTTTCTTAGATTTATGGCTCTTCTACATTGGTTTTTAATGAGACAATATATGATCATCTTCTACTTCACTTGTGTACAAGTATTTTTGTGGTTTTCTAAACCTTCGTTTTCTATTGCAAAATTGTCCACAAAAGCAGATTTTTGGGCCGCCCGGGACTAGGGGAGACCATCCCCAAATAAGATAAGATTCCATTTCTCCTTAAAACTCTCTCTGAATGCTTTATTGACTTAAGAGATTCTTGCCAGCAGCCCCAACCGACGCTTTTCCTGCGGCCATTTTCTTGTCTTGGTTAAGGTTACTATTAATTTAAAGAGTTACATATCTCTCTTAATGCTCCCCCACAACTAGGGTGTGATAACATGGGTGTTATAGCCTTTGCCTCTAATCCCATCTTGCATGCTAGAACAAAGCATACGGAGATTGATTACCATTTTATTTTGTGAGAAATTAGTAATTAGGAGTTGCTTGCTCGATATATTTCCATTCATGATCACTGCGCATATATTTTTACCACGGGATTGACCTCTGCTAGATTTCTGCTTTTATGAGACAAGCTCATGATTATTGCTCCTCCCATGAGCTTGAGGGGCTGTTAATATCAACGAAAATAAGGATCCCTAAAGCTTTAGCAATCATGAATTTCGATACAAAAGCAATTTAAACTCAAAAAGTAAATATAAATTTTTTTTTTTTTTTTTTTTTTTGAATGGGCAAAAGTTTTATTTTATTTTTTCATATATATATACCCGGATCCCTCTAAAACATGCATGTCTATTAATTAAAGAAGGTGACAAGACAACATATGAAACAATAACACAACACAACACAACTTTATTAATAATATTCCAATTATATATCACATACATGCATGAAGATGATGAAGAAGAAAAGGTACGTCAGAGCCCCCTTGCAAGCATTTGCTCGTAATTCTCTATGGATTCGAGCCTCTGGATCAAAAGCTGTTGCCGGAACTTCTTGATGAATGCGTCGGCGCTTTCGTTGATGTCTTCGGATGCCTTGCTCTGATCTGCTGCCTTCTTTGCCGCCGCCGGAGCCTCTTTTCTGTCCACACTATGACACTTGGCATCTCCCTTCTCCCTGAAATCATCGGCTCCCCTCTCTCTTCCATGTTTTGCAGTTGTGGGGGCATCCATTAATGGAGGCGGCGTGGAGCTTTTCTCCATCTCTTCTCTCTCAACCAACAAGCTCAAGGACTGCCTTCCTCAGATCCTTTTCTTCAATATATAGAACTGGTATTATTATTATTATTATTATTATTAATGGAAGGGTTAAATATGAGGTGGCCAAAGTGAACATCTTTGCTGACTTTGAAAATAAAGTGAGTAAAAAGTAATTAAGTCTCACGCATGTGATTGGACGTTTGAAAGCAATTGTACGCCTTAAGACATGGCCCAACGTGGGGGTTAGCACCAAAATCGGCCGACCGGATCGCCATTTTAAGGAATAGAGTAATGCTGGATTAGGCTCAGGTGTTATATGAAAAAAATATATATATATTATACAAGACTTTTAGGTTTTTCAACTGTTTAAATTTAATTTTAAATTTTTTTATGATAAGAGAAAATAAAATTAAATGTAGACCCTTTAAAAAAGAAAATTATAGGAGATTTTTTGTAGTTTTTTTAACAGCTCCAAAGTCAAATCCATTTTTCATAACCCATTACACATCGGCTTTAGTGACGGAGTTAGAGGGTACTGGATATTTTAGGTTTTTTTCTTTATTTTGGCCCCTAAAAATATTTTAATACATACGGTTTAACTTCCTTAAAATTAAACTTTTAGTTTTATTCTTGACTGACGTGACATGTTTTAGTCAGCCAAAACATGTCATAATAAAATGAGTGTGATTAATATTGAATGAACATTACTTAATATGAGGAATAAATAATGCAAGGTTAGGATGATGAATTTGTGTATATATAAAACGTAAGCTATAACTATCATATCTCTCTCCTCTCCCACATGCACGCATGTAAATGTATAGGTTGAATTATTAAAAGGAAGAAGGTTGGTGGGAGATGAGTAGCTAATGAATTGAAGAATAGTATGGCAGCCATACCTGACTGTATAATTGCGTATAGGTGCATTGTATTGTATATATGCACATGTTAACAGAATAAATATATAGATATATGGTTTAATCAATTACACATGCATGTATGGCATATTTTGATGAGCATGGCAAGTGGGTCACGCTAAATCATAAATGTCATCAGAATTAAAGGATCGCATATGCATAGGGTTGAGATATTCTTTTTCCATTTGACAATATACAATCTTGGAATGTTGGGCATATAGAAAAGGAACCAAACTTTACATCTCTTAATTTTCTTTGTGTTGAAAAAACAGTCGTTGGAACAAGCTAGATCAAAATGCCTACTTCAACTTAATTTGTGGATACATGTCCACTTTTTTGCAACTTTTTTATACCCCCCCTTCCTCATCTAATCCATCTAACCCTTTTTTCCCTTTTCTTGATACTTTCAGTTATGTATATTTACGTCTCACTCCCTACACATTACTACACTAGGAGTGGCAATTCGTGTTTGTGTGTCGAGTTAATTTGGGTTAAGTCAAGACATATGTAAAAAATTATATTGGTCAATTTTATCCCGACCCATTTAATTAATCGGGTCAATTTCTTAAACCAAAATTCGCTAATTTTGTGTTCAATTTGCAAATCATATCAAAAACTGATAGCCCTAAATTAATGGGCCTGGATCAAGTTGACTTCTTAGAGCATCTCCTGCAATGTTATATTTAAAAAGTATAATTCTCTAGTGTTTTAACTACTGTTTTTTCTATACACACTCTAATAGAGTCCCTATCTCTTCTCTACTTCTTTTTTTTTATTTTTTTTTATTTTTTATATTATTGTCAACACTCATATTATCAGACATTAAGTCATTAACTATCATATTTTTCCAACAATCATATATGCTCATTTATTTTTGGCATAGGAAACTTTAACTAAAACACTCATATTTTTCCAACAATCATATATGCTCATTTATTTTTGGCATAGGAAACTTTAACTAAATGAGTGGTGATATAGAGTACACCAACGTGAGTGAACAGTGCTCACGCTGATGTACTTTTTGACAAAAAATAATATTAAAAAAATAATATTATAAAGTACACCAGCGTGAGCACTATTCATTTACGTTAGTGTACTCTATATCACCGCTCTAACTAAATTGTAGTTAAAGAATCACATTTTTTCTATTTTATTTACCCAGTATTTTAAAGCACATACATCCTAAAAATCTTTCCTTCTTTTTTTTTTAAATGTCTTTTCTTAACAGTTATATTTTCACAAATTTGTCTCTTCCCCAACGGTCATGTTTTAAAAAATTCTTTTCTAACCAGTCATATTTTTCAAAATTCATATTTTGCTAATATTCATCCATTACCCATCATCGCATTAGAAACCGAAAAACTTATTCTCAATTCCAATTAGATCTTATCGAG
The DNA here is from genome assembly GCF_965113065.1 of Corylus avellana. Taxonomy (NCBI): domain Eukaryota; kingdom Viridiplantae; phylum Streptophyta; class Magnoliopsida; order Fagales; family Betulaceae; genus Corylus; species Corylus avellana. Next base: position 20,676,407 of record NC_142495.1, on the reverse strand, counting down.
CACTTATGACAATGTCATGAACAATCTAAGAAACTTGGGTCCTGGGATGGATGATGAGTTTAACATGCATTATTTATGTTAAGTTAGTATTGATTATAATTTAAAATTCCACGATCATTATAGCTTTTTAGTAGTTTGTATCTAGAGTAACGTTGCATATACCATGATACCAAGCAAACATTCAACAAATATTTCACAAAGCTAATGTGGCAAGATCTAACAATTACTAGATTTTTATTTTTTTTAATAATGTCATATACTACATTTTTATCCCACGATGCTGACGTTACAATTCAAAGTAACTCTTGAAACTACTATCTAAGAAATGTGGGATAAATTTTTTTTATTTTTTATTTTTAACAATGGCTAATTAGAAAAGATAATTGAGTCGCTCACCCCTATTACCAAGTCCAGGGCCAGAACAAAACTCAAGGCCGAGCCCAACCTTAACCCACCCACAGAGACACACACACAGACAACCTAGTAGTACCTAGTGGCAGAATCGTAACTTTTCTGCCTTTGGGCCTTACAAGTTACACCCCTGATGGAACAAGTTTTATCTCAGAAGAAAGTAATCAAAATAAGGAAACGGCCATGGAGACACTCCACCGATACTCACTCCGTCTCCGCCCGATATTCCTCGCAGATAAATGCCTTAAACCCGCCACGACCACCCCGATATTTCGGAAAACCAGAATGCACATTTCGGTACCCGGATCTCCCAACCCTAAACGGCCCTTTAATCCCACTTTCACCGCCTGGAAACCGTACAGTTCGGAATCGACTTCCGTTGCCAGAGCAGGGTGGCTTCTGGGTCTAGGAGAAAAGAAGAAGGTGAGCTTGCCCGATATCGTGAAGGCGGGTGACCCGGTTCTTCATGAACCGGCCCGCGAAGTTGAAGTTGGAGAAATTGGGTCGGACCGCATCCAGAACATAATTGATGACATGGTTAAGGTTATGAGGAAGGCTCCTGGGGTTGGCCTCGCTGCTCCTCAGATTGGAATCCCCTTAAGGGTCAGTTTTAAATTTTATTTTTTATTTTCTTTAATGGGTCAGTTTCAATTTTTGTTTCTTTTTTTCCTTGTAAATTTCTTATTTTCTGCCTGGTTACTGAGGAAGTGCGTGAAAAGAAAGGAAAACATGAAGTGTGGCAAATATGGGTTTCATAATTGTTGTGTTTGTTTTGGTATCGAGTTCAGTTGGGTGGACATTTTGGTTTTCTCAGGCGTCGTTTTAAATTACAAATTATGCTACCAATAACTATATGGGAGTATGGTGATCCGTACTGTGTCTTTGGCTGATGTTGAAGCTAAATATTGAGCATATTGCTTTGAGTAATGAGAGAGTGTATGTATTGGTAATGGCTAACTTCAAGCTACAATGGTGGATAAGATTGCACTTTTTTTAGACTTGGTCATTTGCCTGCTTCTTCTTTTTTCACGCACTGGAATTTACCGCATAGGAAGGAAAATTCAGGATTAACATCTTTCAAGGTCTCATATGACAATGTAAGAAATAAAATGGAGATAAAGGAATTAGTCTTGCAGTTGTACCCCATTTTACTTGTCCCGCATCTTGATCTCAAGTAGAAGTATCATCTTATTGTTTCAATGATTACCCTTTTCTTTCTGTTGACATATTTATACATGAATCTAAATTGGGGAACCCATCCAGTGACCACATTTTGTTGTTAATTGCTGCAGTGAAGATTGTAATTTGAATTCAACTCTTTTTATATTACCGTGCATCCCGGCAAAACCGACATTGAGGGAGAGTGGGTATCCTCCTTGTTGACTATCCTATCATTTTATTTCTGCAGATAATAGTTTTAGAAGATACAAAAGAATATATTAGTTATGCACCCAAGGAAGTGACTAAAGCACAAGATAGACGACCTTTTGATCTTCTGGTATGTGATTCTACAGGCAATGTTAAAATTCAAATGATACTGATATTTGTAGCATCCAAGAACTTTCACTTGACAATTACAATTTATTAGTTCTTTCGAGGCAGGTCATTTTAAACCCAAAGCTTAAGAAGAAGAGCAACCGGACTGCTGTATTTTTCGAAGGGTGCCTGAGGTAAAATACAAACACTTAGGAGTAATTTGTATGGTGTTTTTGTTTCTTTTTTTTCTTTTCTTTTCTTTTTAAGTCCATAGCATAGTTGTCTGTTTTTCTACGACCCTTTGTTGTTTTTAACTTTGTTGAACTCATTGTGTGATGTGTGAGATGGGAACTACATTACAAGCTTTAGTACATTGATTGCCTTTTCCTGTAACATCGTGATTAATTGAATATTTGTCATTTGTACATGCTGTAGTCTAATGTTTTAACTTGTCCAACAGTGCCTCTTTGAAGGATCTAAATCTAAATCAGAGCATATCCAAAAAAAAAAAACACATGTAACTATCCAAAAATTAGGTAGTTTTTTTAACCACAAGGGGTGCAAACAACTCCTTGGAGCCACACCCCTGGCGAAAGCCAAACTAAAACGATTCATGTGGTGTGGGTGCATACCGTGCATTACATGGGTCCAGAGTTTATCCTTCTAGGGTGGGTACACGTAGGGGTAATACGATAATTCCCTACTATATACGACATCGTTTCTATATATATAGGCCGTTAGCGGTTTTGAAAACACCTGAAACCGTTAACCGTAACCGCCTAGACGGTTAGCGGCTTTTCCTAACCGCCTTCAAAAGTGGTTAGTGGTTAGTGCAGTTAGCAGTTAGAGGCTAGCAGACAGTTAATAACCGCCTGCCTTTTCACCCCTAGGTACACGAGGTGGTCCCACCTTTGGCCTCAACACATGTGATGGCAACATCATCTCATGAGATCCTATGACCAATCTTGTTTCACCATTTGCATCTATGACGTTTCCTCAAAGGTTCAATTTTCTAAAGACTGATTTACCTTTCACGTGATTTTTTTTTTTTTGATACGTAATCGTCGATAGATTATTAAAAGCATAAGGATGGAAATTGAATGGATGGACTTGAGTGAGATGGAAGAAGTTGGCTTTGTAGGATGATTTGCAAAATTAAGGAGTATTGAGCACTGAAATCTCTGGGATAATACTTAATATATAGTTTTCAAGCAGTTGTTTGCCCTAATATTAATGGGAGGCCTATCCCTCGAATGGTTATTTGTATGATTACATTTGATTGGTAAACCAAGAGAACTTTCAAAACGTGGGTTTGAGTAGGTAGGTGAAGTCATCAGATTTAACTCAACCTTAATGTCTAATGCTTGAGTGAAGCTTACCCACCGAAAATTTGTATGAAATTTGCATCACATTTATAAGATTGAAGAGGAGCTTAGGAGCAAGGAATAATGATAAACTTACTCCTACTTTTTTACACAATTTTTTCACACCCATAAGTGGCTCTTAAATCCACCATTGGATATGAGATGGATCTTTATTGGATTCTGATCCAATGGTAGTTTTAAAAGCCACCTATAGGTGTGAAAAAAATATGTAAAGAAATTGAAGTAAGTGTAGCATTCCTCCAGGAGCAAGACAACACCTATCATGTAGAACAGCTAAATGTTTCTTCTATTACTAAGCTAAATTGAAAATAAACTCAATGCTTGTGTATGAGCAAAAATATTGCTCCCTTTGCTGAAAATGACTATTTAAACTCCTCTCTTATGGAAGTAACTTACGGGGTAGTCAGATATTACAGAGAAATGATGTTGGTCCTTCCTGTACTAGTATTCTCTCTTAGCTGAATGGGGTATGTATTATTTTCTATAATTTCTTGAGTAAGACTGTTTTCCTGCATCTATCTTGATATGAGCTTTTGCCCCCACTGGCTGCTTTCTACATGCTCCAGATTCATTTCCTTGCCGTGTCCAATGCCCCTTGGTTGCATGGAGAAATTTCAGCTTCTGCTTACCATCTGGGTAGTGAAAAATGGTGGAGCGGTACTCCTTGTTAAGGCTATTTGAAAATTTAGTAATGAAAGGTGCACTTAATGTGGTAGTCCTTCCTGCCCATGGATCATTTCTTTCTCTCCAAAAACGCTACATCAATACCCTATACCAAATGGTGAGAGGACAATGGTGGAATTAAAGGCCTTCTTCTTCCATTCCCTATACCCATGGATGGTTGCTTATGAGTGTTTTCATATTTCATGTTTTTATGATTTTTTTTTTAATCTTTTTTCCTTTTATGGTTAGGTGTTTCTCTTGTATATTTCATGTGTACTTGGATCCACCCTTTTGTGTTTTAATGAAGTTCTCTTGCTTATAAAAAAAAAAAAAAAAAAGATGTGATAGTCCTTTGTCAGTACAAGAATGACTGTCCTAGTGTCAATTAGTTTATAACATGATAGGATCCAGCATGCCTTTAATGAGTTTTTGGTACACAAATCTATTTTTTTGGATGAATAATACTCAAAATTTTGTTACAACATTGTAGTTCTATTGTGTTGTAAGTTGACATTTTGAATTGACGAATTATAAGAAATGCTACACATTTAAAATGTATGTCTTGTTGTACTGTTGAACTTCCATTTGTAGCTCAACCATGATATTGATGAGATTTCATCACCTATGATTGGTGATCTTCTTGTATTGGGACATGCAGTGTTGATGGATTCAGGGCAGTGGTAGAGCGGTATCTCGATGTTGAGGTTGCAGGTTTGGATCGTTATGGCCAACCCATTAAGATAGATGCATCAGGCTGGCAGGCCCGAATTTTACAGCATGAGTGTGATCATTTGGATGGAACCATTTATGTTGATAAGATGCTTCCCAAAACATTCCGAACCGTAGAAAACTTGGACTTACCTCTTGCTGAGGGATGCCCCAAGCTTGGTGTTTGCTAGTTTTGGAGCTGGACACTCTAGTGATGTTGATATGCAGGTTTTCAGACTTGACAGAATGAGTTCCACTACTGCAATTGACTGTTGGAAATGAAGGTTCTTTGCTTAAGATTGGAAAAGGATGTTCGGTTTAATTTGGGGTATCATCTTCTAGGCGAATAGCTAATATTTCAAGAATGGTTCGGCTCCTCCCATGCAATTGCTTTTGAATCTTATATGAACGAGATATATGAATTATTTTCTATGAAGCTCTTGGTTTTATTTCTTTTGGCATTTTATAAAGGATAATATATATATATATATAGTTTTTCTGTATGCACAATTGGTATCATACACATTGCAGAAAGCTCCTCCCATTGAACAACATAGCAGAAAGAGGAAAAGCACAGCAATAGCATTGATGAATTTCGCTAAATTATGCTTTGTTTATTGAGTATAGTCCTTCAATGATTTACATATAATAGGAAGAAGGAATCATCGAGGAATTTATGTACGAATTAGGTATATTGAACCCCACAAAGTCATGCCGTATATCGGCACAAGAGTGATCTCTTTGCTATTCTTCTATACAAATTCAAAACTGAATGATCTCTCTTCAGATGGAATGGATGCCAGAATCCAGTAAGACTTTCTGGTTAATGTAGCTTTCACTACAAGAAAAGCAAGCAGGTGGGTTTACCAAACCCGAACTCGACCCATACGCTTTCCAACAAAAAGATCTTGTAATTCCCCCACAGCTTGATACAAGTTGAATGTCTTCCAAGTATAACCCTTCACATGGGAAGTCATCACTGCAACTTAATTTTATTGCTTCCTCTGTAGCTGAAGTCCCTCTGATGTGCATGAAGGATATATTCGCCACTTTTACAGCCAAAGTCTGCATGCCCACAGGATAATACATATTAGCCTATGATATTATATTCTACTTTAATCAGCTCTATCTACAATTCCCTCCATTTAGGCTGTTCATTTTGAATGAACGGCCCAAATTGAGCCACTTAAGCACTAAAAAAAAACCATTAAGGGATGGCCACCCCAAGACAGCTGTGGGCATGGTCGACCATTCCCAAGGGGTTAGCCGACCATCTCTACACCCTTTTAAGGAGTGGTCGGGATACTACAGTTTAACGATATAAAGAAGCGCTAGCAACATCTACGCTATTACACCGGAAAGACTTAGCTTAATCTCACCTGATTTGCACATGGATGCCTTGAATCACAATAATATTGATCTACTATTATTGGATTGGATACGTTTTCCATCAGCACATTCTGGAAGGAAATCCCAGTTGCAAAACCACTACCTCCCTGATGAAGACATAAGAAAACATGGATTCAATCAACCATGAATTAGTGCTTGTATGTTCTGCAAGAGAGAGAGAGAGAGAGAGAGAGAGAGAGATGCAAGGTTGGAGAAGAAGATTACCTGCCATGTTTTGATCCTCACCCCATTTGCAGTGTTGGTGAGGAAAGCTCCATCAACCACTACATCATGCACCTGTGACCATGAGTTTGATTTTCCCAGGCTTCCGATACTGAAAGATGTAGATCAGAATTAGTTAAGGTGTTCATGATATCCCTGGTTCTAACTTGTTGGAAGTGAGCATTTCGTCTACCTTATGCCATGACCAGGGCCACAGATAATGTTTCTGATCCGGATCCGTGAAGAGTTGCTGACAATAGAGATGCAGTCATCCCCTAGAGTCAGTTTAAGATCTCTCCATAAGACAATTAGCAGTGCATTGTTTGGATGGAAAAGAAATTTATGAACTTCAGTAAATGAAATATGCTGCAGTTTTTTTTCTTCTTTTTTGGGTTGATTAGAAAATGAAGAAACAGCTAAATGGAAGAACACATTTATCTTTGAATTTCAGTGATACATTTTGTTTCAAGGCGCGCAGTCAAAATCTAGGCATCTGTATATTCAAAGCTAAACCACAAATAAGCATGTTAGCATGAAAATCTCATCCATATAAGCCGTAGCTATGCAGTCTGAAGTTCATTCTTCTGAAAAATTATGTGAAAGTGAGTTTCAAAAACCGCCTCATTTGCCAACGCCTTTAAACACAAAACTACTTTCAGCTTTATGTCACATCAGACCATTTTTTCAACCTAAAATTAAAAGGTGCATTCTAAAAAACGTTATCAAACAAGCCTATGTTATTGGAAATTTTGGCTAAAACCAACTGATTTAACTCCTTTTGTGTTATGTTATAACCAACCTGTTCTGATTATGCTATCCTTGACCTCAACACCTTTTGAAGCACTGATGTGAATTCCATCAGTGTTAGGGCTACGTGCAGGTGCTATCACATCGAGATGGGCTGCAACAACCCGAAGACACTTGGTGAATGACATGTGCATTTGTTGACTATTAACCACCTTGAGGTGCTTCACATGCAAATACTTGCACCTATGGAAAGTAAAGGCCTGCGGTGTAATTCTTTGTAGTATATTAGGAGAAAAAAAAATGGAAAGAATGGAAAGCAGAAACAATCAAATCAATGAAACCAACTGAAAATTTCTCCAAAAACACAGCAGCACTAACCGTCGGAGCATGATGACATGGCTGCCACAAGACAATAAGAAGCCACTGTTAGAATATAATTAAAATGATTAAAGGTTTTCAAAACAAAAGTCTTGAGTTCGAACCCTGATTCAATAGTTTATCCCCCATTTCAGTTAAATATTTCACATGTTGAGCTTCACTTGGAAGGGGAGAATTAGAATATAATTAAATGATTAGATTCATCCTTTTTTAAGGATAAGTGATGATTTAACCATCGTGATTATAAGCAGACAAACAATATAATCTTTAAAAGAAACAGGTTGAAGGAGCAAGACATGAATACATTTGTGGAGTTGGTCTTGCAAGACCGTGCCCACCATTCCTGTCCCATCCCATTGATTGTGCCTCCTCCTTCTACAGTAAGGTGGTTCACCCCATGGAAGTAGAGCCATTTACGTCGATTCATACCAAACCAGGCACCAGGATCTTTGGGTGCCATGATTGTACCAGAGATCTATTAACAATATAACCCAATAAACTGAATATATCAATAATCTTATATAAATTATTTTTGTCTAATTTGGTTATAAACAGAAATTTGAACATACTTGTAATGTGATTTTTGATCGGCAAGGCCCAGCAATGTCAATAGGATGAATCAGAAAAGTTCTTCCAGCAGGAATTACAATTCTTGCTCTTGGAGAGAAAGAACAGGCTATTTCCCAAGCATCCTTGAAGGCCTGATATCATCAAAGTATTACTCAACAACAAGATTTGAGCAATGTATTTCCAACCCTCTTCCTAAATCCCAATGATTAATCAATATTAATTAATTAATTAATATTTGATTTGATTTGATTATTCCTCCCCCTCCTCAAAAAAAAACTTCGAATATTATTTAACAACCTCCATTGATTAATCAATTTAGAATGACAGCTCGCATACATTATAAAAAGAATATATTTTGAATTCAAATAATGATAGGTCGCCCGGGTAAAGTAAAAACATACTTTTATAAGAAGCTGAAAAAGAAACCCAAGTTGAAGGATTTTCTATACCTTTGTATCATCATGAAGGCCATCTCCTTGTGCACCAAAGTCGCCAAGAAAAAGGACCCGTTTGGATCTAGGCCGCATCCTGGCCGACCCAGATTGTGGGAGCTGTAAAAGAGAGTCAAAACCTTGTACACATGCGAGGTTTGAGGCCAGAAATATGAGCATGAGACATGTTGAAGATGAACAACAACATCCCAGGTTGTACTTTTTCATGTTCTGTTGTAAAAGGAAAGAGCAGAGGAGGCTTCACTTCACACTCTGGGAAGCTCTCAGAATGTCGGTACTGAGTGAGTGAATATTTTTTTTCCTTAAAATATTGTGTTTCCCACCGAACGATACGCCGTTTATCTCTGTTCATCATCCATTTGATGGATAGATACGCGACACGCCGTATAAGAAGATTATATATTATTTTATTAATAATCTTTCTTTTCTAATCTTTAGACCATCACTAAATTTTATTCACCAAAATAATTAAAAGTACATTTTTTTTTCTATTTTAATTATTTATTTTTTTAAAGCATCCCAACTGCTTCACTATTTTAATAATCTACTTTCATTATTCCATTTAAATATTCTTTTACAACAATTTTTTTTTTTTTTACTATTAAAGGAGGAGAGAGAAACTATTTTTATTCAATTGGTGAGTGAATAGTACTCACTCTCTTTTGTCTTTTTTCTTTTTTCTTTTTTATCAAAGTGGTGGGTCTAAAAATGAGACGTTTTAGGCATTTTCACCGAATTGACTCATCAAAATAACCAAAAAATAATTTTGGTGAGGCTGCAAATAGTGCTATTTTTTAGAGCATTAATAGCATCATCACCAAATTTTACTTACCAAAATAACCAAAAGTTTAATTTTATGTATTTTAATGCAGTCTCACCAAAATCATTTTTTGGTTATTTTGGTGAGGGAATCTAACAAAAGTGGTTTAAATCTCCATTGTTCAAATTCACTACTTTAACAAAAAAAAAATAGTAAAATAAACAGTACTTATCAAATATAAAAAAGTATTATTCACTCGTCTATTGATTAAACAACTTATTTCTCTCTCTTCTTTTATACTTTTCATTTCTCTCTTTTTTTTCTTTTTCTTTTCCTTTTCTCTGCAGCCTCTCTCCCTTCTCTTTTTCTTTTCTCTCAGCATTTGGTGCCATTTCTGAGCGTCATTTCTCTCCAGCATTTCATCCTTCATCAATTCAAGTCTCGCCATTTCTGACCATTAGAAAAATTACAAATTTTTAAAAATATTACCATTAGAATAAGACAAATATACTTAAAATAGACCATTGAAAAAATACAAACATTCAAAAATATAAAAGTTAAAGAAAGAATAAACAAATCTTTGAAAAATAATATTTAAATAGAACAGTAAAAGTAGATTGTCAAAATAGTGAGGTTGCTGTGGGTACTCTAAAAATGTGAGTTGTCAAAATAACCAAAAGTGGGTGAGTAAAATTTGGTGAGGCTGCTAGGAATGCTCTAAGAAAATTATTTTTTTATTCAATGGGTGAGTAAATAGTTCAAACTCTGTTCACCCACTATTTTTTTTTTTCTATCAAAGTGATGAGGCTGAAAATGAGACTTTTTAAACATTTTCACCAAATTACCTCACTAAAATAACTAAAAATAATTTTGCTGAGGCTGCAAATAATGCTCTTATGTAAGGTTTTTGCCGTGTAGGGTAGACACCTCAAAATAAGAATTAAGATCCTTTCCACCAGTTAGTTATATTGAACCAATATGTTTGTCTCCTCAAAAATTTTTAAGACAAAAATATCTCTCATATATAGAAAGGCTCAGTTGCTTAAGGAATGTGAATAATGACGAAAAATTTCTGGAACGCAGACAAGTGAGAAATTACCGGGTAGAAGCAAGATTGCGTATCTCATTACAAGAAGCCAGATTTGAGCAAATGGTGCAAGCAAGCTTGCGGATCTCATTACAACATGCCACATTTGTGCAGTTGGCAACAAGAAAGAAGAAAGAAAAGGAAATTGGTATAACAAATCAGTCCCCAGTAACTTGTAGGGTTATACGGCTCGGTCGAATCTAGAGGTGGCAAAATAGGTCCGTAGGTCAACCCATAATGACCCGAGACTTGTTTAGGGTAAATTCAAATACGACCCGTTTAGCCAACGGGTCGGTCCCACCAAACCCAGACACGACAATTTCTTAGATCACCCAACACGATCCGCTTAACCCGTTTAGCCAAGAAAGTGATTTTTTTTTTTTTTTTGGAAAATGAAAGTGATTACCCAAACCCGTTAAAGGTAAATAAAAAATAAATAAATAAATAAACGAGTGTAACAAATCACCAACGGGTGACCTGCAGGTTGACCCGTTAAGAGCAAAATAAACAGGTCATAAACAGGTCGACCCGTTTAGAGTAAACTCAAACCCGATAATTTTGTATCGTGTTCAAGTCGGATTGTCGGGTCGTATCAAAATTGCCAAGCTCTAATCAACTCAACACAACATATTTATCAAATGGGTCATACAATGTCACTTGCCTATTTAAATAGGTTGTATCATAGTCAATAGATCTAACCCGTTTAACTAAATGAATTGTGTTGGAATTAACCCTTAACGGGTTAGTGGGTCAATCAATGAGACACACCAACCAACCCGAATTACCATTCTCCAAGAATGCTGGGAAATTAGTAGACACTATTACCTCGTAGAACATGAGAAATGGGAACAAGGATGAATTTTAGACCCATTAGACTGATCAAGTTTGCAAGCAACTGGCCCAATCTTTTCCACAGTTTCAAAGGCCCAGTATTGTGGTCTGTCGACCTGGAAAGGAGGAAAAAGCAAAAAAGAAAAAGAGAACCAAAGTCAAAGATGGTTGCGGCTAACTTGCAGAGGAGCAGATGGTCCAATTTGACTGCGATGTCGGTGACACGCATCTCCGTGTAAATTGACCCGTCATCATACGGGGAATGACAGGTGCTTGGTTTCCCACCGGACGTGTGAAATTGAATTTTCTTTTTTCTCATTTGTAAAAAAGAAATGTATGATTATTTCTTGTGTTCTATTGATTTTAAATGAATATTAATTTTTTTAAGTGAAACAAAAAAAAACAAAAAGTCTTTATTTTTTTCATTTGAATTTTTTTTTAAAATGTCAATTTACGACCAGAAGAGCACATATCATTTTTTTTTTTTTTTTATAAAAGATAAAAACTTTCTCCAACCTACTATAATAAATGTCAAATGTCCTTTAATATAACATGTTAGATTATTTTTTTTTAGAGAAATGCTAGGTGTTCTTCTTGTGTTCTCAAACTGTGATATGACTTTTAAAATCATGGTTAAATTTAAGATTATCATTATTGATTTTTAATCTATTAGTGATTTTAAAAGTCATATCACAGTTGAGAGAATACCAAGAAAACACTGAAAAAATACCTAACATTTCCCTTCTTTTTATTAGAGTAGGTTGAAATTTTTTTTTCTTCAAACCAATTTGAAGGAATTTTGTGTACTTTGTAAAATGATTGTAATCAAAATACATTTCATGGAGTGTTGAAAAAAAAAAAAAAAAAAAAAAACTATTTTGCATTCACGCTTGATCCATTTTTAAATTAATTTTATTAAAAATTATAAAAATAAAAAATAAAAAGTGAATTAAACATATCACATCAACCGAATATACTATAAAAAATATATATAAAAATATAAAATAGCATTTCTTAAAAAATAAAACATTCCATGGATTTCAAATTCACACGTGGATCAGTTGGATTTAAGCTAATTGGAACTATGAGTCATTTTGTTTTGTCCACCACAGGGACAAATTTAAAAGATTAAGAAAATAAATATTGAAAAGAGTGGGGTGATCGGATATGGATGGTCTCATTATGTTCTCACAGGACGGTCCACTCACAGTGTTCGGCAAAGCATTTTTCAGTTTTCTTTTAAAAAATTTAACTTCAAATTTTATTTTTTTTCACATTACCAAATAATTTTTTTCACTTTTCTCTCACAAATTTTTTTTTTTTTTTTTAACTTTATATCACATCAATAAATTCCTTCCTCATATAATCTTAACGTGCTCTCTCATTTTGCCCTTAATTATGACCATAAACCCAGCTTCATGCATGTAAATTACCTTATTTACATTTATTTCAGGTTAGTATTAGGGGTATTACAAGAATAATATTATGGACCATCTTTTTATTCTTTTTTTTATCCTTTTAAAGTTGATATGGCTTTCAAAATCACCATTTGATCAAAATTCAAGTATGATTCATCTAAAATTTAATAGTGATTTTAAAACTCACATCAGCTTTAGAAGGATAAAAAAAAGTCTCTAGCTAGCATTACTAGTATTATAAATTTATATTATGAAATTATTTATACATTTAAGTGGTAGTTCATACTGAATAAAATAATTAAACAAAAAAATCTAATATATGAATTTTTTAATTATTTTATTAATTATAAATTATCACATCAATTTGTAACTAACTTTGTAATAAAAGTTATATATAGGCCTTATTTGGTAAACAACAATGGCTTTACAATGCATTGTTCGTGATTGGTGATGAAAAAATTAAAATTAGTATAATAGTTAGTATAGAAAAGTGAGAAAATTTTGTTTTGTAATGATTTTTTTTATTTAAATAGTAGTAAAAAGTGAATTATGTAATATAAAAAGTAAATGATGTGATATAAAAAGTGAGAATGTTTTGATGTTGATTTTTTTAAAAAAATGAGATGAATAATGTGAGGGAATGTGATGTTGTTTAACAAACAACACCTATATATCTAACTATTTTCTTTATTTAAAAGAATTATAAGCAAAGTAATGTTAGATACTATAATGTTTATCTTATAATTGTCTAATAATATTGAGGTCGCACTCCAAATTAATCCTTGATTATTATTATTATTATATATTCTATTTTTAGGGTTTTTTTTTTTTTTTTAGCCATATAGAGTGTTCAGTGCATCCTATCACGAAATTAGGCAACTTGATCGATTACGTTGTAGACAAGATGGTGGGGGGTGATGTCTTAGTGAGAGCTCCATCATTGAAGATGCAACATTTTCTCAATAATTTAATCCTTATTACTTTTGATATGAATAGTGGTGGGTCGACCGAAAGGGACCCTAACACTTTTCTAAATCAATGATTAATTGTGGTGACAATTTCCATAGCCATAATCAATGAATATATAATTGGTGTTATTGACCAATTTCTAATAAAGGAATATGAGTAATGCTATTTAGCATATTCTTATATCACTGTCATACAATTAAGATAACGTGACAGTGAAAATTAATCATTTATTTTTTTAAAAATGCTAATTCAATGGCTAATTTTTAATGGTACATCGTCAAATTGTATAACAATTATAAAAGAATCCACTAAATAACATTATTTACTCAAACAATATATACACATGGCCTTACTTTGTTCATTTTGATCTTATATTTAGGGCATGTTTGAGATTGCATTAGAGAGCGTAAAAAGTACTTTTAGTATTTAAAAAGTCGTGTCAAACAAAAATTGGTATATATGTTTGGTAAAAAATTTCAAATGTATTTTTTTTTTTTTACTCTAAAAATGATCAAAACGCACTCTTGGTAAAAGCTTAAAAATGAAGTTTTTGCCAAAAAAACGTTTCTTTTTACTCAAAAGCTTTTATTTTTCAAACGTAATTTCAAACAAAGTCTTAGAGGCCAAGATCTAGACTAAACAGCTTTTGGGTTAGATTTTGCACATGATGAGTCAAAGATGGCATATTAGTAGTACTTGAGCACGAAAGGAGGGATCAAAATTTGAAAGAGAAACACAGACTCTTACTCTCACGCTCTCAAATGCATGTTGCCTTACTTTGTTCATTTTGATCTTATATTTATGGCATATTAGTAGTACTTGAGCACGAAAGGAGGGATCAAAATTTGAAAGAGAAACACACACTCTTACTCTCACGCTCTCAAATGCATGTTGCCTTACTTTGTTCATTTTGATCTTATATTTAGGGCATGTTTGAGATTGCATTAGAGAGCTTAAAAAATACTTTTAGTATTTAAAAAGTCGTGTCAAACAAAAATTGGTATATATGTTTGGTAAAAAATTTCAAATGTATTTTTTTTTTCTTTAACTTTTTTTACTCTAAAAATGATTAAAACGCACTCTTGGTAAAAGCTTAAAAATGAAGTTTTTGCCAAAAAAACGTTTCTTTTTACTCAAAAGCTCTATTCTTCAAACGTGATTTCAAACAAACTCTTAGAGGCCAAGATCTAGACTAAACAACTTTTGGGTTAGATTTTGCACATGATGAGTCAAAGATGGCATATTAGTAGTACTTGAGCACGAAAGGAGGGATCAAAATTTGAAAGAGAAACACAGACTCTTACTCTCACGCTCTCAAATGCATGTTGCCTTACTTTGTTCATTTTGATCTTATATTTAGGGCATATTAGTAGTACTTGAGCACGAAAGGAGGGATCAAAATTTGAAAGAGAAACACACACTCTTACTCTCACGCTCTCAAATGCATGTTGCCTTACTTTGTTCATTTTGATCTTATATTTAGGGCATGTTTGAGATTGCATTAGAGAGCTTAAAAAATACTTTTAGTATTTAAAAAGTCGTGTCAAACAAAAATTGGTATATATGTTTGGTAAAAAATTTCAAATGTATTTTTTTTTTCTTTAACTTTTTTTACTCTAAAAATGATTAAAACGCACTCTTGGTAAAAGCTTAAAAATGAAGTTTTTGCCAAAAAAACGTTTCTTTTTACTCAAAAGCTCTATTCTTCAAACGTGATTTCAAACAAACTCTTAGAGGCCAAGATCTAGACTAAACAACTTTTGGGTTAGATTTTGCACATGATGAGTCAAAGATGGCATATTAGTAGTACTTGAGCACGAAAGGAGGGATCAAAATTTGAAAGAGAAACACACTCTTACTCTCATGCTCTCAAATGCATGCTGCTAATGTGACATTAAAAATCACCATTAAATTTTAGATGCATAACTATTGAATTTTGAATCCAACGATAATTTTTAGTGCCACATCAAAGAGTGTGCATTTGAAAGTGTGAGAATGAAAATGAGAGTATTTGAAGCATTTCTCAATTTGAAATAATGCAAATAACCTGTTTGTTAAAATTTTGAGGATGGGATAAGGATATGGTATATCTATTAAAATTAGTTTGAAATACAACACTTCCAAGGCAATTTCATGAAATTATCCAAATGAAAAATGTAAACAAATAAAAGGAAACTAGAAAGAAAAATGATTCCAATATTTGATGGATACTTTATAGTAGAAGGTACTTAGAGAACCTATTTAGTAGAAGTATTTCTTTTAATGTTACCATCTATATAAATAAATAAATAAATAATAGCACATATTTTGTAGAAATATATCATTAATTTAATAATAACCATTGTTTTTTTTTATATATATACTACTTTTTGGTTGAATGGTGGGCAATTTATCTTTTTAGATATTAATGTTCATCTTTTTTGCTTGGATGATGCTATTTCTTCATTCAAAGTAGCTTCTTGCATGCTTTTTTCTTTGCTAATACCGCAGAAGAGGCAATTTTTCATGCAAAAATAGCATGTGTTTATATATATATATATATATATATATATATATATATATATATATCGTGAGAATTTAATTCAATATTCATCCCACGCAGTGATCATGATCGTAGCTAATGCTAGAATATTCTTAATTTTTTCATTTTCATTGCTTAGGCTTATTGACTCCATGATCTACACCAATAGCTAGGATAGTTGAAAGTTGAACTTAATCCTAAATTTTCTTAACATGAGCATCATCAAAAGATTATATGGACGGGTATATATATTGTTATTATGTTTCCATTGAGAACTGCTAAGAACAGCAAGAGGCTAGGTGCTTCTTCAAAATCAATTGAGTTATAACTTCACTCAACCCCATAAAAATATCAGTAATTCTCAAAGCTGTTAATATTAATTAACTATACAGATAAATTACATTATCTCAAGAAAGTTTGTACATTTGAATTGTAAACAGCAAGGTGAAAAATAATACATTTTTTGAGTTTACATAGTATCGGAGCTCCCAAAAGACTAACGTACGTCTTTTTTTTTTTTCTTTCTTTCTGCGCAAATTATTTTTTTTCCTACGTCACTTTGTCTCCCTCTCCAAATTTTTTTTTTTTTTTTTTCACGTCAATTTTAGTGGAACCCACCCATCCTCAACTTGTCACCTTCTCCATCTTCAACCCAGGATAACTATCCTACATAATTGCCCCCAAATCATTCTACATATTTTAGAGAGGATAATCTCTTTAGATATGTTGAGTTTGTGTAAATAAATTTTCATTGCGAAAAGTCAAACTCATGTTTTAAAACCGCTACTCTTGGTAACAAAAACATTATATTTGATAAAGAAATTGGTATATTTAGAGTGGGATTTGGTGGGCTCTGGCTCACTTTTTGTAAACTTAATTTGGTCCAAACAAAAAAAAGTTTATCTACTTAAATCATTGGGTAATTATTTGTTAGAATTGCATAAGTAATGTGAGAAATTTTATATAAAATTCACCGACCGTCATTAATGTTAAAATAAAGTCTCGTATCTTTTTTTATTCTCTCGTAATGAACGTGACTATTAAAATTATCATAAATGTGATTGTTAAAATTATCACTAATGATAAATTAATATTAAATTTTAATAATACAAATAGTAAGGTCCACCACAGTTTATGATGATCCCAAGAACACCAAAATCTATAGCTAGGGAAGCAGTTGGAGGAGAATCTCCTATGTTGTGACGTTTCTGAGTTTGAGAGGGATCGAGAGAGATTCCAATCCAGAAGGTGAAATCCCTCAATCTACAGTAACAAACGATTCCAATCTAGAAACTTTGATGAGATTTTTCTTTTTCTGTAACAAATCAAGTAGCATAAGTTGAAATTCCAGATCGAAGCCACTTTTGAATAATCATAAATGAAAAAGAGAAAGAGAGAGAGAGAGAGAGAGAGAGATAAAGAAAAACAAAGAGATCCAATCTGAGAATTGCTTTGTACAAAGTTCCTCAAACTAAAAATAAAAAAGAAAAATCCACGATATATATATACACATATAATTACATCCACCCAGACCACAAAACCATCTCTGATATCTAAAAGAAACAAAGCATGAACATGAACATGAACATGAACAGGAACAGGAACAGGACATCCAAGAAACAAAAACAAGAAATCTAGAAGCGATCGAAAACATTCATCATTTGTCATTGTTTTCCTAAAACTCTCTTTCTCTTGCATCTCAATTTATAGAGATGAACTTAATCCCTCTACCGAAGAACAAAGAAAGAATCTACGACATGATAATCAATACGTAGTAGGAGAGAAGCCTATATAACCCCATGACCACCGGAATATCCCACCTCCGATCACCGGAAAACGCGAAACTCTACCGCGATCTAAGCTTACCAGCGTTTGTCCTCCGACCACCCTTTTTCGGCGGCTTTCCGAAGGCGCTGCAAAACCCACAAGCGGAGACCTTCGGGGAAGGCGGCTCGATCGCCGGAGACACCTTTCCGGTGCGGTAGCCGCGTGCTCCGCCGTTGGATCGGCTGCGCTCGATGGTGTTTGGTGCCTTCACCTCTTTGATATCCAGCTTCTCTTGCTCTTTTTGCGCTTGTTGTTGTCCTTCTTCTTGGTCTTCCTTCTTGTTCACTTTGTTCAGCTCCTCCGTCAAGAATCTGTCGTCCCACACAAATCCCGACGAGCCTTGTCTCCTGAATGAAACTGCAGATCTTTGCAGTCCGGCCATTCCCTCTCTCTCTCTCTCTCTCTCTCTCTCTCTGTGGATCCTTCTTGAGCAATATCAAACTTCTGTAGTTGTTGTAAAGAGAAGACTTTTCTTTCTATATATATATATATAGAGAGAGAGGGAGAGGGAGAGGAAAATCAGAAGGATATGGTCCTATGGAGAAGGTTTAATTTTATTTAACCAAGTCAATAATCTTTTATTATTATTATTATTATTATTACGTGTAGTGAATGTTTTGTTATGTTATTTTTATTTTTTATAACTACGCGCAACAAATATACTAGAATTAAAAAAAAAAAAAAAAAAGGTAAATAAACAGAAAAATCTAATCCAGATAAACTTTTTAGCATCGAGAGAAAATATGCTGAAAATATAAAAAGATAATTTCTTTTTAAGTTTTTGTTTTTTTTTTTTGAGAAAATTTGTAATTTTATTGAAGCTCAAAATGAGCAAATCAGGAATGAGGGGATATTTCCTCCTCCCTAATAATACCACCAATACATGGTGGAATACAATGCCACCAACAAATGTCAATGACATGGGTACAAGCCTCCTTAGCTAAGAAATGGGCAGCCGAATTGGCTTCCCTCCTAACATGCACGAAGCTTGCCGAGATGAAATCCTTCATATGCCGTTGCACATCCTCCATAAAATGGCCATAGATGCTGTCACAATCTCCATTGGAATTTACTGCCTTTACAACCGTTAGAGCATCCCCCTCAAAAATGCAGCTTGAGAATCCTAGCTCCTTTGCAAAAATCACAGCATGCAGGGCTGCAAGTGCTTCGGCTCCTATAGGATCCACGACAATTCTTTTATGAATCCCACATGCAACTAAGAATTTACCTGCTGCATCCCGCGCTATTAAACCCAGGCCGACATTGGTATTTCGCCGATCTATTGCAGCGTCCCAGTTCACTTTGATCACATTCACCGGAGGGGCCTGCCATTTAACCAGTTGGGGTTGACGAAATTCACTGTCCTGCTCCTCTGGTTGTGCGTTTACCTTCTGAAAAAACTCCAAGTCAGCAGATGCATTCATGAATACTTGAGTTGGAGGAAGAAATTCTCCTTCATGGACAAAGGCATTACGCCTCAGCCATATATTTCTAGCTACCACCGCGAATAGCTCCAACTCGTGCACCTCACATCTCCCAATCAACTCCTCAAACAGCTGTACAAAGTTGGGAATTCCACATTTATTCTTTTGTAATTTCTTTGGACCGCAGCTCCACACATCAGACGCGGAGGGGCAAGACCATATAATATGCTCCACACTTTCCTCTTCAATCTGACAAATCGGGCACTTTGGTGAGTTGATCACTCTTCTCTTACAGAGATTAGCTTTTGTAGGGAGAAGGTTGTGGCAGGCTCTCCACAAAAACATTTTCACCTTATTAGGAACGTTTAGTTTCCAGCAAACTTTCCACATTTCACACCCTTGTCCTGGTTTCGACGCTTCCCCCCTAATCGCAGCTTGCCCTTCAACAAAAAGATGATAGGCACTACGGACTGAAAACTGTCCATTAGCTGTACATCTCCAGATTAATTTGTCGTTTGGAAGTAAAGGACTGAGGGGTATATTATCGATCACTGCTGCCTCCTCCTCAGAAAAGTTTGCTGAGATTATATCGCTCTTCCATCTCCCCGTATTGACATCAATAAGGTCTTGCACCAAGGAGTTAGCCTCAAGAGTTGTCGGTGGGGATTGAATAGAATATGTCGTTGGTCTTGGAATCCAACAGTCACCCCATACCCTAATATCTTTCCCATTCCCTACCCTCCATATTGCCCCCTTCTTGATGATTTCCTTGGCTGATATTATGCTTCTCCAGGCCAAAGATGGCCTTTTCCCTATTTGAGCTTCCAAAACCGTTATCGTAGGGTAGTATTTAGCTTTAACTATCCTTGCCACCAACGATTCCGGCATTTGTACCAATCTCCAGATTTGTTTTGCCAAGAGCGCTTTGTTAAATGAAACCAAGTCTCTAAAGCCCAAACCCCCTTTAGCCTTTGCCACTCCCATCCTCTCCCAACTCATCCAATGAATTTTGGACATATTTTCCTTGTGCCCCCACCAAAACCGCTGCATAAGCCTATTAATGTCCTTACATAGAGTACTCGGTAGTAGAAACACCGACATACAATATGTGGGGATAGCTTGGATGACTGCCTTCAACATTATTTCCTTCCCGGCTTGAGAGAGAAAATGAACTTTCCAGCTTTGCAAC
The DNA here is from genome assembly GCF_965113065.1 of Corylus avellana. Taxonomy (NCBI): domain Eukaryota; kingdom Viridiplantae; phylum Streptophyta; class Magnoliopsida; order Fagales; family Betulaceae; genus Corylus; species Corylus avellana. The sequence goes on along the minus strand of NC_142495.1, from coordinate 20,655,980 downwards.
CGTTCCCAAACTCGATCCTTTATATGCTTAAAGGCTTTTGATCTCGATTTTCCCACCAATGTTGGAAGCCCTAGATATTTTTCATATTTTTCCGTGGCTTGCAATCTAGACAACCTGGTAATCTCATCTTTTTTAACACTACTAGTATTGCGGCTAAAAAATATAGAGGTCTTATCTTTATTCAGTTTCTGTCCCGAAGCAGCCTCATATTTGTCTAGGATCTTAGTGAGTCGTCTCCACTCTACTGAGTTAGCCTTGCAAAAGAGAAGACTGTCGTCCGCAAAGAAGAGATGGCTGATTCGTGGGCCCTTTTTGGAAGTAGGTACCCCTGTAATAACCCCTTTTTCTTCTGCTCTACTCAGCATGGAACTGAGAGCCTCAGCACAAATAAGGAAGAGATAGGGGGACAGCGGATCTCCTTGTCTCAAACCTCTCTCTGGAATTATATGGCCCACCGGTTGTCCATTGACAATAATGGCATAACTGACTGTTCTAACACACTCCATTATCAGTTGTATCCATCTTGCAGGGAACCCCATCTTGCTCATAACTGATTCCAAAAAAATCCATTCCACCCTGTCGTAAGCCTTACTCATGTCCAGCTTGATTCCCATATAACCTACTTTACCCCACATCCTGGAATGCATGGAATGTAGGGTTTCATAGGCTGCTAATATGTTATCTGTAATCAAACGCCCTGGAAGGAAAGCACTTTGAAAGGGTGAAATTACATGAGGCAAAACCTCTTTGAGCCTATTAGCTAAGACTTTTGAGATAATCTTATACATAACATTACATAAACTAATAGGCCTGTACTCCGAAACATTCTTGGGATTATTATTTTTTGGAATCAAAGCAATATGTGTAGAGTTAACAACAGGCTCCATTACGGAAGAATTGAAAAAATGTAAAACCGCTTCACATACCTCTTGTCCTATTGTACTCCAATGTTGTTGGTAGAACCCGGCCGTATATCCATCCGGTCCAGGTGCTTTGAATGGCGCCATTTGTTTGAGGGCAGCTACAATCTCCTCCATGGTAAAATTGACTAAAAGTTTGCTGGCCATGTCATCGGTCACCTTTTTGTTCACTGTTGCCACACACTCATCAATGTATTGGGGCCTAACCGACTTGAATAAGTTTTTGTAATAATCCACAAAGGCATTTTCAATCCCATCCATTGTTAACCACTCTTGCCCATTTCCGTCTGATATCTGAGATATCTTATTGCGAGTTCTCCTTTGTGTGGCACACGCATGAAAGTACTTCGTATTACGATCGCCATTCCGAAGCCAGTTCACCTTAGCTCTTTGCCTCCATTTTATGTCCTCTTGTTTTAAAAGCCCATTCACTTCCTCCCTTAAAACTTTTTCAGCTTCCATAGATTCATTCCCTGCCACCCTCTGCAATTCCTCAAGCTTTTTAGACTTGGCCTTTATTAGATCCTCGGTTGCTAGAACTGTTTTCTTTACCCAACATAAAATTGATCTCTGACATGCCTTGAGTTTCCCCTGCACATTCTGCACTGGGTTCCCGCTTTTTCTGTTCGCATTCCATCCTTTCTCCACTTCAGTTTTGAAATCTGGATGGGATTCCCAGCTGGCTTCAAATCGGAACTGTCGCCCAACTCTTCTCCTGCAACCGGCCTCATCGACACTAAGGAGAATTGGACTGTGGTCCGAGTTACGTCGTGCCAACACCTTCACTACTGGGCATGCAAAAAGAGAGAGCCACGCAGGATTTGCAACCGCCCTATCCAGCCTTTCTTGCGTTAAATCAGCATTCGGTCTACCATTGGACCAAGTAAACATTGGCCCTTGGAAACCCAAGTCACTAAGCATGCAGTCCTCCAGTGCAAGTTGAAAATCCTCCATTTGTCGGCATGTTTTAGAAACAGCCCCATATTGTTCTGAAAAGCTGACTATCTCATTGAAGTCTCCTAAGCACAACCATGGCATGGGATCAAGTGTAGAAAGATACCTGAGTAGTCCCCAAGCTTCCTTCCGTTTTGCAACCTCGGGATGACCATAGAATCCCGTAAACTTCCACTCAACCCCACTGCCATTAATGCGTATAATTGCATTGATATGTCGTCGGCTGTAGTTCTGTATCTCCACATTGAAATTATTCTTCCACAAAAGAATCAAACCTCCGCTTTTCCCCACGCTATCCACAGTGAACATATTATCCATCCCGAGTTTGATTCTCACATAATCTACGTTCTTGTCATGCATCTTGGTTTCCATAAGGAAAACCATCATGGGTTTCTTTTCCTTCACCATCTGATGAAGGTCCCGAACTGTCCGAGGGTTCCCAAGCCCTCGGCAGTTCCAACTGAGAAGACTCATAGGTGATGGCGGGGCTGCCTAACAGCCACCGCCAAAGACTCATCATGCAGATTCTCTTCTTCCCCTTCTCGCCTATTTCTTTTTTCTTGGGCCCGGTACTCTCCCTCCTCACTGTCCACATTTTTTCTTTTCCCCGAACCAATATCCGCCTTACCATTACTCATAGGCGTCATGGCTCCCAAATTGCACGTATCCTGCTTTGTGAACTTAGAAGCTTTTGTTTTTTTTCTTTTCGGCCCACTCACACTCTTACTGCCTTGTGTTTGTGATGATCCGAATATAAAACCTGGGGACACCACGTCATGGCTACCAAGTGGGATCATTGTATTGCTACCATTTGGCCCACTTCTCCTAGGCCCATCCATAGCATCATTTTTATCCACCATGGCCCAAACCATTTTCTCCTTAATTGAATCCCATTGGCCCACATAAATATTCTTTCCCCCATCAATACTGCACTCATTTGTATGTTGACTCAGCTTCTTAACTCCCAAATCTTTTCCTTTAGTACTCTCCACCCCAATAGGACACAAATTAAATCCCCCATTAATTTCTCCCGAATCCCCTCCCTCATCAATTGCTTCATCCTGTAACGGAAATCCTCCCTGATTTTTGCTCCGTGATATGGGGGAAACATGATCACTGCGATAAGGGGTTTTTCCAGAATTACCCCTCACCGGAGTTTTTGAGATTTCCGACGACCCACCACCACTTTGGCCCCTCACCGTCTCCTCTTCCCTCTCCTTCACTTCTCTGCGTAGGTTACTGGATTCGCCATGAAACCGCCCCGCGTTCTCATGACCGGCTTGCCCTCCTGTTGCCCAACCTCCGCTTCGCCCATGTCTCCTTGTTGGCGAGGGAACCCGAAGCCAGGGTCCAAATTCGAGTTTTCTCTCCCCTGCATTGAGTCTACGGCCTGCAGGTCCTCCACACCCACGCTGCCCATGCCTTATGACGCCACAGGTATAGCAGTAACGGGGGATCTTCTCATATTGAAAAGCTATCCAGAGCGATTTTCCCCTAAGATTTATGGTCCTCCCTCGTGAGAGTGGTTTAGAGAGATCCAGACGAATCCGGACTCTCAAAAACTCCCCCCACCCTACTCCTTCTTCCGTGACATCAATATCTTCAACATCACCCACCGAAGCACCAATCTTCTGACCCACCTCTCTGCTCATACATGACAGAGGTAGACCAAACAGGCGAACCCAAAAAGATGCTTTTTCAAAATCCAATTGTGCTGGTGAAGAAAATCCATCATAGTCCACTAATGCAAACAGATGGTCATCAAACTTCCAAGGACGGCCTTCCAAAATACGAATTTTGTCACATTCATCTGCAAACTCAATCAAAAACAAATTCGCACCTAGAGTTCTGAAAGTGACTCGGTCCACTGGTCGCCAAGCCCGAATCAGTGGCGTTTTGAGTATGTCCTTCCCCACATTCCGATCTGCAAGTAATTTCCCGACGACACAGGATGAACCCCGGGCTACCAGAGGGGCTAAATCATCCTCTTCAATGGCCAGGTCTGCCCCTTCTTCCTCCATCAATGTCAAATTTTCCCAAAGCCGAGACAGTTCCTCCGCCGTGTTCCCCATCTCGGTTATTCCTTACTCCTAACTACTCCGATGCCGGTACTTACTCCACCCTAAACTCCACCCTAATCACGGGGGATAAGAAGCTTCTACTCTAGGTGCCAAAGGGAAACCCTAGAGAGAGATGACGACCGTAACATTCTTGCTATTTTTTTTCTGTGTGTGTGTGTGTTAACTAGAGCTTTTTTAAGTTTTTGTTACGTCTTTGAGAATTGAGAGGTAGGCTATTTATATGCATGTGTTTGAATATTATTATTATTATTTCTATTTAAAAAAAAAGAATATTGCGTGATTGAGCTTTTTGTCCACCGCGGCTGACCAGACCTTGGTTATCTCGTAGAAGCAAAAGCCAGCCGCCTTGTTTTTTGTGATTATCGCAATCATTAAATGGAGATTCCAAGTAGTTTCGAGGCTAAACAAATTTGACAACTAATTTAACTCTCCCTCTAATCAAAAAATTAATATTAAATACGAATTTATTAAAAAAAAATACATATAGTTTTTATTTTTTTATTTTTTTTTATTAACAATACTCAAAGCCAAATTTATTGGACAACACAGGAAAGGAAATAAGGAATGAATTGGGAAATTGGGTTTGAATTAATTTTGTAAGTATTGATAGCTTGTCACTCTCAAAAAGCCCCCTCCAAAAAAACAAAAAAGAAATACAATAATCGCCCAAAAAATAAAAATAAACAAAAGCCAAGAATCCTTTGTTAATTAGTAGCATAATCGAGGAACACGATGATTCTCTTTTTTAATTTTATTTTCTCTTTTATCACAGAATATAATTGAGGGATAATTGGGATTGGGAATAATTAAAAAGAGATGCTTTGATGCAGAGTTGTCCCATGTTGATCAGTTGATGGTGCCATAACATACAATGGCAGAGAAGACCAACATAAGGATGACAAGAATCAGCATAATTAGGCATAATTGAGGCACACAAAATAAATAAATAAATAAAATAAACCCGATCCTCGGGTTTATTTTATTTTATTTTGGAAACGCCACTAAAATTATGTTTTTTTGGCCTTTTTTTTTCTTAGGTGCCAATAAATTCTTGGCATAACCAAGCAAACGCTAAGAAATTAAAAGCTATACACATGGATTTTAAAACAAAGTGTATTAATTATATTTTTTTTTCATAATGTTTATGTGTTTTTCTATAAAAGTAAATTCGGAGGATTGATCTTGTCATAGGAGAGAGATGCTAGAGAGAGAGAACTTTTGTGAAGCCTCATCATCAAAAGATCGAAGGTAACTCCTAAACCTCAATCTGGATTGTTTTAATATGTATTAACATGTTTTCTTTGGTTTTAATCTACTGCTTTTGTTATTTAACAAGTATCATGTATGGGTTTTAAAGGCATCCAAGCATATTGCATTAGAATTTTCCGTAATCATGCATGTGATAGCTAAACTTTTAAAAAGTTCTAAACTTGTTTCATACTTCAAGCACTTTGAAGTTGCTATTTACGTACGTCGTGTGGGCTAAGTTCGACAATCTATTTTGATTCAGTATTTTCCAAAGACAATTTTCTTTGTATTCACCTTAGGCAGCTAGGGTTTTTCTCAAATCCTCGTCAAATTCTCTCTTGTGATATACATCCATTATTTAATTCATATTCTCTGTCTTTCTGTCCTATGTTGTCTAGATCAATCTTCAATACATATGGCGTTATGCTTTCTCTTCTCTTAATCTTTGTAATTTTTTTTCTCTCTCTTATTTGTAAAATGTGAATGCAAACCAAATAGAACCTATGTTTGTGACCAATATGAATTTTGTTTCTTAGGACTGTCCTAGAATTCTAGTAGATTTGCAAATTAGGTAGTGAGATTGCAATAGAATCATGCATACAACTACCAAATTATAAATACCGTTGACCCTCAAGTTGGTGAGCAGGGGGCAGTTAAAAAGTGTGCACAATTTCTAACCTTTGAGGAAAATTGCATGGCCTTTTTTATCTCAGTCAACAAATCAAAAAGACAGAAAAGGCATTTCTCATCATGATCAGTCCCTGTCGAGAAATTTATTTCGAATTTAATTTACATTTAAATGTTCTTCTTTCAAACATGGCAACCCCATCCTGCAATTGCTTTCTGATGGAAGTCAAAGACATGAATTAATTCTAATATTTGAATAGAATAAAAATTTCTTCTAAATTAGTCTAGAATAAATATTTTTCAACCCATTTTAAATCGTACCAAATGTCTATAAACATTTAAAACGTACGTTAAATTCTTAAAGTCATTAATAGCAATTTACTAACTTAGACTAACGTTTTAAATATTTATAGACATTTTACAAAATTTTAAATGGGTTGGAGGTTCTTAAGGGGTAGTTCAATCGGCTGTGGATCACGCTTAATGAAACGGAGGTTAGTAATTCGAATCTCCTCTCCTCTTCCCTTGTGTAGATATGTCACCTAAAAAAAAAAGTTCGAAGAAATTTCTTTTAGACTTATGCGGAAGAAATTTCTATTCATTTGAATATGATATATTTGTTGCCAAAAAAAAAAAATAATAAAGAAGTCGGACAATAATAAAATATTTGGCCCCACTCCTTTTATTGCTCGTAATTGGGGTCTTGAAATTTGGTAAACTAGCATCATCAATTCAAGACCAAAAATTCGGTTAATCAATTGCAAGTCTAAAACACCATCAACCATCAAGTTAAAAATGTCTTTGTCCTCATCATCACCATTATCATGAACCGAAAATCTAATAACCAAAAATAAAGTCATAATGAATTAAATTTAGATCGGGATTCCTTGTTATTCTTTCCCGATTGAAAAGAGAAGGGGATTAATAAGAGAATAATGTTACTTTTTACGTCTATTTATTGTATTTATTTTACGCCGGCTCATGTGGATATGCTGGACACAAATTTTCCTCCAAAACAACCTATTCTAATAAGTGACAAATGTCATTTAATATTTTTGGGTTTTTAAAGAATTAATGTTTGAATTCTTAAATTAGTGAAATAACAAAAAATGACTGTTAAAATATTAAACAAAACATGTGAAAATGATATTTGACACTTATTAGACTATGTCGAAGGAAATTTTCTCCAAACCAGTTTGGAGAAAATTTTTGTTAGCTAACGTTTAAGTTGTTTTTTCTATTTTTAAGTGATTGATATAAAAATTCACTCAAAACACTTTAGTTAAAGAATTTCTTGTTTGAGCAAGAAAATGTCTGTTCACACAAAGGGAGAGAGCCTCTTACATCATATGCCTATTCATAAAAGAAAAAGTAGAAGTAAGAAATGAGATCCCCATTATAGAGGGTTGTTGTCCATAAATTCCAACTTCTAATCGTTATGATTAATCAAATAATCGATAGGATATTTTTTACTGAATTAATGTCGTGTAATGTTATATATCATTTTTTATTTTTTTATTTTTTTTATCCTTAGAATTGATGTGGTGTAAATTTTTAATAAATAAATAAATTATTTTTATGTACCAAATACTAAAAAAAGAAAAAAAAAAAAAAAAAAAAAAAAACTATGCCATATCAATTTTAAAGGATAAAATGTAAATAAATGGATTATATATATATATATATATATATATATATATATAGCATTACTCATTAATGTCACCTACTTTAATAAATGAGAATGAGCTTCAAGTACGGACACAAATATGACATAATCATGAAGCCGAAATTTCAATGAGTGTTATATTGAAAGTTGCCTTGAGATCGGTAAACACATGTTACTTTTTTTTTTTTTTTTAACTTGTTTTTCTCCTCTCTCTGTGTCGGTCAACCTTATAGATTATAGTCCACAGTAGATGGGATCTTTGGCAATCCTAAGAATTTTTAAATTGTTTATAAATATAATTAGGATATATTATTTCCTTTGTTAAAATATTTTATATTTATCTTATTTAATTTGTAATGTTGGATTTATTTTTTTATTTTTTAAGTATTTTAGGGTTTATTTTGAGTTTTTTTGCTCACTACTTGTTGCCTCTCTATAAATAGATATAAATAGAGATCTATTTAATAGTTTAAGAAAATTCAACAAATGTAAGAGATAGTGAATATACAAAGATGTAGATCATACGTCTCTCTCCGCTTATACACTCTCTTTTCTTTTTCTTTCATATTTTATTATTTTATATATATTTCAATATGGTATTAAAGTCACGTTTCTGTTTTTGTCACTTTCAATAAAAGTCTTATGACGTTTCTACAGTGTTTTCTATCATTCTCTTATGACGATATTCCAATTTTGTTGTGATCCACAGCTTTATTCATTAGCTAATTTTGACACAATTTCACAAGATTTTTAATGGCTAGTTTCTGTTCTCCGGCCTCATTGTCAATTGCGCCTTGGCCCTTCACCAGATTCTTTTAGTGGCTTGTCTCCGTCCTCCGGTATTTATCCGGCCGTCACTTTTAGCATTTCTCGTCTTTCTTGTCGGCGAATCTTGGCACAGTGTGGTTTGGCCCTTCATAGGATTTTTAATGGTTAGTTTCCGTTCTTCGGCCTCATTGTCAGTTGCGGCTTGGCTCTTCACCGGATTCTTTTAGCGGCTTGTCTTCATTCTTCGGCCGTCACTTTCAGCCTTTCTCGCCAGCATTGCTTTGATCTAACTATCAACTTCGGATGCCTTTAATTTCTTCTCTTTTTCAAACTCAAGCTTACACTTTGAGTTTGAGATGGGATGTTAGAATATATTATTTCTTTTGCTAGAATATTTTATATTTCCCTTATTTAATTTGTAATGTAGGATTTATTTATTTCCTTAAGTATTTTAGGGTTTATTTTGAGTTTCTTGCTCACTACTCATAGTCTATTTATAAATAGATATCTATGTAATAGTTTAAGAAAATTCAACAAATATAAGAGATAGTGAATATATATACAAGATGTCTCTCCACTTCCGCTCTCTCTTTCTTATTTTCTTATTTTATATTTTGTATTGTTCAAAAATATAAAATAATAAAATAAGAAAGAGAAAGAAAAGAGAGAGCGGAAGCAGAGAGAGACGTATGGGCTACATCTTGTATATTCATTGTTTCTTATGTTTGTTGAATTTTTGGAATTATCTTAAACTATTACATAGATTTCTATTTATAGAGAAACAATGAGTAGTGAGCAAGAAAACCAAAATAAACCCTAAAATACTTAAGAAAAGAAATAAACCCTACATTACAAATTAAATAAGGGAAATATAAAATATTATAACAAAGGAAATAATATATTCTAACATCTCCCTCAAACTCAATGTGTAAGCTTGAGTTTGGAAAATAGAATAAATTAAAGGCATCCGAAGTTGATGGTTGGATCAAGACAGTGCTGGCGAGAAAGGCTGAAAGTGATGGCTAGAGAAATACTGGAGAATGGAGACAAGCCACTAAAAGAATCCGGTGAAGGGCCAAGCCGAAATTGACAATGAGGCCGGAGAACGGAAACTAGCCGTTAAAAACCTGTGAAGGGCCAAACCACATTTTGCCAAGATTCGTCAACAAGAAAGACAATAAATGCTGAAAGTGGCGGTCAGATAAATACCGTAAAGGGAGACAAGCCTCTAACTAAAAGAATCTAATGAAGGGCCAAGCTGCAATTGACAATGAGTCCGGAGAATGAAAACTAGCCATTAAAAATCCTGTGAATAGCCAAACTACATTGTGCCAAGATTCGCCAATGAATAAAGCTGCGTGGATCACAACAAAATTGGGAGATCCTCATAAAAGAATGCTAGAAAACACTAGAGAAATGTCATAAGACTTTTATTAAAAGCTATAGAAACAGAAACATGGCTCTGATACCATGTTGAAATATATATATAAAATATAAAAAATAATAAAATATGAAAGAGAAATAAAAGAGAGTGGAAGCAGAGAGAGACATATGAGCTACATCTTGTATATTAATTGTTTCTTATATATGTTGAATTTTTTGAATTATCTTAAACTATTACATAGATCTTTATTTACAGAGAGACAATGAGTAGTGAGCAAGAAACCAAAATAAACCCTAAAATACTTAAGGAAAGAAATAAACCCCTACATTACAAATTAAATAAGGGAAATATAAAATATTCTAACAAATGAAATAATATATTCTAATATATTACTAACAAAAAATAATATATTATTTTTGTTAGTAATTGAATTGAACCTTACTATACTTACAGTGGGTTCGTCCAATGTATCTCTTGATAATGTAATTTCCATGCCACGAGTTTTACCTCTTGATTCACAACTATTGGTTGGTTAATTATAAATAACCTTTGGGATGTGTATTAATTCAATTCAATCCATCTATTCAGAAAATAAAATTATGAATCTCTCTTGATCCTTTCTCGTCTCTCTCTTAATTAGGTTGTAGGCATATGCGTTTTTGTTCATTTAATAAAACATATCATTGAATTTTTTTTAATATGGACATGACATGAGAGGCGTCACTGACACTGTACAGTGTAGAGCACTTAAAAATAATCATTGTTTGTGAGTTATTGAAGAAAGATACGTACACCCATAGATAATAAAACTCTGTTCTTTTATGTTTATGTTTTTCAACAATTTTTTATACTATGGTCATGTCAATATTTTTCTCCCTTTTATCTATAGCAATTAGGAAAACAGTTGTATTCGAAGTAAAAAAAAAAAAAAAGTTCTTTAAGAATGATTTTATAGACCATAACTTTGTATACAGCTATGACTTATAACTTAGTATGAAATTAAGTTTAAGACTTATTTACTTTTATTTTAGATAAACGGCATCCACACACGTGAAAAGACTATATATATACCTTAGTGGTCACCCTAGTCTACACAGGGAAGAAAGAGAATAAGTGCATTTACCATTCGTGGTCACCCTAGTCTCATACAGGAAGAAAGAGAATAAGTGCATTCGCCACTCATCCCTCTACTCCTCATCTCATCTCATGGCCTTCTTCTCTTTTATTCCACTTTCACATGCAGACGTAAAGCCCACTTTCGTTTGTGGGAGGGACATAAAATAACATAAAAGGGTTTATTGAGGGATTTAGAATTTTATAAATTATTAGAAATTTTCAAATGACAAGTTTTAAATTAATAGAATTAAAAATCAATAAATTTATACTTCTAGTAAGGGATAAATGCAAAATTGGTCGATTGGCCTAAATTAGAAATCACTCTATCTACTATTAAAAATAATTTATAGGTCCTCAATATATGTCAAAATAACAGTTTACTTCCTAAAATCAATTTATATTAAGGCTCTGTTTGTTTCGACGTAAAATATTTTCAACAAAAAATGTTTTTCTGAAAAATGATTTACTCGTAAACATTTTACGGTGTTTGGCGCATACAGAAAATCATAATTATATATATAATATTCATTAAACTATATTCAACTTTAAATTACGAAAATTTCCCGACCAAGTCTTAGAGGTATCCTAACTGAGTCTCGTAGGGACTCCACTGCGACTCTTCCGGGACCTGCCCGAACCCCACCGGGATTAGCTTGGGTCCCACCCATGACCCAACAGAAATATTTTTGTAATTTAGTGTTTAATATGATTTTCTGTACACCAAATACCGGAAAATGTTTTCTACTGAAAACATTTTTCGTACATGCAAAATACTAAAAAATGTTTTATAAAAAATCATTTCCCAGGAAAATGTTTTTCTTTGAAATTTTTTTTCGACGTCGGGTCCCTGCGGGGTTCCGATCAAGTCCCACCAATGTCCTGGCGGGTTCCGGGTGAGTCCTGGACAAGTCTCGGGCAAGTCTTGGTGGGGGTCCAAGGCAGGTCTGATCGGAACCTGGGTGATCCTGGTCAAGTCCCGGCGAGGTGTTGGGTGAGTCCCGGGTAGGTCAGTTGGGTTCCAGGCGGGTCTCGGTCAAGTCCTAGCGGGGTCTCGGGCAGGACCTGAGCGAGTCTCGTTTAGGTCCCGGGCAGGTTTGGTTGGGTCCCGGGCAAGTCCCGGTCAAGTCCCGGTGGGGTCCTGGGCGGGTCTTGGTAAGGTCCGTGGATTTGAGAATGAGATGTTCAAACTCGAAAAAATGGTTTACGATTTTCAAAATTAGAAACCATTTTCCAAAAATTAAAGAAAAAGTTTCCGTCAAAGGGAAAATATTTTTCATTGAATATAATTTTACGTCGCACCAAATACTCGAAAATACGGATAACATTTTCCCGAAATCATTTTACGGCGAAACAAACGGAGCATAAGTAACTTAACAAAATCTGTCACTTTCACTTTGCCACGTCATATCCAATAAAAACACAACACGTGTTATTATTAATTTCTGACTTTAAAAAATGACAATTATGATTTTTTACATCATTTTACGATGCTAGCTAACATTATACATCAGCCACCACTCCGCGTCTTATGACTACAGTAAATTAACTTAATCTCTTATATCTCCAAAATTTTATCTCGTGTGTAACCCTCTCTCCGTCCCTCATCTTCATCTTTGTTAGCTGCTTCACAAAATGCAACTATCAAATTCTCGGAATATGTTCCTAAATCGTGGCAAGGAAGATAAAAATGAGGAAGGGTTACACACAGAGTAAAATTTTGGATATCTTAGAGATTATGTTAATTTATTATAGAGTATGATGTAATAAAGTAATGGATTCTGTTAAATTACTTAACAAAAATTGATTTTAATGAATAAACTGTTATTTTGGCCTACCTTGAGGACATATAAATTATTTTTTTATACCACAAGGAGTGATTTATAATTTAGGCTAACTACATAGACCTATATATTATTTGTTATACCATATAAAGTAATTTGTAACTTAGTCAAATCACATGGACCAATTTTATATTTATCATTTCTAGTAATGATAATGATCACAATGACAATAACGACGGATAAAGACCAATAGTGGTAATATATATGATAATAATTATTTAGTTAAAATTTTTATGATAACATGTTTTTTCGAGTAATGCTATAAGTCAATCTTGTGTCACTTTTGTGTTCCTCTAATGATGATATCGTTCTTAAAATCACCATTAGGCTTGTGATTGATCATTATTAGATTTTAATCAGATGATAATTTTAAAAGTTATCTCATTTTTTGAGAGAAACAAGAGTAATACAAGAGAAACTTATAAAATTACCCTGTTTTTCCATGATGTTTGAGCTTAAGATTTGGATGCATGCAGATTTTATGAAATTTTTAACACATAGAAATTAACAATTGAAAATTTTAAATTATAAATTTAAGTAATATATATATATATATATATATATATATATATATATATATATATATATATTTCTTCTAAAATATTAAATTTTTTCATTGTAACATTTTCTTTAATGGGGTTTGTCATTTAGTGGGCTTTGCAATTTGTATGGTGTGAACTGTGAAGGGTAAAAACAACAAAAATTTAATGTTAAGGATGCCATGTTATTTGTTTTCTTCTGATCACTCTTGAGGGGTTATCTTTTTCTATTTTTATTTTATTTTATTTAATAGGTAATATGAAAAGTAGGGGTGAAATTTAAAACCGCCTATCGGCAACCGCTAACCGCTATAACCGTTAACCGTTAACCGCCTAACTGCTTAACCGCTTTGAAAGCGGATAGTAAAAACTGCTAACTGCCTAGGCGGTTGCGGTTAGCGATTAGTGAGTTTTGGAAATCCGCTACCCGCTAACCGCTTTTTTTTAAAAATATAATATATATTTATATTTTATATACATATATTTCATATAATAAATAACAATAAGTTGTGAGTTTATGAACTTTTTTTGGTTGATTGAAATGAGGCTTAAGCTTCAAGTTCAACTATGTTGGTTTTTTTGGTTGCTTATGAGTTTATGAACTTGCTTGTGAATTTATGAACTTGTTTGAGTTTATGTATAAGACTACAAGTGAAGTGATGATTTTGTTGTAATTTTATTTGTATATTATATGATGTGTAGATTTGTAAAAGGTAACCAACGAGATTTTGGTATATAGCAATTTTTAATGCTAAAATGGCCATGAAAAGGAGAGGAAAAAAAAAACTTTTAAAATGAGTATAAAAAATGTTTAAAGTGAGCTAAAAACCGGTCCAAAATCAGCCCAAAATCGGTCTAAAAAAAAGCCTAAAAAAGACCCAAAAAAGCAGTAGAAAAAAGCGATTATCCCAAAGCAGTTAACTGCTAACCGAGCGATTAGCAACCGCTATTTCACCCTTAATGAAAAGAACTTTTGCTCAACGCAGACAAATTAAGTTAATTAGAAAAAAAAAAAAAAAAAAAGTGGGAGAAAGCTTACAAAATCAATAGAAAACAAGAAACATTTATTAAAATTGTTTTTATCCGCTATTCTCTCGATTGCACGTGAGGGAAAATGCCAAAAGGTCCATCTCAATTTCCGTCCTCTCTCCTGGAATTTGGATAGAGAAATGTGAAACAAAACTTTGAAATATTTTATTAATGGTGTATTTGAAAACGTCTTCCTCCTCAACCCAAAGAGTCAAAAGACCAACTTTCAATTTTTTTTTTTTAATAATTAATATTGGTTCTCATGAAGACTTTCATTCTTGTTTCAATAGCCATTAAAATGAGAATTATATGTAATATTCTGGTTTCATATTATAAAATAATAATGTTATATATTCACCTCTCATCTTATTTTTATATAATTGAACTAATGTAGTAGTACCCGTAAAGTCTTGAATCGACTTTATTAAAAAATCTACATGAAAGTGGGATAAGAGAAAGACATGATGTATTTACGAGAGTGGGACTTTGCCGACCAGCCAAACATTATATTTTATAGGAGGTACGACTTGGCCTACCTTCGCTCCTTATCTTTTCAGCATAATACCATGAATCTTGTGAAAGATTTTTTTTTTTAGGAGAAACTTCACTTAACTAATTGTCATCACTTTTGCAATGTTTTTCTTAAAATTCAATTTCTCTCAATTTAGTGGATCCATCTTTCAATTGTTTTCAATGTTACTCAATCATTAGGATTTTTTATTAATTATGAACTGAGAGGTGTTAAAATTTCCAAAATACCCCCATTTGTTGTAGAAAAAAAAAATTACAAAGTTTAAGTGGTTGGTTCGGATTTAACGGTATTTGTAAAAATACCATGCCTCAATTATTGCAAAAATTTTAAATATTTTTTCAAGGGGGGGGGGGGGGGTGGTATTTTAGAAATTTTGTTGGAATTTAACGAAAAAAAAATAAAAATTCGATACACTAAATTGAGAGATTTATTGCAAAAAATAGGACAATTCACGGTAAGTGAAGGCTTGCCAACGGTATTTGTCATCACTTTTTTCTTTTTTAACTTTTGAGTTCTTACGTTACATGGGCCGAATTGAAACCTACTAATTTTGGAAAGAGTAATGCTAGAAAAAAGATTAGAGTTTTTTTTTTTTTTTTAATCCTCCCATATGTAACTTGGCTTTTAAAATTATCATAGAATTTAAAATTGCTATTATTAAATTTTGATATATTAGTAATTTTAAAAGCTATCCCCAATGAATAGCAGCTCATTGGGCTGGAGACAACGCCTTCATCAAGCGGACATCAATAAATAGTCCCTATTCTCCTTTTTCCTCTCCTTGTGTCGACATGTAAAAAAGATAATAAAAAAATAATTTTAAACGTTAAATCACATTTGAGAAAAAAAAAAAAAAAAAAAACCTCTAAAGAAATACCCACATCCACCCTCTTATACGTATAAAAACATTTACTTTGGAGTAATGCTACGAAATACCTTTATGCTATTAAAAAAAAAACAAACAAAAAAATTCAAAATCATGCGTGATAGAAGAAGAACTTTAGGGTTTGAAATTTTACAATTTTTTCCCACCAAAAACGTTTCCCTCTTTTTTTCTCCCTCCCTCCCTCCCTCTTCCCCCAACCTTAGGCCTCCGCCCACCGCCATCTACTGCCGCTAGCGAACGCCACCCACGCCACCACCGGCGACGCCCATCGAGTTGAAGAAGGTTTGTATACATGTTTATATATGAAGATTAGATTTTTTCTTTACTTGTTATAATTGCCTAAATGGGTTTGCTTTGGTTTTTGTTTTGATTTGGGTTTGGGTTTGTCTGTTTATCTATTTGTTTTGTTCAATTTATGGAGTGATGCTTGTTTATGCTTTGAGTTTTCGTTTTTATTTGCGTTTGTTTGTTCAGTTACTTGATTTATTATTTATGTTTTAAAAGAGAAATAAAGATGAGATTTTGGTATTGGGTTTTCGATTACTGGTTATGATGCTTTAGTTACCTCCAGAATTCGGCTAGAGTTCTCCACAACGCCCTTAACTCGGCTTATATTCTGAACTAATTGACATTATTTGTTTATTAGTGAAGTTGGCAACAGTTTCTGCATCAAATCCTGAAAACGAAAGCTATTATTGTCGGCTACAATTTCTGCATCAAATCCTGAAGACTAAGTTGGGGTTTGTTTTTCGTTGAATTGAAATATGTATGGGAGAAAGGCTTGCCAACTGGTGAAAGAACTTGCAAGCGCTGAAAAGGGGCAGCTCACGCCTTGCAATGTAAGCCCCGGTGCTTGTTTTCAATCTTCTTCTCTTGAATTGTAAAAGGTTCTGCTGTTTTTATGTCTGAATTTAAGAAAGGTTTTGGCAATGGGTGGATTGAGCATGTTACAGGGTAATAATTAGGAATTCACTTGGCAGGTATGTTTCCATTCTTCACAATTTGGTGATATGTGGCTATGAATTTGGTTTGTGGGCATAGTTCTGTCGATGGGTAGGTGGTGGTGCTATTGGTTCTAAAACAATGTCTGGGGTTCATTCGGAAGGAATGTTTCTTTTCATCAAAATTTGTTAATATGTGGTTGGGAATTTTGGATGATGATGGTAGGAGAATTTTTCTTTTTCTAATAACAATATCTACATCTTGTAGCGAAATTTTGTTATACGTTGAATAATTAACAGAATAACTTTACTGAATGCATGGTAAACTTCATTTTGTGTCAGATTTTTCCTATGTGGTATTCAAATCAAACCTTATCGTGGCAATACTTTAGTTGGATCAACCCAATCTCTATGGATTCTTTTGACCATAATCTTTGGCCATCCAAATTGTTCTTAAATCATAGGGTAAATTACACATTACCCAGACTACCACCCTAATCTCACATGCACCTCAAAACTATGACATCTTCTGCATCTTGTGGCGAATTGTTTTTGTAGGTACGTTTGTTTGGTTGGTTGTTTTGTAACCTGACGATATTTTTGGCAAAAGGGGGTGTAACTTGGAACATTTTGGCAGTTTATAGGTTCGAGAGTTGCAGTGAGATGTAGTTTAGAAGTGCAAGTGAGATTAGGATGGTAATTTGATGGGTAAATTTACCCTAAGTTATAAATATGCATTTTGCCAAGCATATAGTATCTTGTTATGCTTGTGGACTGAATGATAAGTACACTCTTTGGTAAATGTTGAATTTCCTGATAATGGTTGTAAACTGCAAGGGAACGTGAAAATTGATCTTCAAATCTTGGTTTGTTGTTTGAAAGGAAGAAAATAACTGATTTTCTTGAAATTGGACATTTTCTGACTTGCTTGCCTCAAATTTTTTAGCCTTGGCGGACGTAATGTTTCATAAGTCAACTTGTTTTCTTTTCTGGGAAATGGCAATATATGTCATATGGCAACACTTTTGATGCCCCAAATGTTGCAACACAGATTATCTATTTGGATCTTGTTTCAAAAAGTAATATAAAAGGTTCTTTTGATGCCTGATGCATCTCTGTCTCATTTTCAACCTGCACCCAACGTTTAAGACACCCATTAACCTCTCTCTTTCTCTCTTCCATTACAAATTTATCATGCTGCCTTCAACTTGAAATTTGTTTCGCTACGATCTTGTAGAGCGACCTGTTTGATCAAGTGGCTGCTGAATGTAGTCAACATCACCTTGAGCTTCAGTCCTTGATAAGTAAATTTACCCTAAGTTATAAATATGCATTTTGCCAAGCATATAGTATCTTGTTATGCTTGTGGACTGAATGATAAGTACACTCTTTGGTAAATGTTGAATTTCCTGATAATGGTTGTAAACTGCAAGGGAACGTGAAAATTGATCTTCAAATCTTGGTTTGTTGTTTGAAAGGAAGAAAATAACTGATTTTCTTGAAATTGGACATTTTCTGACTTGCTTGCCTCAAATTTTTTAGCCTTGGCGGACGTAATGTTTCATAAGTCAACTTGTTTTCTTTTCTGGGAAATGGCAATATATGTCATATGGCAACACTTTTGATGCCCCAAATGTTGCAACACAGATTATCTATTTGGATCTTGTTTCAAAAAGTAATATAAAAGGTTCTTTTGATGCCTGATGCATCTCTGTCTCATTTTCAACCTGCACCCAACGTTTAAGACACCCATTAACCTCTCTCTTTCTCTCTTCCATTACAAATTTATCATGCTGCCTTCAACTTGAAATTTGTTTCGCTACGATCTTGTAGAGCGACCTGTTTGATCAAGTGGCTGCTGAATGTAGTCAACATCACCTTGAGCTTCAGTCCTTGATAAGGTAATCCTATTATCCTTTTCTGCTTCTAGTGGTTCCTTCGTTTGTTGCTTTATTCTATTTTCTTTCTTTCTTTTTTATTTTTTTATTTTTTTATTTTTTTATTTTTATAATTTGGAAAATGCTGTTCCATTGTATTGTATAATCGGTCTCATGTTTTGGGCTCAACATTTTTGTTTGTACATCTTTTCTCCTTCATGTGGTTTACCAGCTTTGGGGTCACTGTTCTTGAAATAAATCACCAAAATCCCCAGCGACAAAATCCTCCTAAATAGTGTACTGCTACTGTGTCATTTCTTTAAAAATGGCCCAGATGCTAATTTTCTGCATTCTTTGCTCCTTAGAATCATGGATGTGGATCCTTAGTACTCCCATCAAGTTTCTAGAACTTTAGATTTGAATGTCAAACCCAATTATAAAGCACTAAACTCAGGTCAAATAATGTCATGAAACACCCTTACTTGTCTCATAATGTCTTCCTTCTTCTATCAACTTTCAACTAGCAAATATATACATAGATTCAAATTATTGTATCTGCCCTGGTTCACAGTGCAATAGGTTCAACTTTTCAACTGACTCTGGTTCACATTACATTTTGGTTGCTTTGATGAAATCTTAAAGGTGAACCATTTTATATCCAGTTATTGTTGTCAGCCAATATGGTTTTTCAATATTGAATTTATTGTATCTGCTCTGTTCTAAAACATAGTAGATCTTAAAACAAAATTTATCTCAAATTTATCCAGTTTTGTAAGTCCACCATTTATATTTATGTATGTTCTTCAAATCAGACTACCCTTTTTTGGTGTATGTTCCCCTGAAATTCCCAACTGTAATCGCAATTGATATTAGCATATTGGCATAATGAAAAAGTCTGGTTGCTCATTCAGTTGGAATTTTTTTTTGGTAATTCCTTTCATACATTGACTATAGTTGCATCTCTTAACGTCGACTATATTGCCATGCATTCTTTATAGTGATACATAACATCAGTTTGGTTTTGTATGGCTCATATTGCACATGACTTTATTTTACCACAGGAAAATCCAGGAAGAAGGATTGGATGTCCAAACAACTAGAAATGCAGACCACTATGGAGCTCTCATCCACCACCTTTCTTTAGTTCGCAATAAGCGGTGTCTAGTGGCATACGTGTAAGTATTTCTTGCTTGTCAAGTGCATCTGGCTACCTCTTTTTTTGAAGGTTTATCATCTTCACCAGTTATCATGGGTGTGGTTTAATAAACATGCAGGTACAACAGAGCAGAAATTATACGAAGTTTGATATGGAAGGTAGGGCCTGTGCTTCCTCAAGAAATTCAAGAGAAACTCAGTCACACAGAGGAAGATTATTTTAAGAAACTTTCTACTGCTTTGCAAGCATACATGTCGAGACTTGACCTTGATTTGACTGTGGTAATCTCTCTCTCTCTCTCTCTCACATGTTAAAGTGTTGATCAAGTGATTAAATTTACCTCTTCCTATTAGCTTAAGTTTTTGGAATAAACAACTGGTAGTTTAATATGGTATCAGAGCCAAAGGTTCTGTGATCGAACCTTGACTCCGTCAATTCACTCTCATTTAAATTAAATATTCCACGTGTTGGATCTCACCTATTAAAATGAAATTTGAGCTCATATATGAGGGAGAGTGTTAAACTAATGATTAAGTGATTAAATTTACCTCTTTTTATCAACTTAAGCTTTCGAGACAACTGACAGTTTAACATCACACACACAAGTATACAACATGAGTTTGCATCTCAAACGTAACACCTATATCTTGTGTTTGGCAGGATATGGTGCCTCCCAAAGATCCCTACATTCAGGTGAGAGTTCTTGATGATATTGGTGTGGTACTCAGTGATGATAAGACGACCAATTTTGCTCGTCACTCAATGCACTTCCTTAAACGAACGGATGCTGAGCAATTCATCTCACGGGTGTGTTGTCCAGTAACTCAATTAGCTCAAATTTCTCATAGCAGAATGGTTTTTTTGGGATGATTCTAATCTTCTTTCTTATTTCCTATGATCTGCAGGGTTTGATGGAGGAGCTCACAGGCTGACTTAGCAACCTTATTTTCTATGTAGTCTTTTTCTTTATAAATAAAATAGAAATGTAGATAAGAGATGGGTTGTGTTTAAGCATTGGTTAACTATGAAGGTGCCCCTTTTATTTTAATTTTTCATACGTTCCTTGACAATCTTGCTTGATTAATGGGGTTTTATAATTTTTATTGCTTTCCGTACTGTGTACATTTTTTTTACAAAAATTACTGT
The DNA here is from genome assembly GCF_965113065.1 of Corylus avellana. Lineage (NCBI taxonomy): Eukaryota > Viridiplantae > Streptophyta > Magnoliopsida > Fagales > Betulaceae > Corylus > Corylus avellana. Next base: position 20,635,269 of record NC_142495.1, on the reverse strand, counting down.
AGAGGTTTACTATGGTTTGATCTTTTATTAAAATCCCTTCTTAGGATTCAATATGCATCAAATCATTCATTAAGGCAGGCATTGATATCAAAGTCATTTCTTTTGCTAGATTTTTTAATGGTGAACGATGACATATAAGCTGATGGCTATGTCATATTCAATAAAATTTTGATATGTGTACATGTTAAGTCGGCACCAATTAACTTCATGACATCATTTTAAAATGTCACATTAGAAAAGAAAAAATTAAGAAAAGAATGAAGAGGAAGGAGGAAAAAAAGAGGTGATTGGGCGTGGCCAAACTCTCTTTCGAGAAATGCTACACTCTCTAATTTTTTTCTTCAAAAATTGATTCTTAAATTATGTGTTACCATTTCATGAATTTGTGACACATTTGGGAACTAAATTTTGAAAAGAAAAAAGAAAAGAAAAGAAAAGGGAAGTGTAGCACTTCTTCCCTCTTAAAGGCCATTGTGGGTGGTTTGGTAATTCACCATCTCTCTTTCTTTTTTCTTTTTTTAAATAACATTCTCTTTCCTTTTCCTTTTTTTTTTTTTTGTTTGATGTGGAATTTTTTAAATGATGTGGCAAAGTTAATTAGTGCTAAATGATATGTATACGTGTCAAAATTTTATTAAATATAACGTGATCATATCATTTTTCATTGTTAAAAAATTTAATAGAGGGAGTGATTTGATAACGGTGCATACCTTAAGTAATGATTTAATATATTTAAAAATTAAAATCTAAGAGAATGATTTGATAAAAGGTTGACTCACAAGAACCATTAGGTATGGTAAAGAAGATCATCCATAATCAACCTCATTTTTTAGGCCTCTAGATAAATGATTTTGAGATGATAGAACTCTTCATCTCACAATATGTAGCTGAAACAACTCATTCATAACAAATTGTTGGGTTGAGCAAAATGAGTCGCCAGAAGAATTTAATTCTGAAGTCTGCTATCTACAAGAACTTTTTGCTGCCTAGTTTGAGGTATAATATGGGCGGCTAGAAGGATAACACGAAGACAAGATCTCAATCTGAAGGCTTTATTAGCGATATAAATTTCAAGTAAAACTCACCATTGAAAACCGCCATATAAGGAGAAGGTGGCCGGAAAATTTACACATGATTAAGATTATACTTAAGTCATGCGAGACATTTAAGATCGTAACAAGTAATCACTATTTTGTTGTTGAACTCCTTCCCCTGGCAACAAATAAAGATAAGGGCATGAATGGTAGTCAAAATAGGGTTGGTAAGTGCAGGCTTTCTTTGGTCCACACAGAGTTGGGGTTGCAAAACTAATCAAGAAAACCTATTGAAATGAGTGTGGGATTTGTACAATGGTCCTATACTTAATTAGCTTTTGGATAGTCAATAAGACATGGATAAAGCCATATGTATCACACCATTTACAAATAAAATTGATAGAGAACTGAATTAGTTCCTAGTATAGACCTTAAGAAGCTGGGCCTTAGAGTCAAATAAAAGGTACATCTCTCTCTATAATGTAGAAATATGTAATGGTATATATTATATGAAAGACAGAGAGAGAAACTTATGAAGAATAAGAGTTGCATTTGGTCTATATTGAAGTGTGATAAATTGTATTACAATGGTCTCTATTTATAGAGAGGGTAAGAGTCATGAACAAGAAACCCTCAAAGAAAACTAAATAAATCATAATATTGAAAATATTCTAAAGAACCCGAGCTACAACTTTCTGTTTCTACTACTACTACCACTACTACTAGTAGTGGATCCTTTCATTGATCCTTCAGATAGACAAGCATCTACAGCTGCTAACATCCGGGATTCAAATTTATGGCCTTTCAAGGCAGCCCTTACTTTTCTAACTACTTGTTGCTTCATAACCTTCCTCTCTGCCGTTGAAATATGTTTACACTTATCCATTCCCTTGAGAAATCCAACCACAGTTTCACCTGAGCCCCCACTCACTCTTTCTAACTTTGCCAGCTTCTCCACCACTTGCAAAGAGAACATCCGTTCCAAGCAGGCTTTGTTTCCCAATTCGACAACATCCAAAAGACAGTGAACATTCACTTCCTGGGTTTTCATTGATTTGCTGTCAATGGAATGAACCAGTTTCTCTATGAGACCCATTTGAAAGATATGGTTTAAAACCAGGACCCCGCCACTACCAAACAGCATCTGGTGTACTGCTGTGTAGGCTGCATCCTGCAACTCTGTAATGGTGCACTGCATCATCTTGACTAGCTCAGAAATAATATCATACTCTATATATTTCTTAATGAAGGATTCTCCACCAGAGAAAGCTAGCTTCATTAATAAAAAGGCAGATTCAGATTTCATTGACTTTTGTTGTGAGTTTCCATACTGCAAAAGTTCCAGGAGTCTTCTAATGAGGGGACTGTTTAAAATCATGTCTCTGATTTGTGGCTCTCCAGCTTTTTCAATGAATGGTATGAGGTCTTGCATAGCTTCTAATACCTGCTTGTAATTGCTGTCAAGTACCCTGTGGATGAGATCTTCAAAAGTTTGCGGCCTAGGTGAATGGTGAACATTCTGATCCGATAAAACGAAGCTTTCCAAACGAAGCCTGACTTCCCATGGCAAAAGGTTAAGATTAGCAGGTTGAAGAGACTCATTTGTTCGACGGCCTCCCAGCTCATAAAATGCCTTTAATGCGACGATAGCACGATGTTGTGCTACTTCAGTTCCATTCTCAAGAAGCTTAATAAGAGTTTTCTCGATTCCACAAGCAATCATTCTCTCAATAGCTTTTGACTTTCCAGCTTTGGTCAACGACATCAATATTGTAAACATGCTCTCATGCCATTCCTCAGCATCAGGGGAGAGCAAATCAGCGAGTTGGTTAAATGGGATACAGTGAAGAACCTTGTCGACTGTTTCTGCGCTTCCAAATTCTGCGAGCTTTGCAAGGACAGTTGAAACATTAGTTTGGATCATGGGTTCCTCACAGTTTTCAAGTATAATTGCTAGCTTATCAACAGCACCAGTACTTTCAAGTGATGGAAAGAAAAAGTAATAATCACTTCCATTGAATATATTCGTGATGGCTTCTGCAGACACTGCAACCAGACTCTCTGAACCAGACGATATCAGGCCTTCGATTCTAGGTCCCAATATGCCAACAAAGCTTGCTCTGCTAGTTTCAAACTCAGATATGGTTTTGCTAGCCATTAGAGCCTGGATAATTGCTTCTAAGGTGATAACTGCTTGCTTTTCTTCTAAAACACTCAGGATTATCTCTATCTTTTGCTCAGCAATTCTTTTGACGCTCTCTTTCCCAAAAACAAGAAGCCATGGGAAAATAAATGATGTTTCTTCCTCTCCAGAATCATTTATTAGAAGCAAAACTGAATCATTTTTCTTGCTGTCAAGGTACAGCGAAACCATGTCGTGTACTTGATACAATGGATCCGTATCAGTTTTCATCAGCAAGGAGCCCTCAACAAGCTTGCTGACTATGAGAGAGAACAAGCTCTCCTGTCCAAGAACTGCCCAAATGGCCTCCAAACAAGCTTCCGGAACATGTTCTGCCCATGAAAGAGCAGCAAGAGCTGTGAAGAGCTTTCTAGAGTCTCCAGGCATTGCTTCTAGACTGAACTCAAATGACCCAAAAATGGTTAGTGTGTTCTCAGTTTCTTTCTCATTTACATATGAGACAGGACCAGGTGCGCATGTGGCAAAGGTGGATAGATTTCTGATAGCTTTCTCCCATTTCTCAGCTCTGACTTCTTTCCTGAGAGCCTTACCCATGACAGCAACAGTAAGAGGGTGGTGGCCACAACGCTCAAGCAAGCTATCTGCTACACTCTGAAACAAAAAATCTTAGCAATCATCAAGCAAATCAAAATTGTGACAAATAAATAATAAAGGCCACAATTAGGAAAATGATATGAGAATGCGGAATAATTATTAATAGTATCATATATTAAAATATATGATACGGTAGAATATTTTTTATTGTGTTTATTTATTTTCATGTAAGAGTCTTGATGACTTAGCCCTATAAAATATTGTAATAGTTTGCCTATTTAAAGGCCATTATGTTATGAATAAAGTAACCAGAAAATTAATCCAAATTTTATGTTTGAAAAGGTTTTAGGTTCCCTTCAACGAATCTAAAGGGTCTAGGTTCCCTCAAAATCTAACAATCTATCCCATTACGTGTATGTAAAAACATTCATGTAACAATTGGTATTAGAGCAGTCAGGTTGGTTGTTTTCTACAGCAATCAACGATCCATGGAAGATTCACGTCTTGATTGACTTGAGCAACAATTAGCTAGTTTCATAATTATGTTCGAAGGCTTGATCAAGAAATCAGAAAAGCAAATAGAAAGGATGGAGAAAAAAATCGACAACCTTCTCTCAAAGAAAGGGTCGGATGCACAAAAAGATGAAGTCGTCTTTTTTTCATTCTGCCACGTTGATGCCCCAATTCCACAACTCAATCTCACTGCCACCCAATTCCGCCACTATCCAATTGCGTCAACGGATCAAAAAAAGGCATCACCCCCAACCGCAACTATGGGTCTTTTGTCATCATAGTCCAACACTGCCGCATCTCAGTCGTGTCTCCACTAAAATCGCCAACTTTGTCTTGCTTGATTGTGCCAACTTTGTCATCTCACGCTAGATCGTGGCTCACCCAAAGGAGAAGAAAAAGAGGCTTAGATGTTGCTTGGTTCCGAAAGAGAAAGAGAAAAAAAAACAAAATGGTGGGAATGAAAGAAGGCCACGTGAAAACTCTATTCCAAGAGCAAGATTATTTCAAGAACGAGATTTCGGACCTCGAGGACAAGGTCCTCTTCAAGGGGAAAGGAATGTTACGAGAATGTGGAATAATTATTAATAGTATCATATATTAAAATATATGATACGGTAGAATATTTTATTGTGTTTATTTTTATTGTGTTTATTTATTTTCAAGTAAGAGTCTTGATGACTCAGCCCTAGTTTATATTCCAATAAGAGCTGATGATTCAGCCCTAGAAAATATTGTAATAGTTTGCCTATTTAAAGACCATTATGTTATGAATAAAGTAATTAGAAAATTAATTCAAACTTTATGTTTGAAAAGGTTTTAGGCTCCCTTCAACAAATCTAAAGGGTCTAGGTTCCCTCAAAACCTAACAATCTATCCCTTTACATGTATGTAAAAGCATTCACGTAACAAATGAGTACAGTACAAGCAGTGGGGATACAATTCACTTTAGTTGGGAAGTAATTTTTTTTTGGTTTGTACTCAGAAAGAGGGGAAAAGAAAGAGAAATTATCTGAGTAGGACGGTTAGAGGACACGCTCTAGGCACATTATGTGGAAGTTTGGTAAGAATTAAATGACTCAAATATGTTCTAAATAACAATAAAAAAAAAAAAAATAGAAATCCGTTTGTTGTGAGTGGATCATTACAAAAAGTTGTAGACTGCTAAGAATATAAAACATATGAAGGTGTCTGACCTACATTCTGATGCCAATGGTTTGCTAATGTTTCTTTAGTGACTTCATTCTTACCATGTTTTTTTTTTTTTTTTTTTATTTCTCTTGAAATGCTGTTTAATACAAAATGGACCTATATAAAATCTGATGGGAGCAATCCAAAACAAAATCTTTCTTTTCCAAAAATAAAAAATAAAAAAATTCCAGATCAAATCTTGCAATATTAGAAAAACAAAGAGGGAGAGAGATTCATCTCATACCGGCAACTCTTCCTCACTAAGGAGGCTGTGGTACACAAGGATTCCCTTGCTTATTTCCTTTAGGTCATCTTTGCCTAACTCTATTTTCTCTGCTTCTGTAATTTCGTAGACAGCTTCATTTCTTGTTGTTACTAAGTATTTGCAATCATTATCATACAGCTTTGCAAATCGCATAACTATGTCCTGCTCCCACACATCATCAAGAAGGATCAAAATGCTTTTCCCATACAAGGCTTCTTGAAGCAAACAACATATATATTCAAGATCCCCAGTATTCTCATCCTTAATCTTCTTCCAAAATCCAATCTGCACCAGAAATTTACAAATTTTTCTTGCTAAACGCTTCTGGTATTCAGCCTTGTTTCCATCACACGCAGCTCTACTACACCATTGCCCAAAGCCAAGTTCAACTGCTCCACCCACAAATTTAGCAGGCGGATCAGAAGCCACATGACGAGCCATACATGATTTTCCAATACCAGATAATCCGACGATAAGAATCACCCGTTGCGAACCCTCTTGTTCTAGTAAATTCCTTATGAAGATACATTTGCTAGATATAGGGTATCCTTGTTCAGTAGTTATCTTTAATCGAGCTGGAATGTCATGTGCAGAGGATTCTATTACCTTTTCAACATTTTGCACCAATCTTTGAGATTCCAGCCACCAGTTTAAGTCACCCCTGATATTATTTACTAGTTTCCCAAGTGGATCCCCAGCCATAGAACTCCATACTATCTTAGCAAAGTTCTTTAACCTACTCTTTGACACAATCCTTCTTGCCTTCATGATCTTTGGATGAAGTCGTTCTACCAGGGCATTTAAGCTTTGAATTTGATAATCTAACTGAGGATTACGAAGCTTGTAGACATGCTTTTGCTTGACTCTGCGTGTCAAATTATCGAGATCAGACACAAACTCCTCTAGGCTTTTGATTCTCTTTGGAGCTTCATCAAGATCCCTAGAGGCTTGTTCTAGTGCAACAACTGCCCCTACCATACTTGACACTATTTGTGTTGCTGAAGAAACAACTTGCAAAGCATCCATTGCTATAAGAACCAAAATGCTACCCCTTTTTCCCTATTTTCACTAATCAAATAAATGTTCTCAAAACAATGATGGAAATTATCCCAAGAAACCTTGATGATCACACTAATTGATCCAATGTGAAACATATATGACATGATGATTAGTTGTGGATTGTACTGCTCTACCAAAATTGAGAAGACATGTACTCAACCCAGAAACTTGAAATCTCCAATCAATTATCCAATTTTGCAAAGACCATAAATTTCCAGAGCAGAACCCACAACGATCAAACTCTCAAGTCTTCAAAATGCTTTAAAACTATCGATATCCACGATTCCTTACAAAATCAAAACGCATTTCTTTAAAATCCATTCAAATAAGCAATCAGACCATCCACAAGGAGATCATTGAACTCTTAATCTGCAAAACCATCAATTAAAATCAAAACCCAGTTCATTAAAATAGTTTGTCGATCATATTTCAAAACGATCCAAACCCAACTACCAGAGCAGGAAATTGAAAAGCTTTCAACGTTCAAGAAGAAAATGAGAACTAAACATGCATTAAAATTTAAAGCAAAAGTTAAAGAAAGATTGTCTTACCTTGACGGCCTGGAGGGAAACCCAGAAAGCTGTATAAGTGGAAAAACTGCAGCTTCGAATTTCATTTCCTTTTTCTATTTGATTAAGATTGAAAACAGAAAGAAAGATCCAATCGCAGCAGATTTGGAACAGAAGAGGCCTCACACTGGTCAACTGAAGCTACCTTAAAAATGCTGGTGTCAAAGTGGCAGCCCTTCAAAGCTTACTCATTCATCCAAAAAAAAAAAAAGGGCAGCCCTTTTTTTTTTTTTAAATATTATTTATTTATTTTATTTTTAATGTGGCAGCTTTAAATTTAATTGTTAATGATATTCGCACGTGAAGAAGCTATTTACGGATTTATTTAAACTATTTTTTTTTCTTTCTATTTTTTAAAATTAAAAAAAAATAATAATAAACAGTTTAAAATATAAAACACTCAAAATTATTTTTTACTTTTATGTTACGTTAGAACACTTTTGCAAACAAAAAACAAAAATCATGCTCTAAAACTCAACAAACGGAGACTAATTTTTGAAATGTCTATGCCAATCCAGTCAAAACAAAGATAATGGAGTTTTTTTTTTGAACAATCAAGATTTCATTAAATCACAAATGAAACTTGTTCAGCAAATACTAGGGGTGAAAAGGACTAACCGTAAACCACTTTTGAAGGTAGTTAGGAAAAAGTGTTAACCGCTTATATATAAATGAAACGATGTCATGTTTTTGTTTAAAATTTTAAATATATATAAAAATGTATAAAATCTAGAAATGATAGTAGTATGATATTATTGTATTACCATAAAAATGACATTATTTTTGTTTTTTTTTTTTAAATTTTATTTTATAAATTTTATAAAATTTTTCTTTTAAAAAGTAATTCATGGTTATTAAAGTTACTAATTGCTAGCTGCCGATTAATTACCTATTCAGCCCTAGTACATACAACATCATGAATAAAAATAGAATAATCTTCGATCTAGATCTGCTCTAGTGATTTTTTTTTTTTTGACATGTCCGCACAAGGAAGGGGGAAGGGGATTCGAACTAGTGACTTCCGCTTTATTAAGCGTGGTCTCAGCCGATTGAGCTACCTCTTGGAGACGATCTGCTCTAGTGATTGATGTACATCCTTGTTTGCTAATTTATGGATAGTCATATTTGCTTCTCTCTTGACGGGCCACACATCCCAAGCTTTAATTAAAAGCTTTGCTACCAATTGACCATGACTTTAGAATTGTACTTCCATCCGCAAAGCATTTATAATCTCAATTGTATCTCCCTCCACCAAAATATTCCACATTCCTAAATCTTGACTGATATACTGCCTTCGGCGTATGCTTTCGCAATTGCAGTGCCAACTATAAATGTTTTTATGGAGCACATGGAAGCCAATACATACCCCCTCTTCGTCTCTAGCAATACATACCCCTCTTTCGCAAATTTCTTTGAATTATTCTTCATGTGTTCCCACCAAGACTTGAGCATCACCGAGTTAATTTCTTTGCACAGAGTTTTAGGCGGTTGAAAAACGCTTCCAAAATCATTAACAAACATGTCCCGAAGTCACCTGCAAGGTACGAGATTTCTGTCAAAACACAACTCCCAATTTTCGGATGAATGGGAGGAAAGTAAACTAAAGGTAAACAATTCTATTCTCAAAATTATTAATTAAAAACTTGAAATTTTTTATTTTATTTTATTTTTTATAACATTTCATACTTCGTTCGATTTAAAATAGAAAGAGTTTTCAGCTTTTAGCTTACAATATCATAGATACAAGTAGGAGTCTCTTCAATTTAAACTTGATCCAAGACTTATTTAACCGTTGTTTTGACTAGCCCATGTTAGTACAATATTTCCAACAGTCACTTTAAAATAGAAGTTTTGTTAAAATTTAGCTAGTATAACTCATTTTGGAGCTCTAGTAGACACTTTAAAATAAAAGTTTTTATAAAATCCGTTAAAGTGAAATATGAAAGTTTACTGTAGCAACTTGTAAGATTTTTTTTATTCTTTTTTCTCTCTCCTTTCTCTCTCTTTCAATGAAAATAAAAACAATAAAAATAATACTAAAAAATAATATTTAATTAGAGTAGAGAGTTAAAATATATATTTTGCTGGAGTGTGTAATGAAAAACTAGTAACGAAAAAAAAAAAAAAAAAAAAAAAGGTATTTTCAATGGCTAAAATAACAAACTTTGCTAGAGATAAGCTCTAAGCTTAAGTTGCCCATATCAACTCTAGTTCCATTATTTCACGTTCACAACATTCATTACTTGGCTCACATCACCTCCAAAATAATTCGTTGTAGACCCAAATCTCAACCTAACTTTGATGCATTCAATGCCGCCAATGCTTCTGCCACCATTGGTTCTAAAATTAAATAAGTACGTAGTTGTACTTCTAGCTTTGCATTTCCTTTTACTATGTATGTAACTCCACATCCAATTAGATGGAGCGGTAGAATAGTTTATATCATGATAAGTGTATAGCCCTAGCTACTTAACTGTCAGGTTCTCATTTCACATGCATATGGTATAACATATTTAATCACATAACCATACTTTTTACAAATCATGTTTTTCTTTCAAACCTCAATATCTTTTGTAAACCATTTTCCTTTCAACTCAATTTCCACTAAATACATTTAAATCATTTTAAAATAGATTCATATTTGCATTTAAAATATTTAAGGCTCAGTGAAAACATACATAGCATGCTTTTGTAAAATAATTCAAGGTCAATAAATTTGTACTTATATCTTTAGGTTAATCTCCTAAATTAATCCTTCATGTATAGATTATGTACTATCTCTACATTCCATCACACCTATAATAGACCTCTATAATCTTATTAAGGTCCTCTGGGTCACTCAAGTCTTTATAGTTAATTCTCTTTCCTTGGAAAGGTCTTAACCTTTCTGTTGTGGGTAGTCTCAGTCTAATGGGCTTCAATCGGATATCAACCGAAGCTCTCTGTGGTACCTTAGGTCGAACGGTCTTGACGAGGCTTCAATTGAAGTTCTTAGTACCTTATATCCAATGGTGGTTTCCCTCCTTTTTGCAAATATGTGTAAAAATGGATAAAATTGGTGCCATCTTTTAAAATTAGGACAATTTTTATCCCATCATTTTTGCCTTACCGGCTTCTCTCCATTTCATTTTTTGTTTTCCTCATTTTATTTCATTTTCTATTTCCCTCATTTTGTACCTAACAAATGTGGTGGGTAGCTTTAAAATCTAATTATAATTATGGAAACATATATTATACCCAAAAACAAATACAACCGTAACAATTGAATCCAAGTTATACGACACACATTGGAGTTGTTTGTTGATGAAATCTTGAAAAGTCTCATACTACTCATTTCAAATTTAAAAGATAGTATTCTTATTTTTTACATCACATCAATCACATTATACTATTATTCAAATGAAAAAATTACTACAAAAGAAATTTTGTTTTACCTTTTCGTATAAGTTTTTCGCTCATCAATCAAATCTTCCCGGAAAGGTTCTCTCTTGAGGCATGAAACTTTATTAAAATTTGTAGGAGAAAAGCAAAGTAAAGGCACCATTTTTGAGTTAGAATATGCATGAGGGAGCAAGAGTTGGGTGAAGAAGCACTCCTTTTATTGGGAAACTTTGCACTTGTTTTCCTCCAATGGAAGAGCACCCATCAACCCAAAACCATGCCCAAACACCATTTTCTGCAACTTCCCTCCAAACCACCATTCCGGACCCAAGCTCTCTATACAAATAAATCCCCCCATCAATTCCCACACACTTTGTACTTCCCCAAGTACCCTTTCCACCTAAAAGTCTCCTCTCAAATTCAGCCGGCATCTTCTCCACCAGCCGCCACTTATCTCCCTCGCCAAGCTCCCATATGCAAGCATTAATCTCGCCGCACGCGCCACCAACAAGCGTCAGCGCCCCATTCCGCCGCACCACCGTCGCAAATTCGAGCCGGTCCGCCATCGGCACATTCAGTTCCCTCCAAGTGTTTGTGCAAATGTCAAAGCCCATTACAGTAAACGCCCGGGCGGAGGTTATCCAATAGAGGACCCCCTTGGAGAACACGCTCTCACTGGGTGTCCAGACAGTTAACCTCACGGCAAATTCCACCGGCATGGAGCCCACAATTCGCCACCTGTCAATTCGCGAGTCGTATATTTCCAAGGTGGGTTCATATGTAGCGCCGCCGCCGCGTGGCGCGTCGGACATCCCACCTGCGACGTAGACAATAAAGAAAGGAAGCCGAACAAGAACGCCGACGGCTGGGTTAGTTCTTGTGATGTTTAGCAGAGGGAGTTGCCTGAATTGCCTTGAAAACGGATTACAAACCGCCAATTGGAGGAATGTAGAATTTGTGGGTCTTACAAGAATCAGGCTTCCGATGGGACTAACAAGGCGAACTGGGTGTGGAAGAAAGTCGAGAGAGAGAGCATGCCAGTTGTCGAGAATTGGGTTGTGAGTATAACAACACAGTCGTCCATGGCTGCGCTTGGGCATGGCGACGAACCATGGTGGGTCGTGGCGGGAAGCCACCAAAGAGGTTGTGCTGAAGAGGAAAGCCTTGGCAGATTTGTGCCAATGCCGGCAAGCCGACCTGGCGCAAGCCAAGGAGTCTGGGGAGAGGTTGGAGAAGACGGTGGCGAGGAGATCAAAGGGAAGGTCGCTCCACATAGTACCGGAGATGGAGAAATGCTTGCACTGCGGGTGAGGACATATACGACACAGTTGGTGGTCCCGTTGAGAGTGCAATTATTGGTGGTGAATTATTGAAGGAGTACCTTTATTTATTTGCATTGAAATGTGTGACCCACATGAACCGTGATTTATTCATCTCAGCCGCATGTGACTTGTGAGTCTGTTCTTTTGTATTTATTAATTTCTTTCCTTTTATCATTTGCTTTACGAAATCATAATGTTTTGTCCACTTGCATCATTGTAATTTGTAAAGTGTGGAATTATCTTATTTTTATTTTTTTACATGTTCGTATAAGATAAGATGGGAATGAAAATTCAAACTAGTAATATCTGCTTTATAAAACATAGTCCTAATCAATTGGGTTATCTCTTGAAAGACAGTGTAAAATTATCTTATGATCTGTTTGGTTCCTATTTTTAAATAGAGTTTTTTAATGTATAAATTCATAAAATAGAATAGAACAAAATTTATTTTAAATTGGGTCGAAGAAAACTCTTTAGATTCAATCTATTGAGTTGTCATGTCTTTATTAAGTATATGATAAATACATTTTTTTTAGTAGTTTTATTAACAAACCATGTGCTTTTTACTTGTTAATTAAAAAATTATGTGATTCTCATGCATTAAAAAACATATGGCAAATTTATAAATAGATTGAGTTTGATGAATTTTTTCCAAAACAATTTGAAAGAAATTACTGTTCAAAATAGAAAATGACATAAAAATACCTTTTTCTTTTTTCATAGAATATCAAAATAGTTTTTTTTTTTTTTGGTGTTTTAATTCTCAGTTCAGAAAAAATAAAACCATTGCGAATACTATAATTGTAATTTTTTTATTTTTTCCCCTGAAAAACAACTTTTGAAAACTCCTATTGACAAACAGTATTAATCATGCATGGCATTAAAGTATAATAAATTTTTAAATCAGGTGGCCAGTCATATTGATTTCTTTACCAACTTGAGCCCTTGGAAAAAGTAGGAATCGAAACGTTCAAAGTAGCACGTTACAATGACATCTTAATTCGATTTATATAGATTGAAAAGTAATAATGTTGAGGTGAGGCAAATCTGTAAGGGAATATAATCCTCTTCAGTCAATAATGGATAAAAAAATATTCAGTTTATGGTTAAATTTTTTTTTAAAAAATTTTAAAGACATAAATAAGACATTTGTTCCACTAAAAAAAAAAAAAAAAAAAATTCAGATTAAACAAAATAAAAAATAAATTAATAACAAAATAAGGGGTGGTTGGCCACCCATCTTAGCCATAGAGGGTGGCCGGACCAGCGCATTTTAGTTGGGGTGGCTTGAGAGCCACCCCAATGGCAGGCCAAGGGTGGCCGGACCATCCCCAAGGGCCATAGGGTGACTTCGGCCAACCCAGGTCGGCCGGTCTGGGGTGGCCGAAGCCAACCCCAGCCCCAACTCTCAAGCCACCCTTTAATTTTTTATAATTTTGTTTTATAATTTTTTTTAAAGTATATAATATTTTATTATTATTTTTATTAATGAGACATATGTTCTATTTATGGCCTTAAAGATTCTGACAATTAACTGGATATTCTCCAATCCAAAATGGATTGGAGAGAATCCTGTTCCATGTGTAAGACTACGTAGATCAACCATAATCTGACTTATTTAATTAAATAAGTTAAATTCCTCGACCCCATCACTCTAATTTTGTATTGGGTTTGTGTCGAGTTAATGGTTATGTCAAAAATTGTTTGCCATTCTGTTATGTGTCGGGTTCGGATCGTATCGAAATATGGATATAAAACTATATAGAAAACTTAAACCCGGCCCATTTAATCAAACACCCCAGATTCTTCAACCCTAATTTTTTAATTTCGTGTTGAGTTCATGTAAAGTTTACGGGTCATGTCAAAAATTGTCAACCTTAATATTGCTCCATGGTTATTGCTACAGTTGAATTATACTAGTTACGAATGCTTTGAAGAAATTACACATTCCTCTCTCTGCTCCTCCCCAACTATGGTATGATAACTTGGGGGCATTGTCTTGGCTTCTAATCCCATTTTTTATATTAGAACATAGCATATTAAAATTGATTATCATTTTATTAGGGAGAAGATTTTGCATAAGGATATTGTTGATATTTTTACCAAAGGGTTTGTCTTCTTCTAGATTTCTCATATTACAAGACAAACTCATGATGACTCACCAATCTCACCCTCCCATGAGTTTGAGGGGGCTGCTAGTGTACAAGATCAGAGGCAGACATACAACACAGCCGCCATTGCCCTAGATAATGAGCCAAATTCCGTGTCTTTATATTATTTTTACATATGCATCTCTAACAGCATATGTATTTTACCTATCGAAAAAGTATAATTCTTTACTTTAATTATTACCTTTTCATTACACATTTCAATAAGTTCTTTATTCATTTTTTACGTGCTTTACTTATTTCTCATTTTTTTTTTAATTAAATTATTACCAACACTTAATTAAAGGAAAAAACAAAAACATATATAAAAATTATTCATAAAAACAAAAATAGAGAAAAGGACGAGAGATTGGAGAGAGCTCAAACCCATCACTCAGCAGTAGAAGAAGACAAGTAGAAGAAGACAAAGGAGGGAGATAGAGAGAAGGGCAGGAGCAGTGGCGGATTTACATCAAAATTTTATGGGTGCCCCTGGTAAAAAAAAATTACTAGGGGCACCCTTGGCCTTCTTTTGGTCGTTCAAATGGCCCTTATGTACAGAAATGAGGCTATTTTTTATTAAAGAGAAAGAATAAAGTTATATTTTATTAGTGGAGAGAGAATAGATAATAGTTTATTACTAAAAAAAGATAGTGGGTGAATTTTTTTAGTGTTTCTAGTCATAGTTTATAGATAAATGTGATTTGTTTTGTTGTTAAATTTAGACTCTAGTCTCTTTTATGTAGGCTTAAACTCTAATATAATTTATGCTTTGAGATTTGAGACTTTTCTAAAAGAAATAGCCGTATGCTAATAGCCCACTAAAAGTACTCATTTTTCTTAGACACTAGTAGTCATTTAATTGTGCTTAGTTTATTTCATAAGTAGTTTAAATTATTATGTGTTTGTGATACCGTTAGATGAAGATTTTTAATAGTTACTTTGATTTTTGTTGTTTTTTTTTTTTTTTTGTTAGGTAATTTGATGAGTTTGATTTGATTTGTAATACATATATTATGGTATAATTTATTTTTTTGATTGTATTTACTGTATTATAAAAAATATATATAATACATAAAGAGAAAAAAAAAATTAATTTTTTACGCCCCTGGTAACTCCTATTCCTAGATCCGTTACTGGGCAGGAGGGAGGGAAGAAAAAAGAAGGGTGAGAGGAAAGAGAAAAAGGATGAGGATAAAGAAATGATTTGTGTGAAAGAGAAAAAGTAAATGTTGCTAGCTTGAGAGATGTGTTTCAGACGAAAAAGAAATGGTCTTGAGCGAAAAGGAGGAGAATAACGAAACAATAAACAAAGAAAAAGCAATAGTTAGAAATAATATTTTATTCATCTAGTGTGCTATAGTGAATAGCACCAAATTGGTATTCACTGTAGCAGACTAGCAGTTAAGGTATTCTAGCTAATGTAAAGTTATTTTGTTGGAGCTAAAAATTAAAAAGAAAAAAAGAAATAGCTAAATGTAGTTAATATCTCTCTTTTAACTAAATTGCTGAGATGCTTTATAATGAATTGCTAATGGTCAAAATGACAATGTTGATACTCTTAGAGATAAAATATCTACAATTATTTTTTATCACAGCGGATAAATCATCTTATTTTTGTCATATGCTTCATCAAATTCTGTTTATTTTTTACTTTGAGATCTGAAATTCTCTTTTCTCTTTGGAATAAACATTTCACTGTCACATGTTTCGGGTTGGGGAGTTTTGGAGACAAGGCAAAAACTAAGGAATATGAATACATATTCTGTTCTACTATCTTCCAATCCTTTTCATAATGGAATATTAATTCTACGAACCAAACGAGACCCAAAAGTTGGTCAATTTGTTCTTTTCCAATCATAGAATGTGGGTAGGGGTGTCAACCCGGTCCGGTTTCCCGGTTTTTGGCCTAAAACCGGAACCGGAACCGGGGTACCCCGATTCTCAATTTTGAGAAACCGGAACCGGAACCGGGACCCCGGTTAACCGGGGTCCCGGTTACCGGCCGGTTCCGGTATTACCCGGTCCGGTAACTGGTTTTTTAAAAAAATTGATTTTTGGGCTTATTTTAGGTATTGGGCCTAAAATAAGCCATTTTTTTTTTCATAAGTTGGCCCATTTTTTTAAAAATCTATTAGTTTCTTTGTCTAAATTAAAGGGGCTTTGTTGTGATTGTTCCAAATAATTAAAAAATAAACCTTAAAAAGTCCAAAAATCCTAAAAAATCATTATTTTTGCCTATTTGGGCCTTAGAAATAAAAATTTAATTTTTTGAAATACCCTAAACCTAAACCTAAGTGTAAAAAATATTAATATATATAATATATATATTAATATATAAATATAATAATATATAAATATTATTAAATAAAATGGAAACCCGGTTCCGGTATTCCCGGTAAAAACCGGGTACCAAAAACCGGTACCGGAACCGGGGTACCCGGTTTTTAGATTTTTCAAACCGGAACCGGAACCGGGACCCCGGTTTCCCGGTTTCCGGTTTCCCGGTTTCCCGGTTTTCCGGTTCCGGTTCCGGTTCCCCGGTAATTTTTGACACCCCTAAATGTGGGTGTGCTCCAGATCAAATATTGGAGATTTGAAAAGAAAGTGACCCATAACCGATTGCCTCATTCTTTTGTGAGACATGCTATTTTTCCATCTTTCATCCATTTTTTTTTTTTCAAATCCACTATTGAATATATGAGTTCTATAAATCTAATGAACAAAGATGGATGAGAGATAGACGAGAGATAAATAAGAAAAATGCTAGAGCATCTACTCTTGTCTTTCTACCATCATTCTTGATTTTTTTTTTTTTTTTAAAAAATAAAAATAAAATCAACTATTAGATTTGTAGGACCCACTTAAGTGAATATGAATGCAATGGTTGATTTTAAAAAATGGAGGATGGAGAAGGACGAAAGAAATACGAGAGTAAATGATTTGTACGGTACTGATTGTAGTAACTATTTACTGATTGGATCCCTTTTTTTAGGCCACCCGAATTTTAGTAAAATTTAAGGCAGTCTAATTTTAGTGAATCTCGTCCCGTATCTTTTGATATGAGAAACTATAAATTTCAAGTAATGCAGGATCATTTTAATTTCCAAATATGATCAGATCGAATGAAAACCTCAATAAGAAGTTGGCTTTTTCTTTGATAAGATTGGCTGAAAATGCAATACAGAAACTAAAACAGAGGAAAAAAAAGAAAAGAAAAGAAGAGAAATGCTAAAAATGGTAACAATAGGAGCAGACTTATTCAAAATGTGTGACACTTTTATGATGAGAAAATCAAGGGGACTGCATTTTATCAAGGAAAATCTAATGCACAGGTGTGAGGTCCTTGTCTCCACCTTCTCCCTTTGTGGTGGTGCTCCTGCAATGGCTTCTTCAAGGAAATGGGCATGTATCATCTCCTCCGTTGCTTCTTCCATATATTTCCTTGTCATTTTCTTTCAAATTCCACTTTTCAGGTAAACTGCACTACTTTTCCAATTATCCTTTACTTATGAAAATGATGGATGGATTTGAAATCTCCATTTAAAGGAAAACAAAATTTGATGAAAAAAATTAAACCATAAAAGGTTTAAGGTTTAAGGCTTTAGATGAAATCTCCTTTCAGTTTTCTATGTTATTTTTTTTTTCGTTTGAATTTGGATCAATGTTTGTTTGCTGAATCTATAGAAACTAAACTACCAGTTTCTTTCAGAAAAGTACATGTTGTTTTCCTAACAAAGTTGTCTTTTATCTCTGTTTTCCTTTCATCCTAGATTGCTTCTCAGTGTAATCACTCACAGCAAGGAAAAATTAGAAAATGTTTTTAGTATATGTGAAAATGAATCTATTAAATACCCCATTTTTTTTTTCTTTAAACAAAGACAATGGCTCATATATTTACTTGCTTTACTCTAGAGGGTGCAAAATTTTCAAATCAATAATGTATTTTCTTTCACTTATGATACCTAAAGATATTGTTTGAAGAGGTTTTCAATACATGCACATGGAAAGAAGAAAAGCGCAGCAGCGAGTAATGCTAAAAATCATACTTTTGTTTCACCACTATCTTACTATATTGACTTGGCAGTGCCAATTAGCCGTTCCATTGTTTTTAACAAGCGTCGATCTAAAGGCTAATTAACTTTATTAGGTTAGCACGGTGATCTCTAGCATTACTCAACTGATAAATTTGACTCGCATCCCATATTCTTCTTTACACGTAGAGGTTAAAAATGTTACAAAAAACTATAAGTTCACATATTGTTGTTTGCTTTACAGGGTCCCATGTACAAGTGGCTTATGCAGAACACCTATACAGGTGACATGCTCACAATTGGTTGCAAGTGAGCTGTTTCCTACAGTTGTAGTGAAGGCTCTGCTGTATCCAGGGGCCATTGCAAATGCTTTCTTTAAGAATACAACCATCCCAAACTACAACAACTTGCTCAACTTATATCACTTCACCAATCTCACCACAGCTCCTGCAACATCTGATCTTCAGCGCATAGAGGTTTGTATATATATTCAAACTACTCCTTCACAACTACATGATTTTGAGGAGCCACAATTGATGTATATATATATATATATATATATATATATATTCACCGTTTAGGGTTGATTTTAATCAAATCTTTGAGATTTTATTATATCATACTTGTATTTCCTCACCCACCACATGTTTCTTATAAGAAAAATGCTACACATACTCTCATTTTTACACTTTTAAGTGCATGCTCTTTGACGTAGCAATGAAAATCACCATTAGATTTTGGATAGATTACTATTGGATTTTAGATCAAATAGTGATTTTCATAGCCACGTCCAAGAGTGTGCATTACAAAGTATAGAAGTGGGAGTGCGTGTAGCATTTATCTTCCATAAATCAGGAACTTTGTATTGTAAATACAATTAAGTTAATGAGAGCACAATGCAACTCTTAGGTGTCTCACACCAAACCACCCCAAAATTCCTCATGTTTGCCCTTGGTTTATGCAGATTAGGGGGCTAGCTAATTAACGCGTGAAACACTTTTCCTAGGGAGTACAGTCGCAAGTTAATAGTGATCCATCCAAAATCTAATGATGATTTTCACTGTCACGTTAGAGAATATGCACTTAGAGTATAGAAGTGAGAGTGCGTGTAACATTTGTCTTTTTATAAATCGGGACTTTTGTATTGTAAATACAATCAAATTAATGAGAATACAATGTAGCCTTTAGGGCAATTCACAGGGTAGACGTAGGTGTCTAACACCAAACCATCCCAAAATTAATGTCTTTTTTCACTCTTTTTCATCCGCCTTTTCTCTCTATATCTTTTATTTTCCTACTCACTTTGGGTTGCACCAGGTTCTTGCTGGGAGTTACTTATCCATTGCTGGAGCAATTTTGGGTGTGATAAAAAGAAGCAGAATGGGCCTCATTTCAACACTTCTTATCCTATGGGGCCTTGTGAGGGAAGCCACCATAACAAAATCTAGTGACACAAATCCAATGAAACCAATTGATATCTACCCAACAATGTCTATAGCTTTGCTTTCTGCCTTCTTCTCCATAAGAAGGGATGTTAGAAAGATAGTTCGAATCTCCAAAGGTAACAGAAATGCAAAACATTCATGGACTCTTTTGAGAGCAAAACACGTGTGAGTCATTTGTCAAACAATATCGGAATTTTTTAAACCAATTTTCACTTGAAAAAGAAGAAGAAAATTCTTGTTAGTTGGAGATTACTATCATATATGCAGTTGTTCTCAAGGGCATTTCTCTTAGATATTAATCAACACTACATACCTACTGTATTATAAATTACAATTTAGTTTAAAATTGCACTTTTTGTCTATAAAATCACAATCTCAAACATACCCTTATAGTCAAAGGTTGGTTAATATGGCAGGGCGGGAGAAATGCTGCTTACCATACAAACATCTCATATATATCTTATAATGACTACCACTAAATATTGCCATGTCGACTTAATTTATAAAATATTTATGAAATGTTTGTGTAGTAGATAGCATTTCTCATCCATCCGTCTATAAGCATAAGTGCATAAAAACATAAGCTCTTTTAGGCCACAATTTTTTAATGGGCTCTGCTGGCACAAGCAGGGAAAAACTAGAGATTAAAAAGTTTAAGGGGCCGAAATGCAATCCACCAAACTTAAAAGCTGAAATAGGCTTAATGGGGGAACACTTACATGTGGACCCAAATGGGGTAAACCGAACTGACAGCTATGAATTAGAATCTTCCCCATTTTATTTGAACTGAAAAATATCCAGTTAATTATAGTGGAGAAATATTTTTATTTTCTCAAAAAGTGAAAAGACAAAAATACCCATTTTTTACAACTAATTAGATATTTTCCAACTCATTTGAACTGGAGAGAATCCTGTTCCGATAGCTATAGCCTATAGCCAACACTAAAGACTCAAGTTTTGAGGAGTTAGGTCACCATTGGGTAATTAATCTTATGACAACGACTATTTTTTAATACATATCGCATGGGGCACACGGGCTTTTTTTACCAAAGAGTAATGCTTGAAATTGAAATTGAAATTATCACTTTTTTATGAATAAATTTCAGAAAACAGTGATGTGGAATGGCAAAAAGATAATTTTGCATTTAACATTTGCTTCTTTATGTTACACTTTTGTTGTCTTACATTACTTTTTCTGAATGAATTCCAGAAATAGTGACCCTATCTTAATAAAAACTAGCTTAGAGCTTACGCTATGCGCCGGCTTTTCTTTTTTAATTAAATCAAAAAGTCTTTAAAAGATTATCAACAATAAATTTTATTTTCTTCTCTTAATTAACAAATTAGCTATCAAAAATGATAAATGTTCATAAGATCATTTTAAACCATAGTTTTACTTAATAGCATAAATCCACATATCCAATAAATTTAAAAATTCATAAATTTTAGTTCTTATAAATTGAAACGTGTTAAGTATTTGTTTCCATATATGTAGTTTAAAATGAAATATAAAGGAAAAAAAATCAAAATAAAAACCCAGATTAATCAATTATAGAAAATGATTGATTAATCATTATATTCCAATAATGATACACCACTTCTCAAAAAAATTGTTTGTGAGGAGAAAGTTCATTATATTCCAACAATGATACCATTGACAAAAATAAAGAAGTGTTCTAAAATAAATGAGCATCTTGATATATGATTACAATTATGTTTACTAATTTTGTAAACAAAGAATATTGGTAGTTTAATTTTTCTTTTAAAAAGAAAGAGATAAAAAACAGTGGCAGGAATATTGGAACACCAAAAAACAAAAATGAATAACAAAAGTCAATTAAATTTACAAAAGAAAATTTGTAACTTGTATTAAATAAAATTAATAAAATTTGAATGAAAAACAATATATAAATTAGAATAGAAATTAAGGACAAAAAATAAAAAAATGTAAACAAATGAAAAATACTAATATAATAAAAAAGAACTCTTTTTTCTATATTTTTCTCAATTCCAATGAAATACACAAATATTAGAAAAGGTTTTGTCAAATAGATTTTTATTTTTATTTTTTATTTTTTTCAACCATCCTTCACTTATAAAAAAGTAAATGAAACTAATTTTAAGACATAGGAAAACAAAGACAAAAAAAAAAATCTACAATCGGAAAATTGAGTGTGAAATATATTGGAAAAATTGAGTTTCTACGAAAAGAAACTCTCTCACTATTATTTCCTGAATTCAATGTAAAATTTACAAAAGAAAAGTAATCATTTGAATAAAAAATAATATATAAATTAGAAAAAAAATAAGGGTAAAAAAAAAAAAAAAGGAAGAATGTAAGCACCAGAAATAAAGATAAAAAAACAAAAAAGATGAAAATATTAATATCATTGAAAGTAACTATTCTAGCCAAAAAAAAAAAAAAAAAAAAACTGTTGTATAATTTTTCATTGAGAAACAACGATTGAAAAATTGAAAAGAACTATTATAGGAAAAAAAAATATAAAGAAAATAAATAACGGTAGTATAATTTTTCATTGAGAAACAACGAATAGAAACTCTTATAGAAACTCTCTCTCTCTTGTCTTTTTCCGGAATTGATTGATATAAATAGAAAGTTAAAGAAGAAAAAATAAAAAAAAAATAGAAAAAAAAATATAAGGGACAAAAACAAAAATGGAAGAACATAAGTACGAAAATAAAGATAAAAAAAAATATATATAAAATGACAATACTAATATAATGAAAAATAAATGTTTTTTTTTTTTTTCAACCATCCTTCACATATATAAAAGTAAAAGAAATTAATTTTAAGACATATAGGAAAACAAAGAAAAAAAAAATCTATGATTGAAAAATTGAGAGTGAAATATATTGAAAAAATTGAGTTTCTACGAAAAGAAACTCTCTCACTATTAATATTTCCTGAATTCAATGTAAAATTTACAAAAGAAAAGTAATCATTTGAATAAAAAATAATATATAAATTAGGAAAAAGAATAACGGTCAAAAAAGAAAAATGGAAGAACATAAGAACGGGAAATAAAGATAAAAAAAAAAAACGAAAATATTAAAATATTAATATAATTTAAAATAACTATTCTAGCAGAACAAAAAAAAAAAAAAAAAAAAAAAAAACTGTAGTATAATTTTTCATTGAGAAACAACGATTGAAAAATTGAAAAGAATTATTATAGGAAAAAAAATAAAGAAAGAAAATAACTGTAATATAATTTTTCATTGAGAAAAAAAGAATAGAAATTCTCTCTCTTGTCTTTTTCTGGAATTGATTGATATAAATAGAAAGTAAAAGCAGAAAAAAAAATATAGGGGACAAAAATAAAAATGGAAGAACATAAGCACCGAAAATAAACATATAAAATGTCAATATTACTAATATAATGGAAAAAAAATGTTTTAGCAAAAAAAAAATAAAATAAAAGAAAGAAAAGAATTGTAGTATAATTTTTCCTTGAGAAACAACTATAGGAAACTCTCTCTCCCTCTCTCTTGTCTTTTTCTTGAATTGTGTGTGAAATTTACAAAGGAACATTGATATATAAATAGAAAGCAAGAGAGGAAAAGAGAAAAATAAACAAAGAGAATTTGGGAACCTTTTATTTTCTTCATTAAGATATCAATTAAATGCATTCCAAATAAAACCCGTACGTTTTAATTGTCTCACATTGAGATATAAAGAGAAAGCAAGAGAAGATAAAAAGAAAAATAAAGAAAGAGAGAGAGAGAGGGGGAGAGAATTTGTAAACATTTTGTTTTCTTCATTAAGATATCAATTAAATGCATTCCAAATAATATAAAGAGAAAGCAAGAGAAGATAAAAAGAAAAATAAAAAGAGAGAGAGAGAGAGAGAGAGAGAGAATTTGTGAACCTTAAAACCTTTTGTTTTCTTCATTAAGACAATTAAATATATTACAAATAAAACCTATACGTTTTAATTGTCTCACATTGAGATATAAACATAAAGCAAGAGAAGTCCCTAAGGGGTAGTTTAATCGGCTGTGAACCACGCTTCATGAAGCGAAGGTTACTAGTTAGAATCTCCCTCCCCATTCCCTTATGTGGACATGTGAAAAAAAAACATAAAGCAAGAAAAGATGAAAAAAGTGAATTTAAAAAGCTTTTGTTTTCTTCATTTAGACAATTCAATGCATTACAAATAAAATTCTTATGTTTTAATTGTTTCACTAAAAGGCTAATATCTAAAATGCCAATTGAGATATAAACATAAAGCCTATACATTTTAATTGTCTCACATTGAGATATAAACATAAGCAAGAGAAGATGAAAAGAGAGAATTTGAAAAATTTTTGTTTTCTTCATTTAGGCAATTTAATATTTTAATGCATTACAAATAAAACCCTTATGTTTTAATTGTCTCACTAAAATGCTAACATCTAAAACGCCATGTGTCGCAATTATAGGCAAAAGAATTTGTGAACCTTTTGTTTTCTTGATTAAGACAATTAAATATATTACAATTGTCTCACATTGAGATATAAACATAAAGTTAGAGAAGATGAAAAGAAAATTAGATAAAGAGAGAGAAAGAGAGAATTTGAAAATCTTTTGTTTTATTCATTTAGACAATTCAATACATTACAAATAAAACCCCTATATGTTTTCATTTGTGTCCCTTATATTTTTTTTTTTTCAAATTTATATATATTTTTTTATTCAAATTGATTATTTCTCTTTTGTAAATTGTACAAGTAAATTTATTTGTAATATATTTAATTGTCTTAATGAAGAAAACAAACCTTCCCAAATTTTGTCTTTTTGTCTCTATTTGTCTTTATGTCTTCTCTTGCTTTCTGTTTGTACCACGTTTTTTTTTTTTTTTTTTTTAAATGAAATGATGGAGAAAAAATAATAATAATTAGTGGGTGGATAAATGACAGAAAAAAAAAGTTTGAGTTTGAGTTTTTTGTGAGCATTAAACCTCCCAAAAAAGATCCATTGTGAGCATTAAACCCCACTACCTATTCTCGATGCAACAAATATCAAATAACGAGCCTAAGGAAATATTTTGCAAATTATTTTATAATGACATAATATTTTGGCATGATAGGTTATTAATATTAGATTTTTAATCAGACCTATGGTTAATTTGGCCCCTTTCCATGACTCAGTTCCGCCAAATCTTCGTATTACCAATGGACATATTGCTTCATTTATATTCTAATATAACATGTTATTTTTTACCCATGTTATATTCTAATATAACATTCACACAATAATGGGCTTAAGAACAATTTTTCATTTATGAGTTTAAGGAAATTTGTTTGAAATTATTTAATTAGGACATTCTTTTGAACAGATATCAAATAGTCATAGCAAGAAGCAAAAATGAGCCAATGTGAATAAGTATTAACTATATATAGTAAAAGTTCAAGCATGCAAATTATGATTAAGTAGTGGAGTTATTTCCCAATTTCTTTTCTATAAGTTGTTTCTACTTTCTGTTTTTTCTACATTCGGGTCTGAAGGCCAAATTTTGAACTGTAAGTAATAAACGTTTTGAGATAATGAAGAGAGAAAGCTCATGTAAAAACTGTAGAAAAATTCCAAATGAGTATGTATCAAAATGTTCTAAAACTTTTTGGGTTCTTATTATCATAAAAAATCATTAAAATCATTTAATAATTTATAAAATTGGAATTGGTTATAAATTAAATTAATATCATAAGCATTTACGAAGAAAACAGTGATCAAAACACTGCAATAGAAATTGAAAGCGAGAAAAAAAAATGAAAAGGCATTAACGGATTATAAGTAATTAATTCAAGAAATCATTTAGCTTTTGAGGGAAAACTTATAACTATATGTCTTTTTTTTTTTTTGTTTTATTGTATTAAGGGTAGAAGTAAATTTCACCGCACAAAGGCAATCTCTAGGAAATTGTGAATGACAGTTTTTAAGAGAATTTTGATTTTGTAGGGAACAATTTTTAGACTTTTTTGCAAAAAACAAAAATGAAAACAGAATGTTTTTATTAAAAATGAGAACAAAAGTCTGGAAAATTCTCATTAACACAAAAGGGCATCTTTGCATTCAAAGTTTTATGTGTTTGAACAATATGAATATTCTAAGAATCAAGCAAAAGAACATAGTGCAAGAATATAAAGTAAATCTTAACAACAGAGTAAATGAAATTTTGTAAGGCATAATGGAAGGAAAATATATCACATATAAACATAATTAACACAATTTAAACTAAATTTTTAAAATGAATATTCAAAACTTACTCGGGGTACAATGACGAATAGATGGTAAGCAAATTGCAAGTGTTCTAATGGTTTGTCTTTGGGTAAAATGATTTACTGTTCAACTTTTTTTTTTTTTTTTTAAAAAAAAAAAGAGTTGAGGGTGGTTGGGAAGGGAGATAAGACTTTTGTTTTGAATGCCCGCACGGTTTCATTTTAATTTTGAATGTTTATTTTTGAATGCCACGTGTATAGTTCTTATGTTTGTGATATGCCCATTTTTTAATGCCACGTGTCAAGTTGTACCATTTATCAAATAAATGTCATGCCACGTGTCACAATATCAGACTTTTATGTAGAAAACTCCCCTATTAGATATTATGATATTAAAGATTTGATATTAGATTATATTAGATATTAGATTAGATTAGATATTCCTGAAGGTGCTACCATTTCGCCTAAGTGCCACCGCCTTCTTTCGATCAGGGTTGTTGCTGTGCCTTTCGAAAGATCCTCTGCTGGTTGTCTCAATTTCGTCTAGCACGCCGCCAACGGGGCTTAGACCCACTACCACGCGCGGGCGGAAGGTTTTGCGTGTGGGCTTCACGCGGCCCAGCGCCACTCCACTTGAGTGCATGTACCACACGCGCTAGCTCTTTTCCTTCTGCCATTTGTCACCTAGAGAGACTGCCATGTTAGCCCTAGCTGTACATCAGCTCCTCTACCACGTCAACGCACTCCAACCCGGTCCACAACCGATTTTTAACCGGGTCATTAGGGTTTAAAATCGATCCAAAACCGGTTTCCAGCCGGCCCAATAAATGCGGCCCAGCTGCCCAAGCCAGCCCACTCTCAAACCGGTCCAGTGGCAGAAGGCTCAGCCGAACAAGCCAGTCAATCAACTCGGTTCACTCAGATCCAAAACAAATTGGATCCTACTCGGTTCAGTCAAGTAGGCCAACCGGGTCAATTCCTCCAACCCGGTCCAAAGTAGTTAACCGGGTTCATCGGGTTAGACTCGGGTCACTTCTTTTCGGGTCAGACCATATTCAATGGTACATGGATTTTGGCCAATTTTGGCCCAATCAAACTTGCCAACCACTACCAATTCCACCCATCAAGCTCAATCTAATAATTTTCCCAGCCAAGTTCATGGCCCAAATCTTTCACAGCTCAACTGCAGCAACCAACAGCCGCTGTTGGCAGCCAGCAGCCGCCATCTGCCGCCTTCGGCCGCCATAATCCGGCCACCACTCTGGCGGATCCCCTTGCATTCCATAATTTTCCTTTCTTTTTCCCAAACTCAAGCTTACACCATGAGTTTGAGAATTGATGTTAGAATATTTTATATTATTTTCTATGGTTTATTTTCTACCTTAATTAGTCTAGCGTTTCTTGCTTATCGCTCATAGTCTCTTTATAAATAGAGGTCTCTGTAACACTTCAACATATATACTACTCAATACACTGTAGTTCTTATATGCTTCCGCTCTCTCTCTTCTCTCTCCTTCTTCCACTCTCCAATATATATTTAACACAAAATATTTAACAGGCCCAAAGTAAATCAAATTAGGATTAAATTTTTTGTCAGTCTATTTAAGTGAACTATTGTAACAATTTAGAAATGAATGAATAATTATATATTATTTAGTGAAATACTCTTTTTGAGGTGCAACTCCTATTTCCTTTGGCAGAGAGACTCTACCAAAATCCATTGTTGCTGAATGAGACTTTGTTTAATATTAAATTATTTTTATTTTCTATCGTTTTTCTTTTGTGCTGCGTCACTTCCAAAAAAAACATTCGGTACTCTTTTATCTCAGGATTGAAATCCTTTTAGAAGTTGTAATATTCTTCAGTCAATTCATACTACTAGATAATACATTGCTTTCAATATCAAACAACCACAATCAATAAAACAAGATTGCTTATTATGCTGCATAGCTAAACAACATATATTGAAAGTTGGTCCTTGTTTGGAATACAATTGAATTCTGTCTAAGAAAAACTAACCAAAAAGCAGAAACATGGCTATAAATCTTGGCTTAATTAACAACAATAGCAGACCTTTGATGGCTTCTTTGCTTCTTTCTCCACTTCAACCTCCTCCTCTATTGGTTCTTGGAAATCCACACCTTCATTCAAGCTAGGCTGTACTTGTACAGAATATCTCATCATTCACATCATCACCTTTTTCTTCTATAGAATATCATCAATCGCAATTCTCCGCGATTGATCTTTAGCTTTCTCAACAATCTAAACATCCATTTCTCTCTGTATTTCCCTGATCTCCTCCATTTCTTCCTTCTTGAACATCAAGGAAACCCCATTATCATTCTCATTATGCCAATTTACAACAGAAAGCAGAATTCTCCGGTGCAGATCGATAATCCTCATCCTCATTCTCATCACTTCCTGCCATCGAAACTCCACTCAGGGCTTCACTTTTTTACCCATTACAAGACACGGATCTTCCATTCTTCTTGACCCCTTCAGCATGTAACATCGAAAATCCCTCTTCATGGGCAATTGTGATCTTGGCTAATGGTTTCATTTTCTTCTGTCCGATGACCCATTTCCGGTCAAAAGAAGGATGAATTGTATAAATACAAAGAGACCTGAAAAACACCAACAAAAAAGAAGAAGATTGATTACCCAGAAACTTAAATGTGTAGAGAAAGAAGATGGTGATGGAGATGTACTTGCTTCAAGGATATTGGTCATGTTTCTCTATTGTGTTGTGTATTTATATAGGAAGTTTCTCTTATCTCCATTTTTCCACCTTTGGTTTTCTATTATACACGGCTCACCTCTAGTCCCCTCGGCATCTCCTCCACCCCTTTCACCTTGCTTTCTCCGCTCACGCACCGCCTCCATTTCCTCCATATGGCAAATTTTTAGCCCAATTTGTAGTCATTGTTCTCAACATTAGAGTAATGCTAGAAACTACATTACTATTGTACAACTATAGACAATCAACTAAAGACCAAAAACAATCAATCAGAAAACCATCTTACCAATGATTTTCTTATGCAACAATTCATAGCTAAACAAACAGATTTTATTGAAAGTTGGTACAATTCAAAAGCTTAGGAAAACGAAAAAAAGCTGCCGAAATCTCAGCTTATTTACAACAACAACAGCAGCACTTCTTTGATGGCTTCTCTGCTTCAACCTCCGTCTCTGATGCTGATTCTGGCAAGTCCATGTTACGTGAATACGTAACGGGATAGACTATAGGTTCTGAGGGAACCTAGACCTTTTAGATTTTGAAGAAACCTAAAAAACCCTTTTCAAACTCAAGGTTTGTGATTAATTTTCTGATGCCTTTTTATTAAAATATCATCCTTTAAATAGGAAGATTACAATGACTTAGACTTGGAGTAAAACTCCTACACTGGAGATAAACCTAGAAAAATAACTAATGCAATCCTGACTTTAAAATAAATAACTAGATAATTGAAATACAAATATACACATGTCTATTTCTAATCTAAAAATACTGATAATAAAACTAATCTAAATGAAATCTAATTCATTTTAAATATAAATCTACTATAATATAATGTCTACTTTATCCCTATGTTACTTCCATAACAGTCCACACCTTCATCATTCAAGCTAGACTGCACTTGCTCTACTTCCGCCCTCGTAACACCAGCAGATCTCTTCTGAACATCTCTGGGCTCCGTCTCTGATGCTGTATTTCCATTTCTCTGACATATCTGGTCCAATGAAAATCCTGCTCTGATGAATCCAGTAATCCTATCCACAATTCATATATCTTTGGAGCCACGAAATTCCGAGCTTCCGCCATCTTCGCTTCCTCGAACACCAATTTGAATGGAAACATTGTCTGCAATGCCATGATATCCTGTCTTAACCATTCCACCACCGTCTCACAATGCTTTACATCACATTCTATCACTGACACAGCTTTTTTCAATTGCAACTCCGAATCGGGAAGTTTCTGATAACTTGTAATGAATTCTAAGCACAGAACTACTTCAAGAAATTGATCGAAGATTTGATACAGAATTTGCTCCAAGAATTGATGGACGAGTTCTTTAACTCCAGTTCTTTTGTTTGATCTTTCATCCCGACTGCCGTCATCAATTACCGACTTTCCTTTATTCTTTAACTCCTCGGATCTTCTCATCTTCCTCACTTCACTGTCAGCCATTTCCAGCAGATTGACAACCTTATCAATCACCATGGAATTAAGCTTAGTGGCCCATTTGAATGCAGCCTTGAATTTTCCAATCTTTTCTGCAAATTCATCTCGCCTCGACATCATAAACACAAAATCAATAACCAGATTACTAAGCTGAATCCCAACTTCAACTACTCGAGCCTTCATTGTCATCACAGACCCGGAAGAAGATTCTTCATTGGATGTGTGAGATGCTTTCATCCACCCCATCGAGCTCTTGTTTACAGAATCTCCAGCTCTCTTGATTAATTCCTCTTTACATTCACGCATCAGGGTTTGTATCTTCTTTTCAAAAATCGAAATATTGGTCTGAAATTCAAGCATATTTTGAATCGCATGGGTCAAGAGCTTGTCTGACCCGCCTTCCATATTGGAAGAAATGTCTTCCCAAGGAACCGCCAAGAAGCTTGAAATACCAAAAAGAAGATTACTGGTTTTCTTGAGAGATGGAGAGTTTCTTGAGAGAGAATTGTTTGGAGGAATGGGAAAATGAAATGCGTTTGGCACCAATAATAATCTGAGCTTTATAACGACTAGAGAATGGGTGTTTTGGGAAAAAGGAGTGGACCAAAGATAAACCATACAATAAGTCTAGGGATGAAAAGATGATTAATAACCGCTCGCTAATGGCACTAACCGTTAACCGCTACCAGCTTTTAAAGGCGGCTGGCAACCGCCTAAGTAGTTACGGTTAACGGTTTTAGCCAATGTTTAAAACCACTAACCGTATCTGCCTCTTCACTATTACAATTAGTGCAATTTGGTTTACATTTTTAAAAGGAAAAAATGCTTCGGGGTCTTTTTGTTAAAAAAACACACACACACAAGAGGTAGGTTGGCCACTCAAGCCACCCCCAATTTGCTTGGGAGTTGGGGCAGCCACACAAGCCAATCCCCAGAGATGGGAGGTGGCCTCATGATCACCCCTATTTGGCTACACCCAACAAATGGTGGTGGCTGCAAGGTCACCCCTAGAGGTAAGAGTGGCCAATTTTTAAAAAAATTTCTTTTCCTTCTTATTGTTTTTGTATTTTTATTTTTATTCAAGGGACATGGGTTGCTTTTTGATTGGGTATGGCATGCTTGTACCGTAAAATTTGAAAGATCTATTTGATAACAATGGAAACCTTAGGGAGTAAATTGACAAAATTTACACCTTATGGAGTGATTTGATATTAACTTAAGGATATCTAAAATATTTTTCCACTTTAAAAAACAAAAAATTTTCACGTTTACAAACTTCACTCTCTTTCCTTAAAAAAAAAAAAAAAAAAAATCACCTTCAAATGGAGGTCCTTGAGGAACATTCCTCTCGGCATCAACATTTTCACAACATAAAAGGAGAAATTCAACTTATGAAAAAGGAAAAAAGACATTTTACCCCCTGAACTATCCACCCATTTGCACTTTGACCTTTAATGTTTAAAAAGTGACACTTGACCCCCATAAACTTTCAAATTCTTGCAATTCGGTCATTTTTTTTTTTTTTTCAAAATGCCCACATCCCAAGTTAAAAAAATAAAAAATAAAAATTAAGGGGTGCCCGGTCTAGGGTGGCCGAAGCCACCCCTAGGCTCAACTGGGGTGGCCGGCCGCCCCTTAATTTAATTTTTTTTTTAAAACTTGGGATAGGGGCATTTTGGGAAAAAAAGTCAGAGTGGTTGAATTGCAACAATTTGGAAGTTTTTTTTTTTTGGGGGGTGGGGGGTTCAAGTGTCACTTTTTAAACATTAGAGGTCAAAGTGCAAATGGGTGGATAGTTCAGGGGGGTAAAATGTATTTTCCCATTTCTTAGGAAAAATACACTTTACCCACATGAATTATCTACCAATTTGCACTTTTAACTTCAATGTTTAAAAAGTTACACTTTACCCCCCAAGTATCTGACATTGACACTTAACCCCATGAAGTACACTTTACCTCCTGTAGTATTTTGAGTTGACACTTTAGCCCCCCGAAGTAACTAAGTTTTGGGGGTAAAGTGTCAATTCAAAATACTTTAGGGGGTAAAGTGTCAATACTAGATACTTTTTTTTTTTTTAGGGGGGGGGGGGAGGGAGTGTCACTTTTTAAACATTGGGGTTAAAAGTGCAAATGGGTGTATAATTTAGGGGGCTAAAGTGTAGTTTTCCCTAATTTCTTAATCTCATCATTTCTAAGATAGTTTTTGATTTTATGGGCATGATATGATATGCCTAAACATGCTTTACTGTAAATTATTTCAAGCATTAATAAATCTTATTGATCATGTGTTAGTTAAAACCTATGTATAACAATCATGAGTTCAATCAATATAAAAGACTTTATAATCTTCAAGTCCTCGGATCTTCTCTTCTTCCTCACTTCCCTGTCAGCCATTTCCAGCAGATTGACAACCTTATCAATCACCATGGAATTAAGCTTAGTGGCCCATCTGAATGCAGCCTTGAATTTTCCAATCTTTTCTAACAATTCATCTCGCCTCGACATCATAAACACAAAATCAATAACCAGATTACTGAGCTGAATCCCAACTTCAACTACTCGAACCTTCATTGTGATCATAGACCCGGAAGAAGATTCTTCATTGGATGTGTGAGATGCTTTCATCCACCCCATGGAACTCTTGATTAATCGCTCTTTACATTCACTCATCAGGGCTTGCATTTTTGTTTCAAAAACCGAAATATTGGTCTGAAAATCAAGCATCTCTTTAATCGCTTTGGCCAAGCGCCTGTGCACCTCGCCTTCCATATTGGTAGAAATGTCTTCAATAGGAACCGCCAAGAAGCTTGAAATACCAAAAAGAAGATTACTGGTTTTCTTGAGAGATCGAGAGTTTCTTGAGAGAGAGTTGTTTGGAGGAATGGGAAAATGAAATGTGTTTGGCGCCAATAATAAACTGAGCTTTATAACTACTAGAGTATGGGCATTTTAGGAAAAATGAGTGGACCAGAGGATAAACCATAAAATAAGTCTACTGGTATGCCCGCTCCGGCACTCCACTAATCTCAATTGCTTGTACACTATTACCGCGCGGGCCACTCTGGCACTCCCCCAGAGGTGAGGGGTGGCCTCATAACCACTCCTATTTGGCCTCTGCCACCAAATGGGGCCGGGGTCAGCTACAAGGCCACCCTTAGAGATCCAGGTGGTCAATTTTTTTTAATTTATATTTATTATTTATTATTTTTATATTAAAGAGGGTACACATGTTGCCTTCTAATTTGGTATCACGTGGTAGCACCGTAAGATAGACAGAAAAATCTATTTGATATAACAATTAAAACCTTAAGTGAGAAAATTGGAAAAATTTACACATCGGGATGTGATTTAATAAAAAATAGTCATAGTACTTGAAGATATCCGCTCGGGATAAAACTTCAGATAGTTTTTGAAAACTAAGATCAAGATAGCTTGATTGAATAATTTGAGAGCCCTAGGCTCCTCTCTATTTATAGGCAAAGCAGGGAGGCGAAGAATCAGATTCAAGAAATGTGGAATAAAGGAGCAGTTCTTATTCAATTAGACCAAAAAAGAGAACTATGTAGCATCAATCCAATCATTGATAGGAGAGTAGCATGGACGGCTAGGATTAAATCCTAGCATCCATGTTGCCGCATGGGATAGGAAGAATATCTCCCTGGTCTATGCGTCTCCTAGCCCAGGGGACTGGGCCTTGGTTTTACCCCAAGCCTTTCTCCTCCTCTCCAATACAAAAGCCCAGTGACTAATCTCTGGCCTTATGTGTTCCACTTATGCTCATTGGGCCTCTAGGTTTTATCCCAAGCCCAATTGCATCTAATCTCTTTAGCTCATGTTTTTAATAAATAAAACACTTCGCCTAATAAATAAGAAACCTTATGGTTAGATTAACAAAGCTACTAGAAAAATATGAAGCAGCTTCAGGACAGAAACTTAATAAGGACAAGACTTCAATTTTCTTTAGTCGAAATACTAGTGTAGAAAAGAAGCAGGAAATCACTCTCTTGTCAGGCCTTCAAGCAACATAGAGTTATGATAAATACTTGGGTTTGCCCACCCTTGTGGGGAAGTCACGTTCCCAAGCTTTTTCAGGTATTAAAGACTGAGTCTGGAACTACCTCAACAATTGGAAGACAAAGTTCTTGACACAAGCAGGGAAGGAAATACTTATTAAAGCTATGGCGCAAGCCATTCCCACATACTGTATGAGTGTATTCCTTCTACCTACGGGTTTCTATAAAGAGCTACAAGGGATGATGTAGCGTTTCTGGTGGGGCCATAAGGAAAATACCTCTAAAATTCATTGGATGAGCTGGGAGAAGATGGGTTTTTCCAAAGCCCAAGGGGGATTGGGGTTCCGTGATCTAGGGATATTTAACAAGGCCTTACTCGCAAAACAACTCTGGCGACTACTGCAGTGTCCGAATTCTTTGGCGGGGCAAATCTTAAAAGCCAAATATTTCCCATCTTGCTCTATAATGGCGGCAAATCTGGGTAACCGTCCTTCTTATGTATGGTGAAGCGTTATGGCGGCCAAGCCGGTTCTCATAAATGGCCTTTTTTGGAGAATTGGTAAGGGGGATGCCATTCATGTGTGGGGTGATAAATGGATTCCGAAACCGAACACTTTTATGATACAATCACCAAGGAACATACTTGATCGAGATGCCTGGGTTTCAGAACTCATTGATCCAGATATGAGGCAATGGCAAAATGACCTTATTACACAAGTTTTTCTTGAAGATGAAGCTGAGGTGATTAGAAGAATGCCGATTAGCCCGCTACCAGCAGAGGATAGAATTATATGGCGAGGCACAAAAAATGGTACTTTCTTTGTCCGGAGTGCATATTTTTTGGAAATGGATAGAATGGCACAAAAAGGGAGTGACCCATCCAGAAATGATAGAGGGATTGCTTGGAAAGACTGCTAGAATCTAAGAATACCAAATGTGGCAAAAACTTTTCTGTGGAAGGCATTACATAATTTGCTACCAACGAGGGTGAACTTAACCAAGAAGGGAGTGATCCAAGATACATTATGCCTTATTTGTGGATATGCAGATGAGACGGTAGTGCACATTTTATGGACTTGCCCGTCTTCAAAGGATGTGTGGGGAAGTGGACCTTTGAAATTGAAAAAATGTAGTAGTGTGGGCGGCAGCTTCTTTGAATTCTTCGAGTTAGTTCAGGACAGATGTGACACAATGAAACTGAATTGTTTGTTGTCACGGCAAGGAAAATCTGGTTGAGGAGAAACTCCTTTATTCATGGGGAAGACTTTATACATCCAACCAGGCTAGGAAGAGAAGCTCAGGATTCGCTGGAAGAGTTTCAAAGAGTGAATACTACGATCACATGTGGAGTCACTCCTGAGAGTGAACTGGTAGCTGTAATATGGAAACCCCTCCACAAAATATGATCAAGATAAACTGGGATGCTGGACTAAATTTGAAGGAAGGGCGTGTGGGTTTGGGGTTCATAGCTCGAGATTCGACTGGTAACTTTATTGCTGCAAGAATCCTATCTCTGGCTATCCACACTGATCCCACTTCGGCTGAAGCCTTAGCAGCGGTATATGCGATTCTCTTCTGCAAGGAAATGGGTTTTGCTAATACTATCTTCGAAGGGGACTCCTTGCAAGTTATCAAGGCTATTACTTCAGAGGGACATGTCTTAGTAGCTATGATCAATTTATCGATTGCATCAAAAGAGAAATACGTGGCTTGGAAAACTCCAGTTTTTTGCATGTAATGAGGGATGCCAATAATGCTACGCATGCGTTAGCGAAATTGGCTACCACCCATGTCACTATGTCTACTTGGTTGGGGAATGCCCCATCAAGTGTAGGTGATATTGTACGGAGGGAGAAATCCCTCCTGCTTGTGTGATCTTGTATTGGATCTTTTGAGATAAAGAATATTTACAATATTCTTTCAAAAATAAAAAGATAAAAAAAGCTTGGTGATAGACCTAAAGTGAAAATATTATTGGCTTAAATGTGTTCGTAATCATGTCACCCCGACATTTATTACGCAGCAATATTATTATAATCACAATTAATTCCACTAAATGATTGTGATTGAACTCTAATTAATATTTTTGACTAAAACAATTAATCCCTTTGACTTTTGACTTATTATTCTTTCATGAAATATTCCGTTGCAGAATTAAGGCTAAGAATATTGCCACTAAATTCTCTACCTCTTTATCTTTGAGTCACCGATTTTATGTTATTTTGATACATGTGAAAAGCACATGTATATATTTTGGTATGCCAACTAAAATGCTTCGACCGAAGACTCTGAGAATAATATCCATAAAATATATTTCATGGGGAAATTTCTTGTCTCTTAGTTTACTAACAAAATATTTGAATTCCCTCTTGAAGTTGGTGTTCCCACAATGTTAGATGTGATTACCCAACGTATTGAGCTTCTATTGACCGACAATAGGTCTTTCCCTTTCATACATCAAAGTTATCAACAATTCACATCTGACTTCACAAACTTCTTAGGATTTAGAATCAAAGTCTAAATAGTCTCTAAGGAGTTCATTGTCTTTTCTCAATGTAAAGTATCTTTATGAAAAGACAACTGCTTGGTTCGTTCAGTGTCCTAGGTTCTCTGCACACTACCCATCAATCCCAAAGTCACTGCTTTGCTTGATCAAGGTAGATCGCCAAGATTCGATGTGTAATAGTCTTACTCAAAATGAAATGCCTAATTCCATTTATTGACTGCGAGCTTTATACTTTAAGGAAACAAGGATTATGGACTATGACCTTGTGTGATAACCACGTTACGTCACACTCATAGCCATATTCAATGTAATCCTTGGACCTTTTGCATGCATAACAAAAATGATAAACTTGGTAATAAGCATGTAAAAGACATTTTATATGCTATAAGCTCTTTTCATTTTGAGAAGTGAATATAACATCTATATTCATTATAAAGTTTTGAATTTCAACACAGATATATAATCATTGAGATTTAGGGCATAATCCCAACTCAAACCACATCCATACACATCCTACAACCACAAAGAGTCTACCCATTGATCGGTAAGAAAAAAACACTCTAAAAAGATTATCGAACTTGGAGGCAAGCGAGGTGCTTGTTGGTCTTATAGATCTAGGATTTACAAAGGGTTGTAAGTATTCCTAATGTTTGTAATTTACATTTTCTTGTGATAATGATTTTCCAAGTTTTGGCTACCCTGGAGTGGTTTTTGTCTTTGATTTGTTCAAAAGGTTGTCCACTTTATCAACAAATCTTTGTGTTGTGGATGTGTAATTTATTTTACGGTTGTGTTTCTTATATTTTGTAGTTAAATGATTTAATTTGAGATCAATATTGCTTGGATTGTTGATTTGGGATAGAATCGTTCCTTGGGTTCTTACAAAACTGAACAACCATAAGAATGTGCTCTACAAATTACTGTCACCTGAATGCGCTTCTCATATCTACCAATTGAAAATACTATTAATCTAGAGGAAATTGTGGAGTCATATTTGAAAGAGAAATGGTTCACATCAATATTTTTTCCATCTCATCCTATAAATTTAATAGGTCAACCATTAAATTTGCGGACACATATGGACTCCACATAAATTCAATGGCAGATTCATCCATTCACTGTGGAGATGGTTAAAAAATAAATGAATTCTACCATTTTTGTATTTGAAATGATAATCACTTTGATTCACCAACAAGAGAGATCTTGAATGATCCACACCTTGATATTTTTGGCGGTTGCATCGAGTATATTGTGAGAATGCGCATTCTCAATATAGCGTCTACAGTCTTTGTAGGAGATAGGAGATGTAAATATCTCCTTGAGATAATTTAATAGAATTGATCATTTAAGTCTAGGCCCGATAATTTTAGTAACTAGTTACTAAAATTAATACTCTAAAGGGTTGATTCTTTTATAAAAGTATCATGGATAATCATGTGATTCAAGTACTCAACAATTAAATATTTAGAATGGATAAGGTGACTGTAAAATTAAAATACCTTACTCAATTATGAATATCTCATGGAGACACTACAAAAAATTCAAGGGTTTAATGACATTTATATTAGTGACATTTTAAGAAAATGTCACTAAATTGTGACTTTTTAACGGTTCAAACATCACTATTCATAAAATAGTGACGTTTGAGTATTGTTGCTGTTCACACGTCACTATTCGCACGCGATTAGTGACTTGTGAATAGTGGTAACGATTCACACATCACTAATCGCGTGTGAATAGTCATGTGTGAATAGTAAAACGTATTAAAATTTGAAAAATATTGGCACCTAAAATTTACATTTAAAGCAACCACCCACACCTAAAAACTTAAAAAAATTTCCACTTTCACCCAACACACATAAAACTTCTTTGTTTTTTAAAAATAAATATATTTACAGGTGGCTGCTGATTCCAAACTGACAGCCACACGTGGGGAGCGGATGGGTGGACTTCGGGATGGCCAGCAAGCCACCCTAGAGGTGGCCACGGGTGGTGTGGCCACCTTTGGGTGGCTTGCGGGCCACCCTTAAGGCTGGGAGTGGCTCAAAGGGCGACCCCCCACCCCTCTAATTTTTTTTTTTCTAAATTTAATTTTTTGTTTGAACAAATATATATATATTAGTTTGGTAAAAATTATTTTTTTATAATTTTATAAAGGGTAGTGACGTTTGAATAGTACAAAACGGTACCATCTAGAAGGTGTTGTGCACTGTTCAAACGACACCATTTGAATAGTGACGTTTTGCTAAAAATTGGCACCAAATAGTGTCATTTTGCACTGTTCAAACGACACTAGCGCATTTTCTAGTCGTTGCACTGTTTGCCATTTTGAAAACGTCACTATTTGAACGTCACAAACCATATAATAACCTTTTTTGAGCCAAAAACATAATTATACGTGAGTCACAAAACCCTTGAATTTTTGTAATGAGTAGTTTATTTGCAAACATTAGAAGGATAAGGAGCTCTTTTGTAATTTATAATGCAATTAGAAATTTATAGTTGAGTAATTTATAATTAATAAGACTTGCAAGAGGGAATGAAATAACAAGAAACTTAAAACCTATTGGAGGTAGGATTTATTTCTCTTTCACATAAACAAATGTAACTAATATAGCTTTTTCAAAGAATACATTGAGAATGAGTAGCGAAGTCTCAAATTTTACAATAATAAAACCAAAGCTTTTCAATCCTTTCTTCTTCGCAAATTTGACATTAATATTCTCTGAATTTTCGTCTTCAGTAACGCAAGTGAGATATAGGATATGTGGGTCATATCTATGCCTAGCTACGAGTGGAAGAGTAGCACATTTAATACACAAGAAGAACTTACAAGTAATGCATTCAAACGTCTCAGCGCCATGAAGATGTTAACCACAAGCAGTGGAAAACTCTAGTTGATCAAATTTACCAAGGAAGAGGGAGTGTTGGTGCACTTTATGTTTAAAGAGATCTTGAATTAAAATACATTGAGCATCAAATGTTGCACCATAACACCCCGCGA
Organism: Corylus avellana; assembly: GCF_965113065.1. Taxonomy (NCBI): domain Eukaryota; kingdom Viridiplantae; phylum Streptophyta; class Magnoliopsida; order Fagales; family Betulaceae; genus Corylus; species Corylus avellana. The sequence goes on along the minus strand of NC_142495.1, from coordinate 20,595,650 downwards.
TACATCTGTAGCTGAAGCCACCTCTATTTCTATTGCAAGCTCAACAAAGAACGCTTGTTTGCACGCCTGAAGAAAAGATCGTTTGCAAATTATGTAAGAAGAGCGAGTGCGGGTGATGTAAAGGTCGCATAACCTCGTGGGGTAGTTTAGTACATCTTATATGGCGGGAAAGTTGCAATGCTCACAATCGTAAAATGGGGACAACACTATAAATTGCACCCACACAACGCCTGACATCCTGGAGCTTTTCATTTTGAAGTATTAATTTATGTCGTGGATGACTCCAATGTCGAATCTGTTGAGGGGTATAATAGATGACAATTTGATATGCTTGCTGCCTTACCAAACGTTGGTTTAGGCTTTTGTATTTATAGAATAATGTTTACCTGAGATTACACTTAGTATGAGATTTAAACACTAAGTGATAAGATATACAAGGAGATAAGTTTAACAAGAAATTGTTATCTAAATAATCTGCTACAACCAGATATTGTTTAATTTGATATTATCTTGTATAGAGTCCTCATTTGAAGAGATGTCTCTAACACGCCCCCTCAAGCTCAACGGTATGGAATGAACGTTGAGCTTGTCTCTAAGAAATCCAAATCGAAATGAAGACAGCGGTTTGGTGAAGACATCGGCTAGCTGATCCTTGCTAGATATAAACTTGATGTTGAGCGTCTTTTTAGCAACCATGTCGCGGACAAAGTGGAAATCGATTTCGACATGTTTAGTTCGTGCATGAAAGACTGGATTAGAGGATAGGTAGGTAACTCCAATGTTATCACACCATAGTGTAGGGGCTGTGGAGAGATGTAATCCCAGTTCAAAACATAAGGATAAGATCCATGATAGCTCTGCAGCAGTGTTGGCAAGTGCTTCGTATTCAACTTCTGTACTCGAACGAGCAACAGTTTGTTGTTTTCGACTGCTCTAGGAAATTAGATTTTTGCCAAGAAAAACACAGTAGTCCCCTGTTAAACGTCGATCATCCCTGTTTCTGGCCTAGTCGGCATCTGAGAAAGCTTGAATTGCAGTGGTGTTAGACTTGTAAAATTGAAGGACATACTGCACAGTATGCCTGAGATAGCGTAGTAGTCTTTTTGTTGCTTGCCAATGTAGCTCAGTTGGGTTTTGTATGAATTGAGAAATCTTATTCACACAGTAAGAGATGTCTGGTCGAGTAATGCATAGGTATTGTAATGCGCCAATAGTACTGCGATACAGAGTTGGATTAGGGAAAATATCACCTTCGTGAGCAGATATGTTTGTGGATGATGCCATAGGGGATGTGGCTAGTTTGGCTTCTACCATTTTAGTGCGCTTGAGAAGGTCAACAATATACCTTTGTTGAAAGAGAATCACACCATCAGAGGTAGGAACCACTTCTATACCCAGGAAAAGTTAAATTTACCTAGGTCTTTGACTGAAAATTCATTGTGAAGTGCAGCAAGAAGATCACGAATTGCAGAGGATTTGGAGCTAGTTATCAGGATGTCATCCATGTAAATTAACACAAACATAGTGTAGTCCTTGGATTTATAGATGAAGAGGGACGTGTCTGATTTGGAGCTAGAAAATCCAAGAGCTAGGAGCTTGGTACTGAGTCTAGAAAACCAAGCCCAAGGGGCTTGTTTGAGACCATATAGAGCTTTGATCAATTTATATAAGTGTTGAGGGTGCTGAGAATGCGCAAAGCCAGGGGCTAGGACATGTAGACCTGCTCGGACAGATTGCTATGAAGAAAGGCGTTCTGTATATCTATTTGATGTGTGGGCCAGCCACTAGAGAGGGCGATAGAGAGAACAGTACGGACTATTGTAGGCTTAATTACATGGCTGTAGATCTCACCATAATCAATTCCAGCTAATTGGTGGAATCCTTTTGCGACAAGCCGAGCTTTATAGCGTTCTACATAGCGTCTGCCTTTCTTTTTAAGTAGAAGACCCTTTTGCACCCAATGACATTGGCAATTGAATTTGGGGGAACTAAGGTCCATGTGTTGTTCTTCAGTAGGGCATCGAACTTAGTGTTCATAGCCTATCTCCAATTTGCGTTTTTAACAGCTGATGTAAAACATGTTGGCTCCAGATCAATTGAAGAGGATTCAGTAATAAGGGCATGAGGAAGGGGGTACTTAACTGTGCCATTTGTGAACAATTTGGGTTTGGATATGTTATTTCTGGAATGAGTGATCATGGGATGGGGTTGGTTGAGATTAGTGGAGGGAGAAGATGCCATGGACGAAGATGCAGCAGAGGCTGAGGTAGAAGATGGAGTTTCGGCCAAAGGGTGAATGGGGTTCGTGATTTCTGAGGAATTGGGTGATGCAACATCTGGGATGGTGGGTATTCCATTTTGTGGGCTGGGTGGGGTCGTGATATCTGGGGAAGTGGGTGAGGCGTCATTTAGGAAGGTGGGTATTACATTTTGTGGATTGGGTGAATATGGAGAAGATGGAGTTCCATTTTCGGGTGGGTTAAATGGTGCTGGGTTTTGAATGTTGTGGGTTGTGTGTATAATGTGAGGTAGGGAATTGGTTTAGGAAGGAGATGTTTCCGTGAGATTTTGGAGGGTTAATTTGGTTGTGCAAGGAAAATATTTTCTTGGAAGATTACATCTCTGGAGATGTAGAGACGTCGTGTAGATAAGTGAAGGCATTTGTATCCCTTGTGTTGGGGACTGTAACCTAAGAATAGACATTGTTTAGATAGGGGTTGGAATTTATTTTTGTTTTAGGGACGTAAGTTGGGCCAACAAGCACAACCAAAGACTCGAAGAAAATTGTAATCAGGTTGACAATTAAAGATAATGAAAAAAGGTGAACTATTTGAGAGAACTGGAGTAGGCATATGATTGATTAAATAGCATGCCGTTAAGAAAGCGTCATCCCAAAATTCAAAAGACATATTGGCATGAGAGAGGAGTGCCAATCCTTTTTCGACAATATGTTGATGTTTACGTTCAATGGCACCATTTTGTTGGTGAGTATGGGGGCAAGAGACTCTATGAAGAATGCCAAATTGAGTTAGTAATTTATTTAGGGGACGATATTTGCCACCCCAATCAGATTGAATAGATTTAATTTTCGAATTGAAATAGCATTTGACATATGATTTGAATCTTAGGAAAATAGAGCTAACATCACTTTTGCATGACATTGGAAAAAGCCACGTATATTTACTGTAAGCATCAAGAAAAGATACATAATATTTGGAGCTAGATCTAGTTAGAATAGGAGCTGGTCCCCATACATCAGTGTAAATTAGTGCTAAAGGACACATGGCTATAGAAGAAGATGCTGAAAATTTGAGCTGTTTGCTTTTGGAACCCAGGCAGGCAGAGCGATCCGTGGATTCTTTTGAAGAAGCAACAGGTAGATGAAAATTGGAAAGGACACGACGAACAACTTTCAAAGCAGGATGACCCAACCTTGAGTGCCATTGAGACTCTGAGACTTTCTCACCCACCATGGCAGAAGCGAGTGGTTTATTTGTGGAATGAAAAAATTGATAAAGGCCATTTTTACTTTGGCCGTAGAGCAGAAGCTTCTTGGTTCGGTGGTCTTTCAAAAGAAAATGGAATGGATGAAACTCAAAGAATGTGTTTGTGTCTTTTGTGAATTGATGAACATATATTAAATTTTTGGAGTTGTGGGGAACGTGCAAGATATTATATAAATTCATGTTAAAGGATGGGAGAGAAAGACGGGCATTTCCAATATGTTTAATGGAAAGCCCATTACCGTTTCCAACTCAAATTTGATATGTGCCCATGTATTCATCAGCCGTGATGTTCAGATTGGTGAGATCAGGTGTCAGGTGATGAGTAGATGTAGAGTCCGGATACCAATTTAGATCGCCACTGGTAGAAGGAGTAGTGAGATATGCTTGTGGAGGAGAGATCTGATCACTAGAATATGCTTCATTGAAGCAATTGTAGCAGTCTAGGGCAATATGGCCATATCGATTACATACCTGACAATGGGGACGGTTGGATTGATGGTTGAATGGAGCTCCATGTGAGTAGGATGTGTTGCGCCCCCTACCACGATAGGGACGAGAATTAGTAGTGCTGGAGTGTCGACCAGATGAGTGAAAATCAGGTCCAGATGAGGGAAAAACACGTCCAGATGAGTTGAAGCCATGAGAAGGACCATTGCGAGCCCCACGTCCACGCTGATGGTATCCACGTGAAGTAAAATTTGCTCCTGCCATGAACAAATCAATTGATGGCTGATTTGGTTCCAATCTCATCTCATGTGTGAAAAGATGCCCATAAGTCTCCTCTATTGATAACGGATCAGCACGTATGAGAATTGATGTGACAAACGGATCATACTCAGATCCAAGATCACTGAGGAAGAAACTTTGCTTATCAAGTTCATCGAGAGGATGTTCTATGGCAACAAGAGTGTCGGTGAGAGTCTGAAAATGGTGATAATAGTCTACTATGGAGGAAGAGCCTTTTTTCATGGTGGAGAGTTGATGATGCACATTCATGGTGCGGAAGCGAGATTGAGACTTGAACAATGTCTCTAGCGCCTTCCAGGCTTTACGTGAGGTGGTGCAACGAGTGACATGTATCAACAATTTTTTAGAGATTGCTGAATTAATTGCTCCTAAGATAATCTAATCTTGCATCTGCCAAGTGTGGTAGGCAGGGTTGGGTGTCTCAATGACAACATGATCTTCGGAAGTTTTAATGGTTGGTGAAGGGCAAGGAATTGAACCATCTACATCACCGTAGAAGTCCCCACCATTGAGGTGAGGAACAATTTGGGTCAGCCATAGCAGGTAGTTGTCCCTAGTCAATTTGGTAGGGTTGAGATTGGAGAAAGTAACAAGGTTTGAAGATTGGGTAGGCATGAAAAGATAAATAGCGGAAGAGAAAAAAAAGATCGAGCAACGTGAGTCTAATGCTCTGATACCATAAAAAAATTTGTGGGTCTAACTCATCTCATAAAACTAGTTCTATCAGAGTGGGTTGTCCACTCTTTATAAACATGCCCAAGATCTTGTTCATAGGCAATATGGGACTATTTTTCAACACCTTTCCTCACGAGCAGGCCAGTATTTTTCCTGGTCCTTGTCATGAGATAAGTAGTGTGGGCCCGCAGTTGTCCTGTGGTAGGCTCTGATTCCATGAAGAAAATTCGTAGGTCTAACTCATGTCATAAAACCGATTCAATAAGAGAAAAAAAAGATCGAGCGACGTGAGTCTAATGCTCTGATACCATATAATAGATGAAAATTTGATATGCTTGCTGCCTTACCAAACGTTGGTTAAGGCTTTTGCATTTATAGAATAATGTTTACATGAGATTACACTTAGTATGAGATTTAAACACTAAGTGATAAGATATACAAGGAGATAAGTTTAAGGGGAAACTTCACTAAGGCCCCCTGAACTTCCTGCCGATTTTGCAGACCCCCCCTGAACTTCAAAAACTCTCATTTTGGACCCTTAAACTTCTATTTTCTCTTACTTTGGACCCCTCCGTCAGTTTTCAACGTTAGATTTAACGGTTTGATTTTTTTATACTCATTATACCTCTCGTTAAAACTACACCGTTTTGGATCCCTAAAAATTACAACTCACCCAGCCCAAAACGACGTCGTTTTGGGCATTAATATATATATATATATATATTTTTTTTAAAAAAAGCAAAATATTTATAAAAAAAAGGAGTAATATCGGGGTGGCTCCAGCCACCCCTTGGCCAAAATGGGGTGGCCGGACCACCCCATTTTTGGCCAAGGGGGTGGCTGGCCGATCTGGGGGTGGTCGAACCAGCCCCATGGCCAAGGGGGTGGTCCGGCCACCCCCTTGGCAAAAAATAAAAAATAAATAAAAGGGGGGGATCGGTGCATTTGGGGTGGCCGGACCACCCCCAAGGGGCTGGGGGTGGTTTCGGCCACCCCATACTGGTCGTATGGGGTGGTCGAAACCACCCCCAGCCCCTTGGGGGTGGTCCGGCCACCCCAAATGCACCGATCCCCCCTTCTCTATTTTTTTTTTTTGGCAAGGGGGTGGCCGGACCACCCCCTTGGCCATGGGGGTGGTTCGACCACCCCCAGCCACCCCCTTGGCCAAAAATGGGGTGGTCAAGCCACCCCATTTTGGACAAGCCCTATCCTTCTCCCCCTTTTTTCCTTTTTTTTTTTTTTTTTTTTTTTTTCTAAAAAATTAAAATAAAAAAAAATTTAATGCCCAAAACGGTGTCGTTTTGGGCTGGGGTGGGTGCTGTAGCTTTGGGCATTTTCGGAATTTCAAGTGGGCTGGGTAGGGATATAATGGGCATTTAATATTGAAAACTAATAGATGGGCCTAAAGTAAGAGAAAATGGAAGTTTAAGGGTCCAAAATGAGAGTTTTTGAAGTTCAGGGGGGGTCTGCAAAATTGGCCGGAAGTTCAGGGGGCCTTAGTGAAGTTTCCCCTAAGTTTAACAAAAAATTGTTCTCTAAATAATCTGCTGCAAGCTTTATCCAGAGATATTGTTTAATTTGATATTATCTTGTATAGAGTCCTCATTTGAAGAGATGTCTCTAACAAGGGGCAACATTTTTATCCACTTCCAGATCATTTCCCTCTACCAAATGAGTGGCATCATCAATAGAATCATTGGTTCCACTCACCTTCTTAATCCAATATGCACACGGTATGTGGGCAACATTATCACAGTTGTGATAATCACAACATCAAGCTGCATACATTTTATTCACCACAGTGAAACAGATTTGACACATGTTGTGGTCCTCGCCTCGACTAAGAGAGAAGGTGCAAGTCAGAGAGTGACTATGTCCTCTAATTTGGATGGTTCCTAGAAATTGAGCACAGTTGGAGTGAATATAAAGTCGACAATTGCAACATAGATAGGCAATGTCAGTATGTTGCATACCACAGACTTCGCAAGTGAGCATGATCTGATTTTCAGTGGGGATGAATGAGTGTTGGTTACATTTTTTAGCACCAATTTTCCAGTGAGAACCACATCTGATGTCGAGTCTATAATCACAATCGGAACATTTGTAAAAGAAATTTCTTCTAAAACATTTTCCGCAAGCACCACAACAGTATTGAGTCTCTGATGGTTGTTTCAGTTCAAGGGTGTGGCTTGACAAGTGCAGAGGGTCTGTTGTCGTGAATGGTACATTTTCACATGGTTACTGTAGAAGGAAGCTACACTTGGGGATCGAGCATGTATAAATGGTAGGCCCATTAATATTGTTACCTAACAAACATGATACTGGTTCCTTGCACATTGAGCAATTAAAAACTTTGTTCTCACCATTGTTGTCAAGTACTTTCATGGAGATCAAGTGATGTATTGCCCTCAAATTATGTGTGGTCGTTATCTCTGTATTGTTTGTTGGCTCAAGGCACAATTCATGAAGGAAAAACATGCATTTACTTCATTTGTAACCATGACTTCCCAATACTGACTTTTTGCACAGCTGGCAACCAACTTCGTTCTTTCCATCACTTTCCAGCTTATCAATGAGTTGCAAATGATGCCATGGGCTGAGATCTAATCTTTCCTCCATCTTACTCACCCTCTAACACACAGGCATAAAACACAGAGGTGGTTAGTATTCAAAATTGTGATATGATCATAGGGTTTGTAAACATTATAAAATATGCTACTATTTTGTTGATATTAGTTATTAGTTATATTAGGGTATACTGCCGAGTGAGGCCTTTCTTGCCTAGGCAACCAAACTGTTTGAATGATGAAGGAAATATTACGATTATCGCCCTTTCAAAATATAGCAAAGAGGGACAGAAGTCATTCACTTTTAACAAAGTATTCGGTCCGCCTGCAAGCCAAGGTTGGTCTCTTCTTTTTTTTTTTTTTTCTTTTTAAATTTTTTTTTTTTATTATTATTTTTTTTCCTTTTTGTCAAATTTCCTTATGTGTTGCTGCTTTCCATTCTTTGCAGAGGAGGTATGTTTAGACACCCAACCTCTACTTCGGTCTGTTCTTGATATGGTTATAATGTTTGTATATATATTTGCTTATGGACAAATAGGATCAGGGAAAACTTATACTATGGTAAGAGATTCAACATGTTATCATTGGAATCAGACTCTTGATAATTTCTTTCGCAATAAGGCTTTGAGTTATTTTTTGCCAAAAAATGCTTGGTCATTAAAAATGCTTTAGGTTTTATTAAAGTTATATCATCTATCAATTCACAGTGGACCCAATGACCATGAATGAAGTTAAATTAGATGCGTCATAGTGGGTACTAATTTTATTTTTTCAAAGATAAAAATTTGAACTTCCAAATCTTTATCCCCTTGAAGACCAAACAATTAAGATGGGTCATTGTCCTATATTCAAAGTTTAAACCTTTAATTTTAAATAGTGGTGTTTACATGTATCAATAACAGGGTACTACAAAAATTATCAACTTTTGAACTTCTACAAAAACTTTGAAATACATGTAAATATCACTATAAACATAGTGGCAACAGTAAAGAGCTTAACCAAGGTAAAATATGAGAGAACGAGAGAGAATGTGTAGCACCTGTTATACAACTTCAAGCACAACTTCAAGCTTGTTGTGCCTTCTAACTATCACAACGATGGTCTACAAATGATGATTTGGTAGGAGAAATAAAATATTGCTATGCTTCGAAAACTATGATCGATTTGGTTTATAATGAACATAATTATTCCTTTCTTTGCTCCTTTTTCTCTAAACATTCTTTTCTTTGTTACATGTTCCTCTATTATTTTGTTTTGACTTTTTCTTCATCTCCAAGTCTTCCTTTTCTTGTACATAGCCTTTTATTCTCTTACTTTATTCTTTTCTTTTTCTCCACATCTTTGTTTCTTACAACTTTAGATATTTATTACAGGACTCACCAAAGTTAGTTTCTAATATTGAAGTTCATCATCCACGAGTATATTTGGCCAAACTATCGATAAGATGGCTTACAAAGGATGAAACTTCAACTATCGTAGCTACACACACTCCAACTTCCTTACATCCACTTCTTCAAACCTGTAGGTGGCTTTTAAAACCACCATTCAATTTGGGATGGATCTTTATTAGATTTTAATCAAAATGGTGATTTTAAAAGCTACGTATGGGTGTGAAGAAAGTGGGTGTAAAAGTGATAGTATGTATAGCATTACTCCTAAAAGTATGAAAGAAATGGGTTACAATGAAACTATTTTTTTTCCTTTGTAGAAACGAGCTTAGTTGTTAAATTTTTTATGTTCCTTCTCAAAACAAAAAATATTAACAAACAATCTAAACACAAAGAGAAACACTACATACACTCCGTCTCTACAACATCTTTTCAAGCCAAAAACAAAAAGGCACCCTCCAAAACACATTAATAAACATAGTTGTAATGTGTTTTTGTACATGCTACTTTATTCTATTGCATTGTCCTTTTCTTGTCAATAAATCTTCTTTTCTTTTCTACTTCCTACTTTTTGAAAAATAAAATTAACATGCTCATTTAAACACTCTTCAAATATTAGAAGAATAATAATAATTTTCACATTTATGTCACATCAAAAAAAAAATTTCAAACAAAAAACATCCCTCAAAACACATTAACGAACAAAATTGTATTTTGTGTTTGTATTTCCTTCCTTTTCTCTAAGGGGTGTTTTTTGCTAACGGTTCGAAAAAGTATTCTAATGTGACATAAAGTTCAAAACATTTTAGTTTTTTTTTAATCATGTAAATGTGTATCTAAATAAACCCACAGCCACCTATAGGGTGGCTTGCGGGCCACCCTTAAGGCTAGGGGTGGCTCAAAAGGCCACCCCCCACCCCTCTAATTTTTTTTTTTTTAATTTAAATTTTTATTTGAACAAATATATATATATATATATATATATATATATATATATATATATATATATATATTAGTTTTGTAAAAATTATTTTTTTTAATTTTATAAAGGGTAGTGACGTTTGAATAGTACAAAGCGGCACCTTCTAGAAGGTGTTGTGCATTGTTCAAACGACATCATTTGAATAGTGACATTTTGCTAAAAAATGGCACCAAATAGTGTCGTTTTGCATTGTTCAAACGACACTAGCCCATTTTCTCATCTTTGCACTTTTTGTCATTTTGAAAAAGTCACTATTTGAACGTCACAAACCATATAATGACCTTTTTTGGGCAAAAAACGTCATTATATGTGAGTCACAAAACCCTTGAATTTTTGTAATGAGCAGTTTATTTGCAAACATTAGAAGGATATGGAGCTCTTTTGTAATTTATAATGGAATTAGAAATTTATAGTTGAGTAATTTATAATTAATAAGAGTTGCAAGGGGGAATGAAATAACAAGAAACTTAAAACCTATTGGAGGTAGGATTTATTTCTCTTCACATAAACAACAGTAACTAATATAGCTTTTTCGAAGAATACATTGAGAATGAGTAGCGAAGTCGCAAATTTTACAATAATAGAACCAAAGTTTTCCAATCCTTTATTTTTCTCAAATTTGACAATAATATTCTCTAGATTTGTCTTCAGTAGTGCAAGTGAGATATAGGATATGTGGGTCATATCTATGCCTAGCTACGAGTGGAAGAGTAGCACATTTAATACACAGGAAGAACTTACAAGTAATGCATTCAAACATTTCAGCACCATGAGGGTGTTGATGACAAGCAGTGAAAAACTCTAGTTGATCAAATTTACCAAGGAAGAGGTAGTGTTGGTGCCCTTTATGTTTAAAGACTTCTGGAATTAAAATACATTGAGCATCAAATGTTGCACTAGAACACCCCTCCCTACATCTGTAGCTGAAGCCACCTCTATTTCTGCTGCAAGCCCAACAAAAGAACGCTTGTTTGCATGCCCAAGAAAAGAACGTTTGCAAATTATGTAAGAAGAGCGGGTGCGGGTGACGTAAAGGTCGCATAACCTCGTGGGGTAGTTTAGTACATCATATATGGAGGGAAAAGATGCAATGCTCACAATTGTAAAATGGGGACAACACTAGAAATTGCATACATCCCACACAACGCCTAACATCTTGGAGCTCTTCATTTTTAAGAATTAATTTATGTCATGGATGACTCCAATGTTGAATCTGTTGAAGAGAAACATTTTTATCCACTTCCAGATCATTTCCCTCTACCAAATAAGTAGCATCAGCATTAGAATCATTGGTTTCACTCACCTTCCTAATCCAATATGCACACCGTACATGGGAAACATAATCACAGTTGTGATAATCACAACTGTAAGCTGCATACAGTTTATTCACCTCAGCGAAACAGATTTGACACATGTTGTGGTCCTCGCCTCGACTAAGAGAGAATGTGCAAGTCAGAGAGTGACTATGTCCTCTAATTTTGATGGTTCCTAGAAATTGAGCACAGTTGGAGTGAATAAGAAGTCGACAATTGCAACATAGATTGGCGATGTCAGTATGTTGCATACCACAAACTTCGCAAGTGAGCATGATATGATTTTCAGTGGGGATGAATGAGTGTTGGTCACATTTTTTAGCACCAATTTTCCAGTGAGAACCACAATTGATGTCGAGTCTATAATCACAATCGTAACATTTGTAAAAGAAACTTCTTCTAAAACATTTTCTGCAAGAACCACAACAATATTAAGTCTCGGCTAGTGGTTTTAGTTCAAGGGTGTGGCTTGACAAGTGCAAAGGGTGTGTTGTCGTGAAGGGTACATTTTCACATGGTTGATTAAGAAGGAAGCTACACTTGGGGATCGAGCATGTATAAATGGTAGGCCCATTAATATTGTTACCTGACAAACATGAAACTGGTTCCTTGCACATTGAGCAATTTAAAACTTTGTTCTCACCATTGTTGTCAAGTATCATGGAGATCAAGTGATGTATTTCCCTTAAATTATATGTGGTCGTTATCTATGTATTGTTTGTTGGCTTAAGGCACGATTCATGAAGGAAAAAAATGCATTTACTACATTTGTAGCCTCGACTTCCCAATATTGGCTTTTTGCACAACTGGCAACTAACTTCGTTCTTTCCATCACTTTCCAGCTTATCATTGAGTTGCAAGTGATGCCATGGGCTGAGATCTAATCTTTCCTCCATCTTCCTGACTCTCTAACACACAGGCACAAAACACAAAGGTGGTTAGTATTCGAAATTATGATATGATCATAGGGTTTGTAAACGTTATAAAATATGCTACTATTTTGTTGATATTAGTTATTAGTTATATTAGGGTATACTGCGGAGTGAGGCCTTTCCTGCCTAGGCAACCAAATTTTTCGAATGATGATGGAAATATTAGGATTATCGCCCCTTCAAAATATAGCAAAGAGGGACAGAAGTCATTCAGTTTTAACAAAGTTTTCGGTCCGCCTGCAAGCTAATGTTGGTCTTTTTTTTTTTCTTCTTCTTAATTTTTCCTTTTTGTCAAATTTCCTTATCTACTACTGCTTTCCATTATCTACAGAGGAGGTATGTTTAGACACCCAACCTCTGATTCGGTATGTTCTTGATATGGTTAGAATGTTTGTATATATATTTGCTTATGGACAAACAAGATTAGGGAAAACTTATACTATGGTAAGAGATTCAACATGTTATCGTTGGAATCAGACTCTTGATAATTTCTTTCGCAATAAGGCTTTGAGTTATTTTTTGCCAAAAAATGCTTGGTCATTAAAAATGCTTTGAGTCTTATTAAGTTATATCATCTATCAATGCACAGTGGACCCAACGAGCAAAAATGGAGTCAAATTAGATGCGTCATAGTGGGTACTAATTTTATTTTTTCAAAGATCAAAATTAGAACTTCCAAATCCTTATCCTCTTGAAGACCAAAAAATTAAGATGGTTCATTGTCCTATATTCAAAGTTTAACCCTTTAATTTTAAATAGTGGTGTTTACATGTATCAATAACATGGTACTATAAAAATTATCAACTTTTGAACTTCTACAAAAACTTTGAAATACATGTTAAATATCACTATAAACAAAATGGCAATAGAAAAGAGGTTAACCAAGGTAAAATTTGAGAGAGCGAGAGAGAATGTGTAGCCCCTGTTATACAACTTCAAGCTTGTTGTGCCTTCTAACTATCACAACGATGGTCTACAAAGGATGATTTGGTAGGAGAAATAAAATATTGCTATGCTTCGAAAACTATGATCGATTTGGTTTATAATGGACACAATTATTCCTTTCTTTGTTTCTTTTTCTCTAAACAATCTTTTCTTTTTTACATGTTCCTCTTTTATTGTGTTTTGACATTTTCTTCATCTCCAAGTCTTCCTTTTCTTGTACGTGGCCCTTTATTCTCTTCCTTTATTCTTTTCTTTTTGTCCACATCTTTGTTACAACTTTAGATATTTATTACAGGACTCACCAAAGTTAGTTTCTAATATTGAAGTTCATCATCCACGAGTATATTAGGTCAAACTATCAATAAGAAGGTTTACAAAGGATGAAATTTCAACTATCGTAGCTACACACACTCCAACTTCCTTACATCCACTTCTCCAAACCTGTAGGTGGCTTTTAAAACCACCATTAAATTTGGGATTGATCTCTATTAGATTTTAATCAAAATGGTGATTTTAAAAGCTACGTATGGGTGTGAAAAAAGTGGGTGTAAAAGTGATACTATGTATAGCATTACTCCTAAAAGTATGAAAGAAATGGGTTACAATGAACCTATTTTTTTCCCTTTGTAGAAACGAGCTTAGTTGTTAAATTTTTTGTTTTCCTTCTCAAAACAAAAAATATTAACAAACAATCTAAACACAAAGAGAAACACTACACATACCATCTCTACAACATCTTTTTAAACCAAAAACAAAAAGGCACCCTCCAAAACACATTAATACATAGCTGTAATTTGCTTTTGTACATGCTCCTTTATTCTTTTGCATTGTCCTTTTCTTGTGAATAAATCTTCTATTCTTTTCTACTTCCTACTTTTTGAAAAATAAAATTAACATGCTCATTTAAACACTATTCAAATATTAAAAAAATAATAATAATTTTCACATTTATGTCACATCAGAAATTTTTTTTCAAACAAAAAACAAAAAACATCCCTCAGAACACATTAACGAACAAAATTGTATTTTGTGTTTGTATTTCCTTCCCTTACTTTGAGGGGTGTTTTTTGTTAACGGTTCGAAAAAGTATTCTAATGTGACATAAAGTTCAAAACATTTTAGTTTTTTTTTAATAGTGTAAATGTGTATCTAAAGAAACCCGCGGCCACCTATAGGGTGGCTTGCGGGCCACCCTTAAGGCTGGGGGTGACTCAAAAGGCCACCCCCCACCCCTCTAATTTATTTATTTTTAATTTAAATTTTTATTTGAACACACACACACACACACACACACACACACACACACACACACATATATATATATATATATATATATATATATATATATATATATTAGTTTGGTAAAAATTATTTTTTTTTATAATTTTATAAAGGGTAGTGAAGTTTGAATAGTACAAAGCGGCACCTTCTAGAAGGTGTTGTGCACTGGTCAAACGACACCATTTGAATAGTGACATTTTGCTAAAAAATTGCACCAAATAGTGTTGTTTTGCATTGTTCAAACGACACTAGCCCATTTTCTAGTCTTTGCACATTTTGCCATTTTGAAAAAGTCACTATTTGAACATCACAAACCATATAATGACCTTTTTTGGGCAAATAATGTCATTATATGTGAGTCACAAAACCCTTGAATTTTGGAAATGAGTAGTTTATTTGCAAACATTAGAAGGATAAGGAGCTCTTTTGTAATTTATAATGCAATTAGAAATGTATAGTTGAGTAATTTATAATTAATAAGACTTGAAAGGGGGAATGAAATAACAAGAAACTTAAAACCTATTGGAGGTAGGATTTATTTCTCTTTCACATAAACAAATGTAACTAATATTGCTTTTTCAAAGAATACATTGAGAATGAGTAGCGAAGTCGCAAATTTTACAATAATAGAACCAAAGCTTTCCAATCCTTTCTTCTTCGCAAATTTGACAATAATATTCTCCAGATTCGTCTTCAGTAACGCAAGTGAGATATAGGATATGTGGGTCATATCTATGCCTAGCTATGAGTGGAAGAGTAGCACATTTAATACACAAGAAGAACTTACAAGTAATGCATTCAAACATCTCAGCGCCATGAGGTTGTTGACCACAAGCACTGCAAAACTCTAGTTGATCAAATTTACCAAGGAAGAGGGAGTGTTGATGCCCTTTATGTTTAAAGACTTCTGGAATTAAAATACATTGAGCATCAAATGTTGCACCAGAACACCCCTCCCTACATTTGTAGCTGAAGCCACCTCTATTTCTGTTGCAAGCCCAACAAAAGAACGCTTGTTTGCATGCCCAAGAAAAGAACGTTTGCAAATTATGTAAGAAGAGTGGGTGCGGGTGGTGTAAAGGTCGCATAACCTCGTGGGGTAGTTTAGTACATCTTACATGGAGGGAAAAGTTGCAACGCTCACAATGGTAAAATGGGGACAACACTATAAATTGCATACATCCCACACAACGCCTGAGATCTAGGAGCTCTTCATTTTTTAGTATTAATTTATGTTGTGGATGACTCCAATGTTGAATCTGTTGAGGGGCAACATTTTTATCCACTTCCAAATCATTTCCCTCTACCAAATAAGTAGCATCATCATTAGAATCATTGGTTTCACTCACCTTCCTAATCCAATATGCACACCGTACGTGGGCAACATAATCACAGTTGTGATAATCACAACAGTAAGCTGCATACATTTTATTCACCTCAGCGAAACAGATTTGACACATGTTGTGGTCCTTGCCTCGACTAAGAGAGAATGTGCAAGTTAGAGAGTGACTATGTCCTCTAATTTTGATGGTTCCTAGAAATTGAGCACAGTTGGAGTGAATAAGAAGTCGACAATTGCAACATAGATAGGCGATGTCAGTATGTTGCATACCACAGACTTCGCAAGTGAACATGATATGATTTTTAGTGGGGATGAATGAGTGTTGGTCACATTTTTTGGCACCAATTTTCCAGTGAGAACCACATCTAATGTCGAGTCTATAATCACAATCGGAACATTTGTAAAAGAAATTTCTTCTAAAACATTTTCCGCAAGCACCACAACAGTATTGAGTCTCTACTGGTGGATTCAGTTCCAGGGTGTGGCTTGACAAGTGTAGAGGGTGTGTTGTCGTGATGGGTACATTTTCACATGGTTGATGAAGAAGGAAGCTACACTTGGGGATCGAGCATGTATAAATGGTAGGCCCATTAATATTGTTACCTGACAAACATGACACTCGTTCCTTGCACATTGAGCAATTAAAAACTTTGTTCTCACCATTGTTGTCAAGTACTTTCATGGAGATCAAGTGATGTATTTCCCTCCAATTATGTGTGGTCGTTATCTCTGTGTTGTTTGTTGGCTCGAGGCACGATTCATGAAGGAAAAAAATGCATTTACTGCATTTGTAGCCACGACTTCCCAATACTGGCTTTTTGCACAGCTGGCAACAAACGTCGTTCTTTCCATCACTTTCCAGCTTATCAATGAGTTGCAAGTGATGCCATGGGCTGAGATCTAATCTTTCCTCCATCTTCCTCACTCTGTAACACATAGGCACAAATCACAAAGGTGGTTAGTATTCAAAATTGTGACATCATCATAGGGTTTGTAAACATTATAAAATATGCTACTATTTTGTTGATATTAGTTATTAGTTATATTAGGGTATACTGTCGTGTGAGGCCTTTCCTGCCTGGGCAACCAATCTGTTTGAATGATGAAGGAAATATTATGATTATCACCCCTTCAAAATATAGCAAAGAGGGACGGAAGTCATTCACTTTTAACAAAGTATTCGGTCCGCCTGCAAGCCAAGGTTGGTCTCTTTTTTTTCTTTTTCTTTTTTCGTCTTCTTAATTTTTCCTTTTTGTCAAATTTCCTTATCTACTGCTGCTTTCCATTCTTTGCAGATGAGGTATGTTTAGACACGCAACCTCTGATTCGGTCTGTTCTTGATATGGTTATAATGTTTGTATATATATTTGCTTATGGACAAACAGGATCAGGGAAAACTTATACTATGGTAAGAGATTCATCATGTTATCATTGGAATCAGACTCTTGATGATTTCTTTTGCAATAAGGCTTTGAGTTATTTTTTGCCAAAAAATGGTTGGTCATTAAAAATGCTTTGAGTTTTATTAAGTTATATCATCTATCAATGCACAGTGGACACAACAAGCAAGAATGAAGTCAAATTAGATGCGTCATAGTGTGTACTAATTTTATTTTTTCAAAGATCAAAATTTGAACTTCCAAATCTTTATCCTCTTGAAGACCAAAAAATTAAGATGGGTCATTGTCCTATATTCAAAGTGTAAACCTTTAATTTTAAATTATGGTGTTTACATGTATCAATAACATGGTACTATAAAAATTATCAACTTTTGAACTTCTACAAAAACTTTGAAATACATGTTAAATATCACTATAAACATAATGGCAATATAAAAGAGCTTAACCAAGGTAAAATATGAGAGAACGAGAGAGAATGTGTAGCACCTGTTATCCAACTTCAAGCACAACTTCAAGCTTGTTGTGCCTTCTAACTATCGCAGCGATGGTCTACAAAGGATGATTTGATTGGAGAAATAAAATATTGCTATGCTTCGAAAACTATGATAGATTTGGTTTATAATGAACATAATTATTCCTTTCTTTGTTCCTTTTTCTCTAAACATTCTTTCTTTTTTACATGTTCCTCTTTTATTTTCTTTTGACATTTTCTTCCTCTCCAAGTCTTCCTTTTCTTGTACATGGCCCTTTATTCTCTTACTTTATTCTTTTCTTTTTCTCCACATCTTTGTTTCTTACAACTTTAGATATTTATTACAGGACTCACCAAAGTTAGTTTCTAATATTGAAGTTCATCATCCATGAGTATAATAGGTCAAACTATCAATAAGATGGTTTACAAAGGATGAAATTTCAACTATTGTGGCTACACATACTCCAACTTCCTTACATCCACTTCTCCAAACATGTAGGTGGCTTTTAAAACCACCATTAAATTTGGGATGGATCTTTATTAGATTTTAATCAAAATTGTGATTTTGAAAGCTACGTATGGGTGTGAAAAAAGTGGGTGTAAAAGTGATAGTATGTATAGCATTACTCCTAAAAGTATGAAAGAAATGGGTTACAATGAACCTATTTTTTTCCCTTTGTAGAAACGAGATTAGTTGTTAATTTTTTTTGTTTTCCTTCTCAAGAAAAAAAAAAAAATATTAACTAACAATCTAAACACAAAGAGAAACACTACACACCCTCCGTCTCTACAGCATCTTTTGAAACCAAAAACAAAAGGCACCCTCCAAAACACATTAATAAACATAGCTGTAATTTGTTTTTACATGCTCCTATATTCAATTGCATTGTCCTTTTCTTGTCAATAAATCTTCTTTTCTTTTCTACTTCCTACTTTTTGAAAAATAAAATTAACATGCTCATTGAAACACTCTTCAAATATTAAAAAAAAATTAGAAATTTTTTTTCAAACAAAAAACAAAAAACTTCCTTCCAAACACATTAACGAACAAAATTGTATTTCCTTCCCTTACTTTGAGGGGTGTTTTTGGTTAATGGTTCAAAAAGTATTCTAATGTGACATAAAGTTCAAAACGTTTTTGTTTTTTTAAATAGTGTAAATGTGTATCTAAAGATAAATTAAAACAATAGTTAGAAGAAGAAAGCAAAAGATATATAGACCAAGAAAACGACAAAGCAATAGAAAAAATGGTTAAATACATTTGACCCCCTATAGTTTTATGAATTTATTATTTTCCACCTAAGTTTCAATTTGGATCGTGGATGATACCTCGTGTATATATGGCTTAAAACGGAGATGGTACCTTCGTTGCATAAATTGACCAAAATCCACGTCAATGCCCTTCAAAAATCGACATGTGTCTTTATACCTCATGAAATTTAAAGAAATGATAGGGTCTATACTTTGCCCCAACTTCTTTCCTACGTGTATCGTTTAAAAAAAATAATAAAAAATTCAGAAAACTCTGCCCTCTCCAACCTGTGATTTTTTTTTTTCTCAAAATCCCTAAGAGCATATTTGAGATTTTGTTTGAAAAATATAGCTTTCAAGTAAAAAAAAATGCTTTTGACAATAGAAACTCTCATTGATTGATATAAATAGAAAGTAAAAGAAGAAAAAAAATAGAAAAAAAAAAATATAAGGGACAAAAACTAAAATGGAAGAACATAAGCATGAAAATAAAGATAAAAATATATATATAAAATGACAAAATAATTTTCTTTTTTCAACCATCTTTCACATATATAAAAGTAAAAGAAATTAATTTTAAGACATATAGGAAAACAAAGACAAAAAAAAAAAAAAAAAAATCAACAATTGTA
This sequence comes from Corylus avellana, assembly GCF_965113065.1. Classification (NCBI taxonomy): domain Eukaryota; kingdom Viridiplantae; phylum Streptophyta; class Magnoliopsida; order Fagales; family Betulaceae; genus Corylus; species Corylus avellana. The sequence goes on along the minus strand of NC_142495.1, from coordinate 20,576,217 downwards.
AAATTGAGAGTGAAATGTATTGGAAAAATTGAGTTTCTACGAAAGGAAACTCTCTCACTATTAATATTTCCTGAATTCAATGTAAAATTTACAAAAGAAAAGTAATCATTGGAATAAAAAATAATATATAAATGAGAAAAAAAAATAAGGGTCAAAAACAAAAAATGGAAGAACATAAGCCCCGAAATAAAGATAAAAAATAAAAAATAAATAAAAAAAAAACGAAAACATGAAAATATTAATATAATTGAAAATAACTATTCTAGCAAAACAAAACAAAGAAAAAAAAACTGTACTATAATTTTTCATTGAGAAACAACGATTGAAAAATTGAAAAGAACTGTTATAGAACTCTCACTCTCCCTCCCTCTCGTCTTTTTCCTGAATTGAGTGTGAAATTTACAAAGGAATATTGAGATATAAATAGAAAGCAATAGAAGAAAAGAGAAAAATAAACAAAAATAAATAGAGAATTTAGGAACCTTTTGTTTTCTCCATTACGATATCAATTAAATGCATTCCAAATAAAACCCCTACGTTTTAATTGTCTCATATTGAAATATAAAGAGAGAGCAAGAGAAGATAAAAAATAAAAAATAAAAATAAAAATTAAGAAAGTGAGAGAGAGGGGGAGAGAGAGAGAGAATTTGTAAACCTTTTTGTTTTCTTCATTAAAACAGTTAAATATATTGCTATAAGCCCACCAAATTCTGGGCCCAATGGCCAATGATAGGCCCATGAAGATATTAATTAAATAGCAAGGACTATTTAATTAATTGATAGTCTTATATTCCAATTAGGATAATATTGGAATAAATACGTCATACTTATCTCTATAAGATGATTGCTTAAGATTATCTCTACATGATATCTGTTGAATGTTTATCTCTACATGATAGCTGTTGAGTTCTATCTCAACTCTAGACTCTCAAACCAATTCAAATAAGAAGATCCAGTCCAAGTCTACTTCATCTCTCCGAGCCTATAAATAGGCCCCGACACAAGGTACTAAGGGATCTTGAATCTTGAAATATCCTCACACATATTATTGAGTGTATTGAATTATTGTGCGCCGAAGCACAATATTTCTCTTAGAAACTTTCTGACTTTGGCATCGGAGTGTCCCCGGGAAACCGGGGGCCTCCTTGACAATGCTGTCTTTTTTGTAGTGATTTGGAGTGTACGACGACGTATTGAAGACCCCGAAGAAAGCGCATCCACCGTGTTGAAAACTGTTCTAACAGTTTGGTGCCGTCTGTGGGAACGATTATCTCGTTTCTCATAAAAAAAATTCATCACGGTGCGAGCATGCATTCCGACAACAACCAACCGGAAGAATTCACCGATTTGTTTTTTCCATAGCAGATCTGCACAGATCTGCCTCCCACGTCTTAGATCCACCTTTACTGAGCCAAGTGGAATTACGACCAGATCCACATCTCACATACACGTCAATTGAAACAAGGAAAGAGCCAAGCAGCCAAGCAGAATCGTGACCGTCGGAGACCAACTCATGCCGCCGAAATACCCCCTGCCGGAGGCCCAAACGCAAGACCGGGCTGCTGGAGCCCAAACCCGCGGCTCCGCCAACGTCGCCGATCTCCCGCTCTTCAAGCCCAGACCCATGACCAACGAACCTGCAAACCGGAAAGTCCGCCGGTCTCCACGCCTGTCACGCCGCCAGTTCCACTTTGTTGCCGTCGATACCACCACTGCCGAAGCGCCGGACCTGCAATTACTTAGCTACTGCTAGCAAAAGAAAAAAAAAGAGGTGCTGCGCAGGAAGTCAAAAGAAAAAAGAAAGAAAGAAAAAAAGGTGCTGTGCAGGAAGGAGAAAAAAAAAAAAAAGGAATAAAAAAAAAAATTGCACGTGACCCTCTGTACGTTGGAGGAATTTGGAGAAGAAGATTGGCGTTTGGTAACAGGTTTAATTCTTATCCAGCATATATTTCTATTCTGGTTTAGGAATAGGCTGTTCTGATTTAAGTTTATATTCTTATTCTGGTTTAAGAATAGACTATTCTGGTTTAAGTTTATATTCCTATTCTAGTTGAAGAATAGGCTATCCTGGTTCAAGTTTATATTCCTATTTTTGCTTAGGAATAGGCTATTCTGGTTTAAATTCCAAATTTGGTTTTGATTGGTTGTAAGAATAAGGTAATTCTTATTCCAAATTATTACATTCCGGGGATACTCTATCCCGAATAAGAAGAACCGGGTATATCACTCCCAGATATGGAAAATGAAGAACCAAGTATATTACTCTCCGATATTTGATATAAGAACCGGGTATATCACCCCCGAATATTTGATAGAAGAACCGGGTATATCACCCCCGGATATTTCAAAGAAGAACCGGGTATATCACTCCCGGATATGTCAAAGAAAGAACTGGGTATATCACCCCCGGATATGTCACCACCGGAGACAAGGAGAAAACCTTGGGTAAAAACAATTAACGGGAGACAACCCGGTAAAAAATAAGAAGATTCACCCAGGAAACAAGGAGAAAACCTTGGGCAAAAACAAGAATAGGGAGACAACCCTCTAAAACAAGGACAAGGAGAAAACCTTGGTTAAAAACAATTAACGGGAGACAACCCGGTAAAAAATAAGAAGATTCACCCAGGAAACAAGGAGAAAACCTTGGGCAAAAACAAGAATAGGAGACAACCCTCTAAAACAAGGACAAGGAGACAACCTTGGGCAAAAACAATTAACGGAAGACAACCCGGTAAAAAACAAGAAGATTCACCCCGGAGACAAGGAGAAAACCTTGGGCAAAAACGAGGACAAGGAGAAAACCTTGGGCAAAAACAAGAATAGGGAGACAACCCTCTAAAACAAGGACAAGGAGACAACCTTGGGCAAAAACAATTAACGGGAGACAACCCGGTAAAAAATAAGAAGATTCACCCAGGAAACAAGGAGAAAACCTTGGGCAAAAACAAGAATAGGGAGACAACCCTCTAAAACAAGGACAAGGAGACAACCTTGGGCAAAAACAATTAACGGAAGACAACCCGGTAAAAAACAAGAAGATTCACCCCGGAGACAAGGAGAAAACCTTGGGCAAAAACGAGGACAAGGAGAAAACCTTGGGCAAAAACAAGAATAGGGAGACAACCCTCTAAAACAAGGACAAGGAGACAACCTTGGGCAAAAACAATTAACGGGAGACAACCCGGTAAAAAACAAGAAGATTCACCCCGGAGACAAGGAGAAAACCTTGGGCAAAAACAAGAATATGGAGACAACCCTCTAAAACAAGGACAAGGAGAAAACCTTGGGTAAAAACAAGAATAGGGAGACAATCCTCTAAAACAAGGACAAGGAGAAAACCTTGGGCAAAAACAATCAACGGGAGACTACCCAGTAAAAAACAATGAGCTACCCCAAGACAAACAGGGAACAAAGGTTAGTCTGTTGAAAGACTTGTGAATTATTGTTTAAAGATTATTATGCTTGGGGCATTTGAGAGATGACCGGGCATGATCCCCGAGTATCTCAAGGATATGACAGGCTTAGCCCCTGGGCAAAGGAAATAATTGGGGGGTACTCTCGACAATCATTAGACAAGGAGACAACCTTAGGTTAAAAACAAGCAACACGATAGAATCCAGTCACAAAACAAGGAATCACCCCAAGGTCAACGGGGAACAAATGTTAGTATGTTGAAAGACTTATAAATTACTACTTAAAGGTTATTATGTAGGTGTGGATTATTTTGACGACTTGGAGAGGGACCCGGGCTTGGGTATCTCGAAACTAGGACGGGTTTAACCCCCGTGCAAATGATAGAGCTGGGGGGTGCTCCCGGGAACTCAGGCGATGCCAAAAACTGAAGAGCTCCAACTAAGAGTTCAAAGCATACTCACTAGGGAGACACGAGTCTCGGACAAGGTCAAACAACAAGCCGCCAGAAGGCTTTGACTAAATTTCCATTACCCAAGTACCTTGGCTATGGGAATTGGGGGGTAACTGTTGAGAATAAATTCACACTATAAGCCCACCAAATTCTGGGCCCAATGGCCAATGATAGGCCCATGAAGATATTAATTAAATAGCAAGGACTATTTAATTAATTGATAGTCTTATATTCCAATTAGGATAATATTGGAATAAAGACGTCATACTTATCTCTATAAGATGATTGCTTAAGATTATCTCTACATGATATCTGTTGAATGTTTATCTCTACATGATAGCTGTTGAGTTCTATCTCAACTCTAGACTCTCAAACCAATTCAAATAAGAAGATCCAGTCCAAGTCTGCTTCATCTCTCTGAGCCTATAAATAGGCCCCGACACAAGGTACTAAGGGATCTTGAATCTTGAAATATCCTCACACATATTATTGAGCGTATTGAATTATTGTGTGCCGAAGCACAATATTTCTCTTAGAAACTTTCTGACTTTGGCATCGGAGTGTCCCTGGGAAACCGGGGCCCTCCTTGACAATGCTGTCTTTTTTGTAGTGATTTGGAGTGTACGACGACGTATTGAAGACCCTGAAGAAAGCGCATCCACCGTGTTGAAAACTGTTCTAACAAAAATTAAGAAAGTGAGAGAGAGGGGGAAAGAGAGAGAGAATTTGTAAACCTTTTTGTTTTCTTCATTAAAACAGTTAAATATATTAGAAATAAAACCCATACGTTTTAATTGTCTCACATTGAGATATAAACATAAAGCAAAAGAAGAAGCAAGGATCAAACACACTCATTCATTTTATCTCTCTATCCTAGATGAGAAGGAGCCTTTTCTCATAATTTCCTGCGATTATTGAGAGTAGATTGATTTTCTGTCGTCGACCAACAACTATGGTGGATGAACTCACAAATCTATGGGCCAATTTTTCCCTTTCCGATACAGAAGGGACAAGATTGAGGTCCAGGCGGTTGAAGTCACAAAAACTGTGCAGAGAGGACAATACTGCATTGTGGGCAAACTGGTGTCAGATAGGATTGTAAGTAAGGAGACAATCAAAGATACATTATTGCGATGGTGGAGGTTAGGTGGGGCTCTTACATTCAATGCCCTGGGAGATAACTTATTTTTTATTGAGTTTGAGCAAGCAAGGACAAGGCCCGGGTCCTCGAGGGTAGGCCTTGGGTTTTTGAAGGTAACCTTTTCTTGGTAGAAGACTTTGATGGGCGCACATCACTGTCGGAATTAACCTTTGATAAGGCTTATCTCTAGGTGAGAATGATGAATTTGCCTCTGGCATGTATGGGAAGATAATTGGGCCTTAAACTTGGGTCCTCAGTTGGGCAGGTGGGGGAGGTCAACACGAACAAAGATGGTATTGGATAGGGGGAGTACCTCCGGGTCAAGATTATGATCGATCTGTTCAAACCTCTTCCACGAGGGCGCATGCTGAAATTTGAGGGGAAATCAACTTTGGTTGGTTTTAAATACGAAAGCCTGCTAAAGCTCTGCTATCACTGTGGAGTAATTTGCCATGGTTCTGAGGGATGCCCAAAGAGGAGTACTTTACGAAACCAGGAGGATACTACCCAATTTGGCCCGTGGTTGAGAGCCAACTCCCCTACGAGAAGAAGGGAAAGGATTCATGACCGTCAGATGGGCAAAGCTGAACATGTGAGACACGCACAATCTACTTCTGAGGATTGGGCTAGACGGGATGATTACCATGCATGACGGAGAGATGGTAGTACAAGGAAAACTACGCTGCCAGGGAGGGGGAGGACGGCGATGGAACTTTTATGGAAAGTAAGCATGCACAAGCGACAAAAGGTGAAAACGGATCCTCAGGCGCAAATCGTGAAGAATTTATGTCAACTTTCCAAAGTGAACCACAACTTGAAACAACAGGAAAACTGGTGGGAATAATGAGGGAACAATTCGAAAATCAATCAACTACAACAAAGGCAAACGGAAAGTCTCTATGAAGGGAAATAATCTTTATGGCTTAAAGACAAGTACATCGAGGGCTTTATCTACCAAAAATAAAGCACAGCTAGCACCAGTTGGGATGTGGATTGGAGGGCAGGGTGAGAATCGCGAAAGCCCATTCCCACAGTCCGTGGGCTTTAACGGTATTTTTTCAAGTACGGAGGGCCCATACTAAGGCTTGGTTCTAGATGATGTGGAGAAATTGATTCGGGGAGCCATTGAAGGGAGTAGTTTAATACAGAAGGACGGGGCTGCTCAAGGTACAAATGGGGTGTCTTGGAATAGAAAGGAGAGAGATGAGATAATTTTGCAAGATGCAGAGTTGACTTCTTCGAGCAGTTAGAAAAAAAGGGGAGTTGGAGGTGAATTATATTTACTTGAGACTACAAAAAAGGTTCCTGCGGGGAGTGATAACAACGATTCTTATGATGGTTCGGGGATGGCGGAGGCTGGTGACCAGCCCCGCCGATCGCAATGATCATCCTTAACTGGAACTGCTCAGGGCTTGAGAACCCTCGGACAGTTCACAAATTTCACTGGATGGTGAAAGATAAGAAGCCCAATATGGTTTTCCTCATGGAAACCAAACTAAGGAAAAATAAAATGGAAAAGATACGAACAAAGATGGGTTTTGCTAACATTTTTGTGGTGGAGTGTTTGGGAAAGAGTGGAGGTTTGGCACTCCTTTGGGAGGACGGATGTGAGGTGGAGATTCAAAACTTCAGTTGTCGGCAAATAAAGGCCATAATTCACAACTGACAAATGGCTGTACAATGGAAATTCACTGGCTTCTATGGACATTCGGATGTGACAAAACTTTTTGAGGTGTGGAACCTTCTAAAATTTTTAGCCCAATTGAACCTGGAACTGTGGTTGTGCATTGGAGATTTTAATGAAGTCTTGTCGATGACAAAAAAATGTGGTGGTAATTTAAGACAGAGAAATCTCATGCAAGCTTTCCAACAAACATTGGAAGAATGTGCTTTCATTGATCTGGGTTATTTTGGACCTAAGTTCACTTGGAGCAATTGTCAAGAGGGAGAAGCACTTGTAAGAGAGCGACTCGATTGGGGTGTGGCCAATTTATTTTGGCAGAATTTATTTCCTGATGCAAAGATTGCCGTGTGTGCTGTCATTAGCTCAGATCATGCATCTCTAGTGTTGAATTTGTTGGG